>NW_027512821.1:2224027-2589791 GCF_048772815.1 Callospermophilus lateralis
TAAGTTTCAAACCAGAGAGCTGCCTTAAAGATCATTTACAGAAGTTTGTATAATTTACAGAGAATGATTTGAGACCAAGAAACATTCATTAACTCACTCAAGATCGAACAAGAGAGAGAAACCAGGACTGAATGCAGCATCTCCCCAAACCTAAGGAGTAAGCCAGGGGACTCTCCACAGTTTACTCTGAAGGGACATCAGTGTGAATGCTGAAAACTTGCTTTTACCTAAGATTTCATTTTGTAAAACTTTTAAAATTTTGTTTATTTTCAGTGTTGTTTTTCTATTTTTAGCCACACTTCTAAGAAACTAATATCAGAATGTTTATATGTAAGAGGTATAAAAAATTAGGAGGTGAAAAAGTGTTTTTATTTATGTTACATTTTTATATCTTAATTTCAAAAACCTACTTTCTAGGTATTTGCGGTTTTCTCTGAAAAAAATGAAATATGGAAAGTATTTGCTAAATATATTTTTATTTAATGGAAATTTTGTTGTCTAAAATGAAATGAAAAGGGAATTGGTATAAAATAGAAGTCTATGTAGGTTAGATTTTTTTTAAGGGCTAAATTTGGACTTGATGTTGACTCACAAAAAGCAGATCATTCAATGTCCATTGTGTGTGTTTGAGCTCTGTGAACACGAACAAATGTGTTTGGTGCTGCAGTGGCTTTTCATGGTTCAGCCCACATTGTTCCCTGCACTTAAGTCATAGCTTACGTTCTATGCCGATGGCCATCAATGCCTGGGACATTTTAACCTATATAGAGTAATATGGTTTGCAATACTTCTTGACCTTCGTGTTTTGAATTTCATATAAATCTTGATTGGCTCAGTACTGATTTCCCACCCGACCCAGAACACACAGGTTTATGAACTTTAAAGGACCATTTGGCTAGTTTTCAAATTTAGAAAATTACTCTTGCAATCTCTTGTTATTTTTATACCTTTTTAAAAATTGTTTTAAATTATTTTATGTTTTTTAAGGAAAAGATCAGAAATACACATGACAACTAAAGAAATTTTCACTGACTTTTCTAAACTTGCAAATCTCCAATGGATTTCCTGTATTTCTCACTCTTATCCCAAAGAACTCCTAGAAGGTGGCATTGCTCTAAAATCCAATGTAAATTAAGATGTAAACTTTGCCTAAGTCACTATGGAGCACAAATTGGGTGCACATATAGCATGAGAATTCTGTTTAATCATGTCCTAAAAAAAAATTAAATGGCTAGGATTGTGGCTCAGTGGTATAACGTTTGCCTAGCATATGTGAGGCACTGGGTTCGATCCTCAGGACCACATACCAAGAAATAAAATAAAATAATTTATTAACAACTAATAACAATGTTTAAAAAAACAAGTAAAACAAATATGATCTCTCCATTAATATGCTTTAAAATGTGACTCCATTTTCTTCTTGTTTAATGTAAATCTAGGCTGATAAATAGTTGGATAAAAGACAAGGATCAAAGTCAAAATGATTTCCCAAATAGCTACATATGTTTTTTCCACAATTTTCCCAGTTGGAGAGCTGTATTTATTTTTCCACATCTCTACACGTTTTAAGCGTTTTCTACCACATTACTTTGAATGCCTCATATAACTTAACTAATGACAGGTACTTGCCCTTCCTGTATGGTCATGTGACTTAGCTAAGAGCATACATCTATGGAGGCCATATGTGTCTTTCTTTATAGCTCTATTCTTGACTACTGTTATAAAATTGTGCTGCAATTCTTTGAATGGCTTCCAAATAAGAAGATAATCAAAATCTGAAAATATGAGAGACTTTGACAATCTAATCAGAAGCCTTAAAGATAAAAGTGGTATCCTGAGTATTGCAATTATTCTCCCAGGAACCTCCCTCCATATTAAGGCTCAGATTCCTTGGTCATCTTTTGGTGTTTGCATGCTCCAGATGCCTTCACAGGGCATTGGGGGCTGTTCACCATGATCCCTTTCAAGACCACCTACTGTTCTACCATTAGATTTAAATTCTACCTGGCTTGTGTGCTCTGTTTAACTGCTTCTAAATCATAAATTGATAAGTCAACACTGTTTTGCTTCCAAAAATACATCATGCAGTACCTCTTCTAAAAAGGTGACTATAATTTACCAACCAAAATTCAAAACAAAATTACCTTATACTCCTTGATTTTAGAGAACTTAAATAATCCAACATGACTATTTTCAGTGTTTGGGGGTTTTTCCTCAGATAGTTGTATTTTAAATGCTATAAATCATCATTGTTTTTCATCATCATTTAAATGGAAAAATCATCATCATTTATCTGGGGCTCCCTGGGTCTCTTTCAAGAACGTCTATCTTAGAAAAGTGCTAATGATCAAATTCAAACTCTCTCCCATGATGTTTAACATACACTATCTCCAGTGTTGATACTGATACTTTCTCTTTCCTGGGTTCTAATAATTCCCCCTATAGCATAGATTTGTGATAAAGCAAAAATGCATGCTTACTCTGGACACCTGGAAGAATGTCCACAATGACAGACAAGTGAGTGTGATGTTTCCCTCCTGTAACTACTGATTCTTTCCTTTGGTCCTCCTTAAGCTTATTCTGGTCCTTCCACCCAAAGACACTAATGGTTTTGATAAAGGCATAAGACTTTGAAGTTCTCTTGAGAGTATATATGATTTCATTTTTAAAGACCCCCTTGAAGAGTTATATAAGAGATATGCAATGCATATTTATAGCATAATTAGGAACAGTTCATCACTTAGTGACTGGCTTTATGTACTATATCCACAACTATCAGACAGCTATTTGGTTTTTAAGATTTACATCTTCTTTTTGTTAATAAAATAGTTATTTTGTGTGCCAATTTCTTTGATTCAAAGAAAGTTGTGCATAGTGGTAGAACAGCTTTTGAAAGAAAGAAAATTTACATCTTGTTAGGAGATATGATACTGTATATTGCCTAAGATCTATGCAAGGTGTGCTATTTCCATTTAGCATTTGCTTATCCTCAGAAATGAGGTGGTTCATTTCAATTCCATTACATGACTATCTTCAAGCACCATTTATATTTATTTTAAGAGAGGTCCCCAAAAAGTCAAAATTGGACAAGGATATTCTGAATTGCACCAGCACAATTTAATACAATACGTTTACATTTAAAACTTTTACATGTATAGTTGCAAATCTTATTTCAAGCATAACTTGATATAATATTTTGACAGACAAAAATATATGATTTAGGACCATTATATGCATGTCTGTTCAGTAGCAAACTTATAATAAATTATACATTATAGCAAACATAATAAATTATATATTATACCAGAGTAAATTTTTTGAAAGCTAAAAAGGAAAAATTCATAATTCATGTTTAAAATATATTGCTAATTCATTATGTTCAAATAAAATAGCCAATAGCCATTACATCAAATTCAATTGTTTCAAGCTTACATTCATTTGATATTCACATAAAATTCATGACTTGTAAGTGTACCAATGAAGTTTAATTTTTGACACTGAGTATTTGAATGCTTGTTTTTTATATATCAGTCAAGCAACAAGCTTGATATTTTGAATGTGGGTTGGGGAAAAAAGCACTAAAATTACCCAAGAAACATGTTACAATCAGTGCAAAATATGAAAATGTGTTTTATTCTAATGCTTTAGCAACAGGTATTGCCTCCAAAGGTTAATATAGTCAGTGTCTAAAATGTTCTGGGTAATTTATTTTCATTGAGGATGAAGTTTGAAGGTACATTGAATGAGGCTGGAAAAAATCAACACCATCTACATTACCCATGATGACAAAACAGAGCCGGTCTCCTCCATCTTCCTTGGAAATTGAAGGGGAGTTTATGCCTGAATGTGCAGATAAATAAAGATCTTGAGATTGTTTCATTCCTTTTGACATTTTGGCACTTTAAAAATCACTTGCTAATATTTAGTGCATTTATAAATCTGAAAATACATTAGTTTTTTATATACCTAGGTTGAGAACAGATGGGAAATAATGGATTAAATGAAAGTCCATTATCTTTTAACCTAAATTATTTAACTGGTTTTAATAGTTGGATAGGTTAAACCTTGTATTTCCCTGTACCTTTCTATTTTTACAAAATGAATTAAATGGGAAGAAATTTTACTATCAATATTAATTATTTTTTCACAGAATTTTAATAAGGTTGTTAGAACAATTGTTACTCAAGAAAATTGTTAAAAGCAATGTCTGTGGAGAGTATGCCCCACTGTTGAAGGCTACAGTGCAGATGATGTGCTTCCTGATGCTAATAGTGTATACCTGTGCCTCAATGAGCTGAGACGAATGTTACAGGATGGAATGGACAGAGTTGCTATTTGGGTGCATGGTACATGTGGAATATCAGTTTTCCAGGAACTGTAGTCCCCATTAGTCAATACTTTTACATGTCATATGTTTTTATCTGTTTTTTTTTTCTAATCAACTTCCTTTCCCTGGCTCTCTTCTCAATCATGTCTCAGTATCTTGGATTCTGAGAGCATACCAAAAGCATACCCCTCACAAGTACTCCACAGTACTAAGTAGATCCTCAAAAAATATATGAATAAAAAATTATCTTCATTTAGGTATATATGGTTTTCAATAAAAAATTTTGAATGCATTGTCATATTTATCATCATGTTTCAATAAAGCACTGTAAATATATAGGACATGACAATATGTAAAATGATTTCATTTCACATTTAACAAACTACCTTGGGAATTTAACTTGTTTTTATAATGAAGAAAATACTTGTTTTGAGATAATTCTAGTTGAAACCTAAAAAAAAAATTCTATTCTATTCATTGTATAGACTTAATGCCAGACATGGAGTTAACAGCATTTTGCTTATGAATCACAAAAAGGAATATTTTTTGAAAAAAAGTGCTTCTGTTTCAAAATTCAGACTAGCTTTCTTTATTGAATAGAATTCCCAGAATATTTTTCAGCTCATAAATTTACTCTGATTTTGTCAATACAGCTCCAGTTATTTCAATAATGTATGATTGGTGGTCAAAGAATTTATAATTCTATAATGGATAAAAACCATTATATATATATATATATATATATATATATATATATATATATATATATATATATAGATAGATAGATATATAGATATATAGATATAGATATAGATATATAGATATATATATGGATATATATATATATATAGATATATATATATATATATATATAGATAGATATATATAGATATTGATATAGATATAGATATATATGTATTTTAACTCCAGGCAAGGAGTAAAATAATAATGACTGACCTCATAAAAACTATGTACACTTCAAGTGTTAAAATTGATGGCTTCTTCCTTTTAGAACTTATTTTTACTTTCCACTTTTGGTCACATTTTAAAATTCAATATAAAATTTCTGTCCAATATCTAAACCTGGTTTATGTAAAAAAGTGCCACAGAGCAGATCCCTTAATACTAGGTCAGCTCATTCATGAATATAAAACAATAAGTGTGATTTGTTTTTCCAATTTTACTATTAGGAGGTGCTTTGGGAACTTCTGTTAATACATGTTAATCTAGTAGTCTGTCTCTCATCAACCATAATGGTATTGCATAGCTACTGCTCCTTACCCATGGCCCATCTTCACTTCCAATCCTGATTTGAATAGTTACCCAAAATACTATTTCTTTTATCATGCAACAAAACTGTATATACTTCAGTTGAAGATAAAAATGTATCTTTTATCTCTTCATATCACTTTTTGTTTAATGTCCTTCTTGATTTATTGCTGTAAATGCGCCTAATAATTTTGCTATGCTCCAGGTATTATTATCTACACACATGTTAGTTATGGATATACTCAAAGTATCCCAGTGTTCTTTTTCCAAAATTATCTCTCTTTTCTATCATCTTGCACATAAAAAAAGTGCCAGTATGAAATAATTTTTGTGTGTTTGCTTTGCCTGTGCTCAGAAAAATACATGCAATTACTCAAAGAATGACAGATTACAGGGCTGGGTGTGTAGTTTAGCAGCAGAGAACTTGTCTAGATGCTCAAGACATTGGGGTGGATCCCCTGCACTAGAGGCGGGGAGTGGAGATTGCATATTCAGCAAATGTTTTAGTTCAGACCACGAAAGAAGGGGTTAATCATCATATCAAGAAAAATCAACTGATTAACTCATTACATCATTCATCAGAGTAGCTGTGAGTTATTCTCAGAGCCTCAGTCTGACAATCTGACTCACCAGTGCATTAACACTGGTCATTAAAAAGTGCATTAACAAAGTTTGGATCAAAATCATCCAATTTCCTTTCTTAGGCTCTTTCATCTGCACACTATTTTTCCATAAAAATGATAAATAATTGGGCCATCTTTTCTTTGGGGCATTTTTATTTTTATATTCCTAACAAAACTATCTAGTGTCAAAATAGAAACTACTATGGATAAGAAATAAAATGAAATCAAAAAATAGAATAAAATTCATAGCTGCTTCCTTCTAGTTTAGTCTGTATTTGTGCAATTGCACATTACTTTTCCTGAATCCCTCCTTTAGTACATATTCATATTTTTTGCAAGGATTTTGTTCTCTTGAACGTTGTTTATAATTTTAATATGTATTATATGTGCCATGAACCATCTCTCCAGGACTATCCTACTATAGTGCTCTGTTTGCAAAAGCAGTATTTTATTTAGATGGTGTCATTGTAAATTATCTTCAGTCCCAGAGCCTTCTGGACTGGAATCGATGTCAAGAAGGGCCTCTTTATTGGTGAAAGTTGAGCTGAGAGTTATGCTCTGTCGAGGCTTCACAGGTGCAAGTTCATTTAATTTAATATTTTCATTTTTGACCAGAATTGTCTTATCCATGTTTTCTTCACTGTGCCTTGCAACAACAGCATCAAATACATCTAATTTGGGTGGCAAGGTTCCACTTTCAAATAGGTATTTGGTTAGATAAGAGATACCGAGGTTAGCTAGGAATGAGGTGACCATGGCAAGTGTTTTAAATGGGAATCTCTGGTTATAGATACCGTTCTTATCAGAGTAATAACCAGGGTAGAAGATCAAGGGCTGTAGGTACAAGTACGGCTCCCCCAAAGTGATTCTCAGGAAAAGCCCAGAAACGTAACCTGCCCCGGCCCCGTACATGTTGGTCCCCTTGACAAAGAGAACACAGAGCAGCTGTGGGAAGATGATGATGTAGACAAGGTCGGAGCTCAGGTACCAGAGCCCATACACAGTCTTCGTCAGCAAGGCCATAGCTGTTGCAGATGCTCCAAACACAAACATGGTGATCCACATGACCCAGACAATTTCTTTGTCTGATGGCTGTAAGAAATTGATGAGGGTCAGCATTGCACCAATATGTGGACTCATGTGGGTGAAGACCAGGATGCATCTTTATTTACCCTTTACAAATGGTCTAAGGAATCCCACAGGGTAAATGATCTTCTCTGTGGGCAAACCCAACCTAACCTACAACACCTGAAGCTACAATCTTGATGACCTCCCAGGTGGTTGGTGGAGTGGGGCTTCTGAGTGCCATATGCATGAAGCTAGATCACCACATCCTTTGCCTGAAGGCACAGGGGAAGAAGATGAGCTAATGTGGTATCATCCAGGGACCATGGGGCAAGGGAGAATTTTGCTTATATATATTCATGAATAGTCTTCATGTGGCACGGAGAGAGCTGTGACTGTCCTCACTTCCTCTCTTTGTAGGAGTACTACTGTCTTTAAGACTGACCACCTTCTGGTGCCACACAAAAGGGCTTTTCCATGACTTTTCCTTGCTAAAACCACTGGGACTACTCTGTAACATGACCTAAAAACACAGAGACCAAGCTCAGTAGGGAAGAAAGGCTCTCCAGAGGTGTTCTGGGTCCCTCGGGACTACAAAAGCCTTCTGTTCTGCAACCACTAGATTCAGTAAAGAAAATTAAATCGAGGGGATATTTCATGACAAAGGTAGACTTGGGAGTCTGAATGAAGAGCAGTTCAGAGTTTACACAAATATGCATAACATAACCTAGAGTGTCCTGCTTCTGCCAGTGTTTCCTGTCTCCCACTGGGCTTAATCAGACCAAATGGTTTGCTAAGATATTTTAAGATGCAGTAATCTTTTGTCAGAAGACAAGAAATTTAATTACGGCAACATGATGAAATATCTTGGAAAATAGTTGTATTGATTTGTTCCTTTAAGTATAACATGAATGATAGGGCTGGGGTTGTGGCTCAGGGATAGAGCACTCGTCTAGCACATGTGAAGCCCTGGGCTCGATCCTCAGCACCACATAAAAATAAATAAACAAAATAAAGGTGTTTTGTACAACTAAGAAATAAATATTTAGAAAAAACATGAATGATAAAATGTATTGTTAATATGCATTTTCAGCACATGTAAGCTCAGTGTCATTTAAACTAGTATGCCTAATCAAAGTTTACAGAATATAGAATTACAGAAAATGGAATTAATATAGGATATGAACACATATATACAGATTAAACATTCCTTAGCTAAAATGCCTAGTATTAGCAATGGATTTCATATATTTTTGGATTTTGGAATATCCACTTATATAATGAAAGATCTTTGGGATGGGGCCCAAGTTTAAAAAAGAAATTAATTTAGGTTTCATATACACCTTATGTACATAGACTGACATGCAGAATTTTTAATAATTTTGTGTATAAAAGTTTCATAGTGTGAAATTCCTGCTTGTAACAACATATCAGTTATCAAAATGTTTCGGATTCTGGAGCATTTCAAATTTCACATTTTGGATTAGGGATGCTGAATCTGAACTTGAGAGGGTAAGATAACTTGAAGTTCAGGTTTGTCTTAGAATATGTAGCTTTTTTACTGCTTGGTTACAGCACAAGTTGAATATAAGGAATCTATAAGCGTACATATTCTACAAAAACATTAAGTATAATGACAGCAGAAATAGCAACAATAATCATAAATTACAAATTAAAAAAAAAAAAAAAAGCGTTCTTACATTTTGTCTGAAGGAAAGCTGGTAGATGTTCCGAGCAAACATTGAACTTGCTGACAAGATGGAAGAATCAGATGAAGACATAACAGCAGCAGACACAGCACCAAGGCCAAAGAAAGAAATGTACACAGGGCAGAGGTACTGCAGAACAATCGGTAAAATCATGTCTGCTTCTTCATTCGCCTTGGGATCTGGAAGCCCATATGCAGTCTCGTTCCAGTCTGTTGAGTAGAAACCACAAGCGTAACAACCAGGAGGCATATCTTCTCTACCCATCTGGGTCATGTTGTTTACTAGGTAGTTTTGAAACCAACTGAGCATCACATACGTGAGCCTGCATAAGTGGAAAGTCCATGTGATGGCCATGTGGAAATGTCTTACATCTTCTGACCTCTAAAGGGTATTGATTACCGTCAGTCTTATTCATGACATCTGCTTAGAATATGATGATGATGACATACATAATCCTTTTCTGCAATGTGGCATTATATTACATAGAATCATAGAAAACAAATGCTCTTAGACTGAACCACAGAATTTTCTCTGGACCACTTCCTTAGGCCTAGTTATCTGTGTGAAAGAGACTACAGCATGGCTGTTGTTACCTCTCATTTTTCCTGTTTATAAGCTTGATTTAGGAGCTATCTTGGCATAATTTTTCTAATTTCATTTAATCTTGTGTAGAATTTTACTTACAAGAAGCAGGAGACTTGCTAGATTAAGAACTGAACCATCTTTACTGAATAAAAATTATACTCATAAAACTGAGATTTTTCAGAAGGATTTTGAACTAAGGTTTTTGAATTAAGGTAAGAGGACTGAAGCATATGTTTATCTTAGAATATGTAGCTTCTTTATTGCTTCCTGTGTTGAAGAACACAAGGAACCTGTAAACACATATTAAAATAATTCCTTTTATTTGCTGAACTTCCTTAATGTCAGAATGATAGGGTGATTACTTTGGATTCTGCTACTTTTTCTTTCCCCATTTTCCATTATGATCAACATTAAAGCCATGCTGAAATGATGCCAACTCTAAAGCCTTAACAGAGATGACATGATACCAGAAATAACTGCTAAGTTACACTCAGTCCAGAAAAAAAATGCCTTTATGCTGTTTTAATCAGTGTTTTCCAACCACCCTCCAAATAATCTCCAGATCTGTCTTCTGCTTGTGAAATAAATCCTGTATTTTTTTTTAATTTTCCACCCCCCAAAAGGCAGACACTGCACATCTTTTTTATCTTTTTGAATGTTCATTTATGTCATGAACCAACAACTGGAATGAAAAGACTATTCTCTGAACCATGACTGCTCTTTCAAAAACTAAAAGATCCAATAAATAGCTCCTGAGTTAAAAGTCAGAACCACCATGTGAGCATCACCCTGGGTCATCTTTAAAAAGTACAATGAGGTAAAAGAAAAATTGTTTTTTAACTGTTTTATTTTTCTCTACTTAGGTTACTCTTTTGAATTTCGTTAATGTGATGTGTTTTAAATGCTCTTAAGAGTTGCATTGCAATCACATTTAGAATAGTCAGAAGTCTGACTCTAAAAAATGGAAAACACTGAACATGCCAAAAATTTCCATCACCATCATTATGTTAGTCAAGGTCTGAAGTTTATGCCCTCCTAGTTTATTTCATTTCTAATCCCAAAGAGTTGAGATTAGGTATTACAGGACGTTGACCGAAGACTGGGTCATGAAGGCAGAGCCTTCCTGCATGTGATCAATGTGCTTACGAAAGAGGCCCAAAGGAGCTTGTTTTTCTCTTCCACCATATAGGGAACATAGGATGAGGAGTGATTAAGTTCAAATTAAAGGTGAGAGTTTAAAGTGTTTCACATAAAGGATAACAGGGAAAAAAAACATTTCTTATTGTGTTCTATCTCTTTCTCTCTCCCTTTCTCTTTTACCATTTAGTTTCTTAGATTATCTTAATCCATACACATACTCACTTATTTCTCCAAGGGGGAAAAAAAAACCTTGAACAAACTATTGAAATCATAGAGGTAGACTCTGAAGTTCAGAGTGGTCTGTGGGTAGTCATGATGAAGACAGGTGAATTTTTCTTAAGCTGGTGCCTCTCAACTTTGGCTTAGCTTTGACTCAACGGTGGGGGGCTGTTAGACACACACACACACACACACACACACACACACACAGACAAACGTACACACACACACTAGTGTTTGGCTCTATCTTTGATTATTAAACACCCTGTGGGGTAGGCCAGGGGTAGATGTTTTGTAGAAAGTCCCTCTCCACTCCTCAGGTGGGGTCACTGTGCACCATGGTTGAGAAACACTGGGGATGGAAGTGGATACAATTGATAATATAGCAAAATTGGGGAGGAAGTGTACTTATGAATGTTTGTCAATGGAGTAAGCAATCAAAAAACGTGGAGATCGCTGAACTGCAATGCAATTTGCTGAATGCTATACGAGGCACATAAGGAACCATGAATGAAGAGGCATTCACTATGTGGGGGTAAAAGGGAAGAAAAACAGGGAAGGCAACCGGTGGTGGAACTGGCAAATTAAGTGACGACTATGGTGAAGCTCCCAGAGATTTACCTGTTGATGCTCCAATGGCCCCAATGAGTATGGCTGGCAGAGCCATCACCAGGCACCCAAAAGCTGCCAAGAAGGACAGCACTGGAGCGTAGGTGGCTGAGGATGAAGAGAGGACTCTCTGGAAGTATGCCTGCCACGGGATTCCACCCAGAATCTGCATGAGAACCCCAAAGATTCAGAGTGAATTGAAGGAATTTCACATTTATTAATATTTTTAAACAAGACATTTATAACAATTGCACCTAGAATAGTCAGAAGTAGGGCCAGAAATCTCAGCTGCTGTGATTATGTTTGTTGTGATATGAAGTTTGTTATTGTCCATGTGTCTATTAAAATTCTAATCTCCAAGGTGATGAAATCAGGTACTAGACAGGGATTTAGTCATGGGTAAAGCCCTGGGAATTGAATAGGTCATAGGTAAAGCCCTCATGAATTCCTTCTACTATGTGAGAACACAACAACAAGTTTTCTGAAAGTACGGTCTTCATCAGACACTAAATTGGCCAGCCCTTTGATCTTGCAATTGCCAGCCTCCAGAACTTTGAGAAATACATTTCTGTTGTTTCTAAGCCACTCACTTTATGATAATTGATCATAGTAGCCCAAGAGAACCAAGACAACATTATTGCGTATTTTTCATTGTGGAAAATTTCTTTAATTTGTTTTCCTTAGTAATTAGACAAGATGATCCTTGTTTTACCTAAATTTTTAAGTTGCCTTAAAACTATGCAGAAGACCTCAGCTGGTTCTCACCCCAAATTTGAACCATAAAAAATTCTATCAAAAAATGATTGAGATTCTGAAAGTATGAAATGAAATCTGAATCATTACAACCCAATAAATATTATAGACTCTGACCCTGCACCAGACATGTAGTGGTCGTATGACACAAACTTGAAAAGGGTATGGTTCCTGCTTCGTAATTTCCATCCTACTGGAAGAGTAAATGCATTACATTGTTTTGCAAAGTGCCCAAGAACATGGAGAATATAGCGGAATGTCAGAGAGAATGTCAGAATTTTGTTTATACTCGTTTTTACCTGACAGCTAAATGTGATATTGGGCTTTAATTAAATGACATAACACATCTTTGCTTACAGTGTGTATGAGAAATCTGTGAATGCACTTTGGAGATGAGCTCAGAAATGGCCATGATGGAGCTTTAGTGGTAAAATTAGCATGTGGTACTTATACAGAAAAGGCCATGAGCCAGCAGGTAAATATTTAAGGATAAATATGAAAATCTTGAAAATGCTTTTGATTGACAATTAGACAACCTTCCTCAGGTCACAGCATCACTTACCAACAACAGAAAACTATGAAGCCGAGTGTAGATTTCATAGGACTCAATGGTCCCCAGCCAGGGCTCCTGGTATTTGGCATGTACAGCAGTAAATCCAATATCAGAGACCATAGGATGTGACAGGGCCAAGGGGACACTGATCCACTGGAACAAAGAGCAACGTTGGAGTCTTAGTCTATGATTTTAAACTTGATTAACATATTGCAAAATTGATACATCTGGTTTATTTTTCTTGTACATGGCATGGCTCAGTAGTTCCCCTATTCAAAGAACATGAAACTATGTTCTTTGTAGGACATCATGGAATACAGATTTAGTAAACCTAAAATAACACATTATCTACTTCTGCTTGATTATGCCATATCATATAAACTATAGGAGCAGTCACCTGAAAACTTTGAGAAGAAAATACTACATTTAAGACATACAGACACACACACACACACACACACACACACACACACACACACACACTTTTATGTTTTGTGTGAATTAGAGAAAGATATCCACCCATTAAGGTGGCACAGAAAGGTTTTAATGAGAAATTTGTTGGTAAAACAAGTGTTGAAGAATGTGCCCAATACTAATAGGTAAAAGAAAAAGAAATCAAAGGGGGAGACCATCTGGAGGAAGCAAAGCAAAGAGTGGAAGAAAACATACACTTCTGGACATACCCCGGGATCACACAACAACAAACACATCATAAGCTGAAAAAATTGCAAAGCTGCATTGAATCCACCCAACCTACCAAGCACCATAGCTTAGCCTCATTGTGCACTATGGAGTGTCAGTTGTTTCCTCATGTGATTATGTAACTGACCAGGAGCAATGGCTACTGCCACTAGAGAAAAGACTGCACTTGCTGTGCCTAGGTAGCCCAGGAAAAGATCCAAAATCAAAATAAAAATTGTGGTTTTTACTGAACATGCTTCATTTTTGCACCATAATAAAGTAAAACAAAAACAAAACAAAAACACAAGTTTCCAAGTTGAGCCACTGGAAGTAGAAGACTAACAGTACAAGTTTTATGTTTTGCGTATGTGTGCATATGCCCACATCTGTTGCGTGACAAAGTTTGCTGGCATGGAAGTAGCTTAGGGAAATGGGAGCAGTAAAGATAGACGTGGAAAGAACCTTGAATTGCAAGCCAAAATATTGATATTTTGCTTTGTATGCAAGTGGAAGCTCAAGGAATTTGCATGCATTTTATGTGGTACCAAGAATTTAACCCAGGGGCCCAGCATGGTGTCTGCATGACTGTATTACCAGAGGCTCAGGAGGCTGAGATAAGAAGATTGCGAGTTCAAATCAGACTCAGGAAGTTAGCAAGCCACTAAGCAACTTAGTGAGATTGTCTCTAGATAAAATACCTTTCAAAAAAAGCTGGGTATGTGGCTCAGTGGTTGAGTACTCACCCCTAAGTTCACCCTGGCACCCACCACCCCAAAAAGTTAATGTAAGGGTGCTCTACCTCTGAACTACATCTCCAACCCTGTTTTCTTTTTTTTTAAATTTTATTTTGAGACAGAGAGTCACACTACGTTGCTGAAGATGGCCTCAAATTTGCAATGGTCCCACCTCACCCCTGGTCACTGCAATTATAGACATGTGCCATGTGCCTGGCTAGAAGAATTTCTTTGGAGTTTTATTTTTAAAAGTCAGTGAAATTTACTCTAAATTTTAACACCATAAATATTAAAAATAAATTTAGAAGAATATAGTAGTATGGAAGGGCCATAGATGGTTTCAGTGGCCCCTGGATAAAGCAGTGACATTAGGAATAGGAAGATACTGGCACTGAACAGGAAAATGAAGACAGTCAACAGAGAAAGGTCAGAAGGAGGTCATCAGGGAGGTCAGAGGAATCTGAAAAGGAAATCTAAAATTTGCTGGGAGCCATCAGCCAAGTAGGTATGACAATTTCCTTGCCAGCGTACTCCCATGCTGTCTAGTGGAAGGACTCCTGAAAGGAGACCTTGCTCAAGGACCAGAGCGGATCCATGTTTAGGGTGTCCCCGGTTTAGCATAATAGGAGATTAGGGTGTTCCCTGTTTAGAATAGGGCGTATCCTGCTGCCTGAGTTCCTCTTGAGTTCTTAGGGTCAGACAGTATATTTGGGAGATTGAAGCCCAGTGGAGGTGTGGATTTGGGCAGAGAACATGGATTTCCCCAGAACGTGTTTGTAGACGGCCGGTGTGAGTTCGGGAATAAAGAATTGCTATTTGAATCTACAAGCTGTGTGGAGGCTTGTGATTTGTGCCCAGCCAGAGACTGCGGCAAAAATTTATAACTTTGGAGCTGCCAGAGTGATGATAAAGTCCAAAGAATTAGAGAAACTGGGAAGAAGAGATGGTTTAGTTATAAGTTGATTAATTAATTACATATGCATGAACAGTAATCAAAGCTTATTTAGTCTTATTTAGCTAATTCAATAGTGATTTCTTAACAATTCTTATCTTAATTTCTTATCAATTTAATTTTGTAGTAAAAAAACATTCTAACATATATCCCTACATATATTTGACCTACCATCTTTACACCTGCTTACTTGATTTATGTACCTGTGTATTTTAAGTTCTGGTATCATGCAATGTAATGAGAAATCACATACATCACTGATGAATAGACTTATCCCCTGTGGCTGTGTATCTTGGAATAACAAGTGCATCAGTTATGAGAGCTGCCATTGTCAAAGGAACCTCGCTTCCTACACAGTGAAAGAAGATTTACTTCTGTTTTCTCTGTTTCATAAAGTTTATGATGATGTTAAGTAAAAATCAGAATTTCTGCACTGTCAACTTGATACTGGCATTTAAAAATAAAAAAGTGGAAGTTATTGAATAAATTAAATACTCTCAAATTCGATTAAAATATGACTGAATTACATTCCACGAAATGCAAATAAAATGTCCAGGAGAAAAAGAGGAAATATAATCTTTGCTAGGGTATATAAATTTAGGGTTAAACTCTAAATCTAATTTTAGTTAATTCTTTTAAATTTTCCTCTAGGATATTATTACAAATGCTAGAAAATTGAAAAAATAGGAATGGGATTCATTCTTCATCTCTAAGTGTCTAGAGTAGAAAGTAAAATAGAGCAAAAAGCTTTTTATTATAAGAAAAATAAAGAAAGCTGAGGAGAATGAAGAGTGCTTTGACTCTCTTTCAGACAATGATTCATCTTCAGCATTGGCTGGCTCTGTCTGTGGCCATTGACCAGGGATCTCTCCCTGCAGAGTCTGTGGCTGACATAATGTATGTGTTTGATGAGATCATGTATGTGAACCCACAGTGACACCTAGAAGAGTGGCCACACCATTTTCTTTATTTTTCTTTTGACATGCCTTAGGTGATGGATATTGTTATATGCATAATTATAATCTCCCTGTTTTAAGATGTGAGTTTGCAAGGAATCAACATTGACTAGAATGCATCTAAGATGTGCAGAGATGCTTTTAATATAAGACACATAGTATTTGTATTTCATAATTGTATAGTACTCTTTCTTAATGCACCAAACCTATATTACCTAATTTAATCCATGACTTAAGAACAATAGATAATACAGTTAATTCCTTATATAATTAAGCCCTTTCTTTGACCCCAGATATTAACCATTATAATTTGAAATCTACAGTTTTTTCAATGGGATATTTTTCTAACAAAATAAGTTTTCAATAGAATTTCCATGTCCTATGAAGAGTTTAATTGATAAACAGTCTCATAGATAAATGAACACAAGGATAGGAGAGAAACTTGTGTGGGGGTACTATCAAAGTTTTAGTTTTCTTAACTGTGGAGAAAGTGTGATATCATCAGTTCTCAAAGGGTGTCACACAAAAGTTTCCATGAAATCTAGACATGAAGAAAACAAAGACCTAGATCTTTCTAAGAATTAGTCATAGCACACATTTTTCTGTCAACCTCTAACGAAATAACTACAGTTTCAATCTAATCAATCCATAGAAAAATACAAAATTTCAAATAGTATACAACTTACAATTTATTACTCATTATGGAAAACATTAATTCCTTTGCTGAGTTGGTATATAACACCACATGATCTTTTGTTAAGAAAGAGAAAGAGGAGGAGGAGGAAGACCAGGAGGCAAATCTGAGGAAGGCTCCACTTACCAGTCCTACAAAAATGCAAAAGAGCTGAACAATGTCTGTGTAGGCCACAGAGTAGAGACCACCCACCAGGGTGTACAGAGTGGCATGAGGGCCGACACAATGACAGAAGCATGCACATCAACGTCAATGATCATGCTGATGGTGGCTCCTGTGGGGACAAAAAAAGAAGTGAGAGTCCTGGCCATGGTCTGGGGTGAGTTCTGGCAAGGACATCCTGTGGGTTCTGTTACAGCAGCTATATTTCCCTGTGTCGTACACCCTGTACTGCATGACCTTGGCTAAAGTGAATTTTTATATTGAGACCTTTGTATGTTATCAAACTGACTATATATCTCTTTTTATATATATTCAGATACACGAGAGACACCCAAAACTTACTATCATTGAACACCCTGAACAACCGAGACATCCAGTTCCATTCCATGAATTCACAATTTCACCCTCTGAAATTCTGACTTAATTATATGCAATGTATTTACTCACATCCATAAGGAAAATAAGCCTTTCTGAGCAATTTGATCAGTCATTTCCAGTTTTACAATGATTATTCATTGGCTCTTTTGCATTTAGTTTGCCCTCCGCTTTCCTGTTATAGCTGGCGAACCCTCCGAGGTGCCAACAATTAAGACAAATTTGTAGAAGAAAATTATATAATTGTTAAAACTTATCTTTCAACTTTTTCTCCCTCAAAGTCATGAAGGATCATTTTATTTTATTTTGCTGGTGGTATATACAAGTTCTACTCCTAAGATATCAATATAATGAAGAACACTAATGATGAATATCATATTTTTAGGTCACTTCCATTATCAAATTTTATATTCTTAAAATTCAAATTTATATTTCTTTTACTTTACAGGTTGTTTATTATGTTTGTCAATGCCTATGTTTCCAGTGACAATTTAATGGTGTAGAAAGTTTGGCCCATTTCTCAGACTAATGGCTTCTTAACTCACTTGCTGCTTCATAACTCATTAATTGCTTTTCCATTTTTTTTCAAAACTATATAGTTTATATTTCATCTTATTATTAATGGCAATTATAGGTATACTAGCAGATATAAAAGAAATCTGTGATTTTTTTACACCATCAATTGTAGCCAGATGCCTCACAATCTTCTTCTCCTCCTCCTCCTTAATTGGCATAACAATATTTACAATCTACATGGATGAAAATCCATCATCCTAAAGAATAATTCAAAGTATTTTGACCCAAGAGATCAATACAAAATATTTTTTGTGTGTATTTTGACCATGATAATAATATAACATTATCTTCCTGGATAAAAAATCAATTAAAAGAAACTTCTACTAAGGAGTTGTAGGATAAAAGACAGAGGAGAGTGGTTAATTATTTACAAGTGACTTTAGGTAATTATCTGAGTTATGACAGTATAGATATTTAAGAGGTTATTTCCCCCTCAAATCCTATTCTTGATAGTTGCCACTCTTTGCCATTCCTCTTTGGGTGTGGTTCTCCACTTTAATAACATGTATGTTATCACCCCATAATATGAGAGGTTCAATTACAGAATAAAAATCACTGGACTGAGATTTGCAGTCCTATAGATGTCATCATTTGGTTGTAAGTTAGTGATCTGAGAGAAGTTACCTTCCTGTTTATTACTGTTAAGATTGGGTTAAGTTTTTTATCTAAAATATTTTCTGAAAAATTATATCAATGGTAGTGAATAAAACAAAGTTATTCTAATAGATCTACTGAGAAATATAGTCTACTTATGTAGATAAGAAAATAAATACACTGTGAATCAAGTTATGAAAAAAATCTCTTAATTTGAGCCATCTGCAGAAGAAGTATACATTTAAAAGGTATAAGGTGTTGACCATTTATACCAAACATAGTTGGTGTAACTTTGCTCTCAGGTCAAGATGGCAAGCATGCCTGTCCTATCAGCATTAGGCCAGTAGCTACATAGTAATCAAACCTGGCATGAGATTTCTGCAGGGTTCATGAAGCCAATTCAATAAACTGCAAAATTTATCAATGTGGGATGATATATCAGGATAAAGATGTCTTAGGCTTCCTGAGAACCTTTATGATGACAGGGTGTTTCAGGTTAAGAGGGCAGTGAACTTGGCCATGAGACCTTGAATCTTGCCTCAAGAGCAAGGGACAAAATACAAGAAGGATAAATTCTACCTTGAACCAAATCCAAAAGAGGTTATTCAGGGGGAAGAAGAAAAAGAGAGACAGGGAAGAATAGGCAAAAATAAAATCACATAGTTGACATCTGTGAATGCAGTTGTCTTCAAAGTATTTTCATGAAATTGGTTATACTTGAAACATACAATTTAAAAATTATTTGGTCTGCAGAAGTCTATCTTTACATAAGTGTTCATTGTAATCATTAAAAAAAAGATTCTCCTATATTTCCGCAGTAAACCATGCATATGCACAGTGAGGTGATAATAAATTTTACACTTGTCTATTCTTAAGTATCCCAAGTTTTTTCTTGTAAACACTAGCTCTGACTTACTCAAGCTATTATTTTTGAAGAATATGGGTGATAATTTAAAAGTACATATTCTGCCACAACACAGATTTCAAGCAAAAGCAATAATATATATTATTTCATATATGCATGTGTTAACATGAAAAAGAAGCATGCTTTACTGAATATACTGAAATACATACACAGACACTTATATCCAACAGAAACTAATTGTAATAAAGTTCTGAGTTTTGCCACTATGCTTTCTATTTCTAAAATACTTTGGAAATATTAGCTCATTAATTCTTTTCCTCTTTCAGGACTGTTATATAAATTGATCCTTATTCAGTTAGAGTGAACATGTTGTATTCTGTTAGATATTTAGCCCACTCCTTTTTTAATACCCAGCAGGTAGTTTGTTCTTAAAACCAAAATTTTCTAGTATTGAAACCAATGACAAATAAACTCCCATTGCTTCTCAGCTAATGAGAGCAAGGTGGGAAGAGAGGTATATTTTTACACATAATTTCATTAGGGTATAAGCTTAGCAATGATTGGGGAGTGTTATTATCTTGCAACAGGGCAGTATGACATTTTCCCATGAGTTATTACTGTGTATTATAACCATCAAATTCTCTTCTTTCCACATCAAGTACCTTTGTTTCTACAGAGACCAAGAAAATAATGTTAATGGGAGTTCGGGAGAAAGGGAGAGAAAGAAGGCCATATGGAATCATAATAATAAAAACTAGAAGGTGGATTTATATTCTAGAACATACAAAATAGGAGGAAATTTATCTTACTTTTGTTCTAACCCCTTAAAGTTTGGTGGTATTTCCATTTGTAAGAAAAAATGGGAAATTACATCTAGATGAATGTATGCCCAGAAGGCAAACACTGACATAGTCCATTGAAGAAAGCTGAGGACCTTCCAACTCTGCTGATTGGCAAGAAGAACCTCAGCACTCAGTGGGATGGTACACATTCGCTCTTGATCAAATGAGCCTGAAGATCTCCCATGGTTCCTCTGAAGTTCCTTATTTTCTAAATCTCACAAGGAAACTGAAAATCCAAAGGCCAAGTACAAGTTCTTAGCATTAGTTGATCTTGGGTCATAAGTTAGACTCTACTGAGTCTAAACTCAGTATCTACCTCCCTAAATGTGTACACAACCCAATAATTTAAGACATAATGGAATTACACTGGGGAGGGGGGAAAAAGTAATATTCATCTTCTTTTGTCAAAAAAGTAGAGCTCAAAACTATTTATTAATTTATTATAGTTATTCAAGGGACACGATTCTTGCCCTAAAGAAATTTATAATCCATCATGTACAGTAAAAATTTGGGCATGAAGTGAACAGGCAAATTATCATACAAAGGGAGATGATGAGCCCAATGAGGAAAAATTGCAGCTGCCTACGAAAGCCTGCAGGAAAGGCTCCTAGCAAGTTTGGAGCACTGCTCCCTGTAAGTGCCAGGGTGCTTGGTAATTAGGGAGGCAAATGGTGAGAGAGGAAAAAAAGAGGAGAAAGGAATCCAAAGCAGGGACACCTGTGCTTGCACCGTGTCAGTAAGAAGCAATAGAAAACCAAAATTCAGACAGAAGATAGACGGCAAGTGGGGTGCAGGGGATAATCAGAGGAGAGAAGACCCAGGTCATAGTTAAGGGCCCTGTTCAAAAGTTTGGTTTTAAGCAAGAAAGGGGACATGATGAGATTAGAATATGAGGTTAGAATTTAGAAGGATGAGTCTGGCTGCCATGTGGCACCCACAGTAGGGCAGACCTGCAAACGTGGAGATGGCTGCATTACATACAGGTAAGGGAGGCTGGGAGTGGTCTGGCTTATGGCAGGGAAGAGGCAGAGGTGGATGGAGGTAGGGGTTGAGTGGGGGGTGGTTGATGGAGGAACCAGGTAGGAGTGCAAGCAATTAAGGATGAGTCTTAGAGCTGAGATGTATAGCCTGCAGAATGAAGGTAGGTCTGCAGCAGGTGAGGTTTGTGTACCTTAATGTGGGCACTACATCTCCTAGCTGCTTCAGCAGCCTCAGTCTGCTCAATCATGATCAATTGGCCCAGTTGGTTCCCCTGTAGGTCTTTGAAGGTGAAGAGGAAGTCAAGGGTGGGGAAACTTTTCATTATTCATTAAGAAGATATTTTACCTAGCAGGCAAGTCCAAGCTACATTCTACCACACTTAAATTTTTCCACTAATAAACCATAGCATTGTGCTTTTTACAAATATCATTTTATTAAAATATCTCAAGTTAGGCGATTGTGCTTACATTACTTGTCATCATGAGAAGGTGGGCAATATTTCTTTGGGAGTATTATTTACAGTCGAGACTCACACTTGTTTTATATTTGTTTTTGATTAGGTATATTTTATGCAAAAAGTCAATATCTCTAGAAATATTAATACTTTAAAAATGATGTGGTACTATTCTTTGAGGAATTTAGATAGTTTCGCCTATGCTTTACATCAATTAACAAGGCAGTTATCAGAAGGAAAAAACAGGGAAGATTAAAAAGTTCACATAAATGAGACTTCTAGAAAAAATGAAAATGGAACTCAACTGATTTATTCATCAAAAGTATTCTCCCTAAACCTGGCTCATGGACAGTAGTTTTTTTTTTCTTTTTCTTTTGTACCACTTAACCACTGAGACCTATTCTCAGTGCCCCCGCCCTTATTTTAAAACATTTTATTTTGTGACAGGATCTCACTAACTTACATAGGGCCTTGATAAATTGCTGAAGCTAGCTTTTAACTTGCACTCCTCCTGCCTCATCCTCCCAAACCACTGGGAATATAGGAAGGCACCATGGCACCCAGTAAATATTCTTTTAGATAAACTGCACTTTTGTTTCTGGTGGTGCTAGGGCTTGAACTCAACCCTAAATAGCACTCTTAGTTTTACTTAATTAATGACGTTTTGTTCAAAATCATATACAACTTACAAAAGCAACCCTGAATCCCTATAAAGTAACTCATGGTTATTGTTCTAATTATGTAATTCAAGTTAAAAACAAATGCACTTGAGATTGAACTTAATCTATACAACAGTATTGCAAGTAAATGTAGAATTTCAGTTGCTTGTAAATATATATATGACTTAGGATATGGTTTTAATAATTTCTAAGACACCAAGACTGAAGAAAGCAAGGTTATTGGTCTGATGTTCAGGAAACTGGAAATGAAGGTAGAACAATGCTCCATTGGTGCTTACCTAGTGCAGAGAAAATTGCTGCAGCCCAGAACATTTCTCCCATTAGCGCAGGGATGAATAGGAGCCCACCCATGCACTTTTCATAGATCTGCTGAAATGGGTCTAGCATGGTCACATATCCCTTGGAACGCATAGGTTTTGCAAAGAACAGACCACCTAAAAAAATTACATGAGTGTTTATGAGAACATTAAAAATTCATAATATAATAGTCTTTGCCAGCTTTTTACTATGCTATAATTTCTTAAGGGAAATAACTTTTTTAAAACACTGTGTATATTGAGGAACTAGTCTGAAATATACTGTGAGTGCATTACCAAGAAGCATTCAGCAACCTAATATAAATTGCTTAGTGCATTTAATAGATGTATACAATGGACAACAAAATGTTATAATTGAGGCATATGAAATTTAGATATATGGAGTAGGATAGTGTTCATTGAGATGGCTTGGTGCATTTGTATCACTCAGTACATTTAGACATTTAAAAAAGCACAAGGTCCAACAGAACAATTTGAGGGGGAAAAATAAAGAAAGAAAATAAAAGAGGAACAATTTTATATAATACTCTTGGTCTTTTATAAGTTTAATTTACAAAAAAAGTCAGGTACAATAAAGTTGATTCATTTTTAATGATATGTCCATAATATTTTTGAAAGAATAAAATATGATTATGCTAAGAAATTCACTGTTTTAAAAGTTATAAGATCAAAGGTTTTTTTTTGTTATTTACATGTTCCATAATCAAGAGATTACCTAAGCATTATTATTCTGTTGCACATCAATTTCTTGTAACACCTACTTAGAACTATCTGGTGACATTTTTCCACAATAGTTATTCACACTGCTTTATTTGCTAACCCACTTGTTATTTAGACTTTTATTCTTTAGGCTTTACTGAATGAGTCAAGGAGATTTAACTTCCCACTTACCTAAAACCAGACTAAGTGAATATCCAATTGGTGCCTGAGCCCAAGCTAGACCATAATCTGGTACATAAACTGCTTCAGCTGTCCCATTGATATACCCTCCTCCAACCCACATGGCTGAAATAGAATGAAAAGAGAGGTCATGACATATGACATTATCTTACATGTCATAACTCTAGGTCTGATTGTCCAACACCAGGCCACTAGTCCCATGAGGTCATTCAATATGGCTACTCCAGACTGAGGAATTCTGTGACACATGTTTTCTTCAGATATATGAAATTTCTATAGAATAATAGCTGAAAGAGGGAGGTCAAGGAACCAAAGAAAGCAAGTTTTTGTTAAAATGAGTTTGGGCCAATAATGATCTACAAACTACTGCTTTCTTTAAAAATGATAATGAAGTATTTGATCCTTGTTGAAAAACTGAGGTTAAAGGAACTCTACATTTCTGCAGCTTATATTCTTCAAAAAAAAAGTCAAAATATTCAAAATGCTATTTATGTAAAATGTATATAAAGTTCTGAGTGTCAAAGGCTGTTAAAAAAGCTTATCAGATATGACACTGAAATTTAGGCTGAATCATCACATAGAAAATAAAATTTGACTTTAAGGAATTTTCTAAACTCTCATAGAGTATAAGTAAAATAATTATGTGTATTTGATACATAAGTACTTGACAGATAAGTGCTTCTGTTGCTTTCATGCCAGAATTTATCTGGCTTTTAATCTAACACAAAGCAGAGATTGTGTCTTGGGGTTAAATTGCTATTTAAAAGATTAATATGAAAAGACTTTCCTGCAGAGTAATTTTAAGTACATTTAATGGAAAATTTACATACAAAATCTTGATGTGGAAAAGATTTGTATTTAGCAAACACTCCCATCTTCAGAGTAGCTTTTACATCTGGTGTTAATAAGTAGCAAACACCATCATTTGCTTTTCTCATTCTAAATCCTGCTGAAATTCTAGAAAGAGTCCCCACCTGATACACACACACTGAGTATGGAAAAAGGGCAGAAGAAAGAATTCTCACAGGCACAGAACCTGAGACTTGGTCTTCCTGCTAGGTACCTGGAGCGCTAACACACCAGCACTATTTTACTGCACAAAATTAATAATCAGATGGTCTTACAAGCACAAAGCTAATTCATGGTTATTTTTTATTGTGTAGCTCTCCTGTCCTTTGTCCAAAAAAAATGGTGTTGAACAATTGTCCCTATTATAATATAGAAGTGAAGACTCCATTACTTACTATGATTAAACTAATTCCCTTCATTTTTTAATCCATCTTGTCCTTTCTATGCTATAATTTATTGTCCATGCCTGTATATTTTATATTAAATTCATGAGTGAGGACTTGAACATTTTAAAACTGTATTTTTAAAGAATCAACATTTTTTGAAATATATAAGTAAATGAAATATATATAAGTAAATGAATCTGATAAGGGTTAAATAACATGGTTCGTATTTTAAGTGAATTATAATATTCATTAAGAATCTTCTGACACAAAAAAAGAGAGAGTGAGTGAGAGAGAGAGAGAGAGAGAGAGAGAGAACTTCACAAACCAAGCTAGACCATGACACTTCATAAGAAATAGTGTTATTTGAATATATTCTATATAGTTTCATAAAATATTACACTGAAAAAATTATTCTATATGGTAAAGGAACAAATCCTGAAATTTCTTTATGACCATATTAGATAGAATATTAAACTAGTGTAATAGGACAGTATTATTATTATTGCAAATAACAATTTGCAATGAGTAAAACACTTTGATATACAGCAGTTCGTGTATTACTTTAGTGGGATTTGCAAAATAAGCAGCTTTATAAAGAAATAGAGTGAGGTTAGTTAATGAGCTCATGTGGTATAGTACCAAGAGCCTGGGGCGTGGCCATCAGAAGACCTGGGTTTGGGCCTGGCCCTGGTCTTGGTTAACAATGTAACCTGGATCTTCACTTAACCACACAGCCCTTTCACAAGGCTATTACAAAAAACAAATGAATCCATCTATAGTTGGTGAAGAGTTAAACAAAGAGACTGTAAATGCCTGGAAGGTAAAATCTAGTGTGTGTATATAGAACATTGTAGATTACAAATGGACAAAATCAAGACTTTCAGAATGCAGATGCTGTCTTTACAGTGCTTTGGTAAACTATTTGATATACAGGGTGAATCATTTCTAAATTGCACTTCAGGATTGAAACTAGACATCATTCAGATATGATTTCCAATGGGTTATTTTTCTAATGAGAACTGAGAGTTCCTGTTAATATAGATTATATTGCTAATGTTTAAATGTTTACTAAGACTCACATAAGATGTGTTATCAGTGAAAGTGTAATTTTAAGTTGTTGTTTTTCAGAATTATTTTCAATGACTAAGATGACTATAAAAAAAGAAAGAAATTGCCCCACATACAAAACCACCTCTGGGCAAAGCAAAGACAGAATACCAGCCCCTCCTAATACAAAGAAGGCTTGAAAGGGAGACAGCTACAGATAGTGGCTAGGGAATTCCAGAAAGGACACACCCTGGCTTTTCCCCTTTTTATCAAGTTTCCTGGAAATTCCTTTTTCATTGTTGTGGAGTCATGATATTGTCTTCCTTTAAGGAAACTAATTACTAAATAGGAAAATTAGGTTTCCAAGCAAGGGATCAATCAGTTTGCTATTGTATTGCCTCCAAATGGATTTATTTAGGCTAAAAACCATCACTAGTTAGTATTCACTGACATTTCTCATTTAAGATAACTCAAAGTCACAACTTCCTGCATGCATTACTGGACACACAGAAACACTATCATATTAATTTACAAATGCATGACTTGTAAGACTAGGGCATGTTTTCATTCCTCCACTTCTTTGTCTTTACTGTTTCCACCCACTAAACAGAACAGAAAGCCCAGACAATTTTCGTTGGTATTAGATTCATTGATTTATTATAAAATCATTTTATGCAAGGACTACTGAATTGAAACCATTTTGTTTTCAAGCAGATATTCATTATTTTCAAAATATATAACCATCAAACCTAAAGAATCCCGAAAGGACAAAGAGCAATATTTGCAATGACACTCACTCTGAGACCACATGCTGTATATTCAGAGAAGCCGAGCAAGGGTGAAGTGCACCAAGCAAGCACTGGAACCTACCTGTCATGGTAAATACACCGACTAACACCAATGTCTCGCCCACCAACTATTATGGCTTCGCTGCGTTCTTCTGCGCTGCCACTGTTTTTGGTCCTCCATGCAGCCCATATTCCAACCAGCAAAATGAGAAGGTAGAATATGATGATAGCTATCAGTCCTTCCACGTGGAAAGCCATTTTTAACTAAGGGTCCAGCTTCTTCCGCAGTTGGCTACTTCATTAAGACTTGTGGAGAAAATACAGTAATGCATTAAGAAATAGCAGCCCAGCACTGTGCCTACACAGGCAGCCAGGAGAAGCCAGCTGGCTCCTGAGCGAACCTGTGCTACTTAAAGAAAGAGTACACTGAAGTCACGTGTGAAATTGGCCATGGCCAACAAGTGTCCACTATATTATCCTACCTCTATTTAACAGTTTAACGATGTCCTGACTTTTCAAGAAACAAAAATAAATAAATAAATAAATAAATAAATAAGGAACTATTGCTTAACAAATAGAACCATAAACACTTTGTGTTTCATGATTTTTTTCAGTTTAACATTAACCTTGAATCTTAACTCAGTAATTCTGTCAAGAAATCATTTCCAAAAATTGTGATTGCATTTGTCTTTTTTTTAAAATATTTATTTATTTTTTTAGTTATCGGCAGACACAACATCTTTGTTGGTATGTGGTGCTGAGGATCGGACCCGGGCTGCACGCATGCCAGACGAGCGCACTACCGCTCAAGCCACATCCCCAGACCTGCATTTGCTTTTTAAAACTAAGTTACTATACTAGAATTATTAGTATCATCAGTGTATCATCAAGCAATATACCAAGAATTTTTAAAAATTTGTTCATTCTCCTACTAGTTCTTTGAAAAGATTTCAGGAAATGCCTCCAAAAGTAATCTGACATGGGGAGGGGCGGGGGACAAACTTTAGGAAAATCTATTTAAAAATGCATCAACTTCACCTTTTCAACAAGTTCCTATGGGTCAAATTTATTGTGTCAACTAAATATGCACTTGTTGTTTAAAGGGTTCCGCCTCTTTACCTGCCATTGTTCTTCCTTCATTTCACACATCCCCATTAGTGGTATCCATAAGAAAATAATTTAAAAATGTGTTGCCTAAAATCATAGCAGAGGGTCAAGGGTATTAAAACGCAAAACTCTTAAAAGACAGATGTCAAGTGCTAAATCCTTAGCGGCCTGGCATTCTTGTTCTCTTTTATTCTGTTAGTCTCATAGCCTGGGCTATTACATGCACCCTGATTTGCACACAGAAGTTTCTGGTGGAAACTCAGATATCTGTGCACAAAAGTGGCAGGTGGGTGATGAGACACCAGAACTACTAACCTCCCTGCAATCCCAAGGAGGCAAAGAACTCCGCAGACCGGGTGGGCTGCGCCATTGAGAAACCCAGTGGGCAAGTGCTTTCTCCAGCTGCCGTTTGGAGCTCCCCTGGCCCCTGCTCCCCTTTCTGGACCCCTCGGGTGGTATCCTGCACCCAGATCAGCAGCCCACACCTGGAGAGCCACAAGTGCCTGGGAGCGGAGCTGCCCCGCATCTCCACCGAGGGGCCCAAGAGCCACCTCCCTTCGCTCTAAAACTGCGGGAGCCGGCGCTCGCAGGGTCTCCGAAGAGCAGCGCAGAGCTCGGGGAGGGACGCTGGCTGCGCTCCCACCTGGGGTCACCGTGGCGCCAGGAAGCGCTCCACCGCCGCTCTCCAGCCGCCCCCCGCCCCCAGCTGAACGGGATGTGAGCGAGGGCGCAGCCAGGACGCGAGGGGACCGGTCCGGGTGCCTGCTGCGGGGCCGGGCCTGGCGCCCGGGGTCACTGGTGGAGGCTGTTCCTCACCGCGTCCCCAGGACCCTGGAGGCCCGCAGAGGCGACAGGTGTGGGACCCGGGAGGGCGTACTGCACAACGAGGTGGCTTCCGGTTCCAGTACTGGGAGAGTCCCCTTGACAGGGCGGCGGGCGGGGGCGACCTCAGGCCCCAGGCGGATGTCAGAGGGGAGTGTGCTGGGGCGTGCGCTGGGGGCCGTGCCTGGATTCCGGCCTGGATTCCGGCCGCCAGGGTTGGCTGTGGTCTCCCTGCCTCCAAGGCAAGCCACTGCCACTGCCCAAGAAAAGAGAGTGTGATTCCCTAAGATCCTTCCTGATCTAACCTCCCCAAAGGTGACCTGAAGCTGAGCACGGACACGGAAACAGGATCCAGAGGAGGCTCACATTCTGGGCTTCCCAGACCCCCAGGAGCCAGGAGCTGTTTCCTGAGGTTCCCAATGAAGGCCAACCCCCTCACTGCACTCCACACCTACCCCACATCCCGCGCACACAACCCGATCTCTGGTGGGCCTCTGTGGAGGCTTATCACAACCTTCCTTCTGATGGAGTCCCTAAGTAGACACTTCAGAAAGATTTGGGAAGTGGTCCTTTTTTTTTTTTTTTTTTAAACATTCATACCCCTTCTCTTAAAAATAAGGTTACAATGAAAAACTCTAGGAGTTATTGATAAATAGGAAATTACACACAAGCTGGACAGGATATCTCTCCTTAAGAGCCAGCTATGTGCTTGCCTGCTAAAACATCCTATTTACTGTATTGCTTTACAATATATCTCTCTATGTACCTGCATCTGTGTTTTTTACCTAGACTAGTTACATATTCACCAATATAAATGCATATCTATAGATGTATTTATATGTCTAGGTATGTATGTATGTATATATATACATATATACATATGTTTTATATATGTGTATATGTGTCTGTAAAAAATATATATTTATATGTATATGTGTGTGTAAAATATATATTTTTATATATGTGTATATGTGTGTAATATATATATTTTTAATATATGTGTGTATGTGTGATATATATATATATATATATATATATATATATATATATTTTGTTTGTTTGTTTGTTTGTTTTTAAGGAAAAAGGGTATGGAAGAGAGAGTAGTATAAAAGAGCCACAAACCACAAATCTACAAGCCCTGGGGCCAATTTCTCACTTCTTTCCATATTCCACTATGACAGTTTATTAAAGAGTGAAATGTGCACATTAAATAACTGATAGAATGAGTAAGAATACATCTTTGCTATTGTCCACCTCCCTCTAGGCTAAATTTCAGAGTAATCTTCCATGGTTTTACACTGGATTTAGAAATGATCTTTCAAATTTATGTAATTATCTTTTCCCTTTGTTCTCTGTATAAATGATCACTGCATCTAGCAGCCTTCTTTGAGTTCAGCAAGTTCAAAACAAGGCAGAAGGCCTGTGTGGACAGTGATATCAGCTGGATTTTGTGATTAGCTTTTCTGGAAGACTGAGCCTTTCAAGATAATCCCATTTGTATACAGGAAGGGCAAAAATTTTTAAGATATTTTAAAGATCTAACAAAGGGAAGACAGAGATGGAATATCATATAATTACTCACATATTTTAAAATAGACTAATTTACTCATTCATTGTTTTGTTTTTGACACTTATAATCAATTTCTGATTCTGGATTTTGGCCATGTGTTTGTTTATATTGTTCCTTCCAGAATGTACTGAAAGATGGTGATTACACAAAGCTTACAGTTATAGCAGGACAGGCTTGGGCGACTGCACAGCTTGGAGTAGAGCGTGGAGCTATGGTCAGGGAGTATGACTCAGGTGCAAAGAGGGACTGAAGAGGTGCCTGTCCTCAGGAATCATCATCAGGCATTTAGGTATGAGAACCCAGAGTGCAGCCTGTGCTCACGCTCTAGGGAAGGGAGGGACGGGGACCTAATCCACTTTGAGAAGCTGGGCATGTCAGACTCTAGACTCAGATCTGAATAGGGACAGTGATTTTGAACATGGCCAAAAAAAAAAAAATCTGGCCTGGCAGAGCCGCTGTCCTTCATGATGAAAAAACACCAATATAAAATGACAACTTCTGATGCATTGAGTCTAGTTCTGGGGAGACATTTCCTCATCTGCCCAGACCTGTGAGCTCCTGTGTCTGACACACAGACGATCCTGCATGTGCATTTATGTCCCAGGGTGTCCCCTCCCAGACACCTTTTTTTTTTTTTTTTTTTGTCTTGAACATGCACCTCTTTCTCTACTACTCTCCTGAGGATATTTGATCATGATAGTAGTTAGGGAAACAGAAGTCAGTGGGAGATCACTTCCAGTCTTAGGGGATAAATAGAAGGTTTTTTGCATTTACAAATCATTTATTTACGCTCATTTTCTAAGTGCCTTTTATGTTCCAAGCACTGATCTAAGCACTGAGAATACATGTAGAAAGTGATATGTAGCCTTTGCTCTTAGCAACTTATCAGCCTTGAAAAGAAATAAGAAACAAGCAAAAGCTTCCTTTCAGTATACTATTATAAATGCTGTTTTAGGGGAAGCAGAGACAAAAGGTCTTAATTAAACTGAGCTGTTCTTCCTGGAGGAGGGAAATATTTGCTCATTCAACAAACATATGGGAGGACCTACTATGTATCAAGAATCATAATAGGAACTGGGTATATATGCACATAAGATTCCTGTTCTTAGTGAGCTTAAAGTCTATGATCTTGCTACACCACATCAAATCTGTTGCAGCATCAGCAACAATTTTTTTCCCAAACATTGGTCATAACTTGAAGATGGTCATAACTTAGTCTATACATTTTGAAAATGTATTTTGAAAATAACTTCAATATAAATCAAAATACATACAGTTTTGAGGACCCACTTTTCCTTAAGTCATTTACCCTTCATAGTGTCCAAGTTTCCCCATACAATTTTAACTTGAACCTTTTATAATTTTGAATCAGTTACATTCTACTTCAATTATAATTGGTTGGTCATTTTCAAACTGGGGAGATCATTGGTTTATACCATGCTTTCAAAATTGCAGATCTTGAGGCCCTACAGAATTTTACAGAATTCTGATTAATCTCAAGCAAACATTTGGGAATATGTTTTTCCTTCAAAATTTCCCAGTGACCCTGATGATAGCTGGTTTGGGGGCAGTCTACTGCATTTCAGAGTAGAAAAAACTTTGAAGTCAAAGCAGAGTAATTTTAGCTCATAGTGATTAGTTATGGAATCTTCACCCAAATATTCTGTCTTCTTTTTGTTTTTAAAATTTTTAATTGTAGATGGACACAATATCTTTTTTATTCATGTATTTATTCTTATGTGTTGCTAAGGATCAAACCCAGTGCAAGTAAACTAACACGTGCAAGGCAAGTGCTCTATCACTGAGCTACAACCCCAGCCCTGATATTCTGTCTTCTTTAAGTTATAATTTTCTTATCTGTAAAGTAGAAATAAAAATGTACAGGTGATTGTTGATCTCATAGCAATATGAGGATTCGCTGAAGTTTATATAGGTAGTCCTAGATTGACAATGTTTTGACTTACGATTTGTAAACTTTGCAAGGGTAAGAAAGTGATAGTTTCATCCACTTTGAAAAGTGATAGAGTACCCTCTCTTGGTCCAGAGGAAGTGCCAGGGAGACACAGTTCACCTGACCATGAGGATAAACAACCTATGTTCTATACTGTTCTGTATAGTATTCAATAAATTACATGAGATATTCAACACTTCATCATAAAATAGGCTTCATGTTAGATGATTTCGCCCAAGTGTCGGCTGCTGTGTTTTGAGACACTCAAGTTAGGTTAGGCTAAGCAATGATGTTCAGCACACAGAGTGTACTAAGTGCATTTTTAACATTTTTAATATGTTGTTTTCAACTCACAATGGATTTATTAGGACATAACCCCATTATAAGTCAAGAAATATCTGTACATTATTTTAAAACACCAAATGCAACGGGTGTTTTCCTAGTGGTGCTCAGTAGTACATGGTAAACAGTTGTTGCTCCTGTCTCCTCTTTTTATTGTTGCTTGGATTCAGTGTTGAAGCTGCTGATGTTCCAGCCTGTGGTGGTAGCTTATTGCACAGCTGGTGTGCTGGGAAAATGTCCCTGCCCACAAAGAAATACTTTGCTAAAAATAACACCAGAGTGTTTTGGGGTTTATACATTCTGTATACCACATCACAGACTAAGGTCATTTTAGCTGATCACAAACTAAATTCAGTGGGTGCCCTTGTAGGTAGGGCTGGGAGATGGATGTGGCAGTGATATTGCATAGAGATCCATGTGGAAAAGACCTGGAGCCGCTGACTTCTCAGCCTCTCCTCCTGCCTCTGCTTGACACTCTGTCCTTGCCAACTGTTCCCAGTCCCCTTGGAGGAACACCCTTTTTGTTTTCTGTGCCATCTCATGTGAAGTCAACCTTTTTTCATGTTTTCAGAATCCTCACAGATATGGATTGGAGAGAACCTTCAAAGATCCTAATTGATGCACTGACTGGGTAGTGTGTCCCTCTGTGGGGCTGCTGGGAGGTATCGATTTTCTGTAGATTGCTTGTCTGTTTCTCTGTTACCCTGAGAACTGTGAAAACAAGAAAGCCATGTTCCATTCATCCTTATATACCAAACACTTAGCACCAGTCCTGGACATAACCAATCAGAAACTTAGATGCATCAAACTGCTTTATTTTCCCAAAGATGAGAGAGAGTAAAAGAGAGAGGAAGAGAAGAGAGAGAGAGAGAGAGAGAGAGAGAGAGAGAGAAAGAAGGAGAGAAGAGAGAGATTCAAAATATAAAAATAGGGCTGGGTTATAGCTCAGTGGTAGAACGCTCACCCTGTACATGTGAGGCCTGGGTTCGATCCTCAGCACCACTTATAAATAAAAAAAAAATGTGTCTACCTACAACTAAAAAATTTAAAAAAATATGTAAATATATGATAAATCATTTAATCAAAAGCTGTGGTAAAAAATAGAAGATGCAGAAGTGGTCATTTTAGTGGTGATGTACATATACATTATTGGGGGTTTAATTTGCATTAATTTTTATAGGTCACACAATCCTTTGGTGACAGATCTCTTGCAACCCAAATAAATGACTTTTAAAAGTTGTGTAATCTAAGCTTCAGCACTGTTTTTTTCTTTTCTTTTCTTCCTTTGGTAGTGGAGATTGAACCCAGGGGTGCTTTACCACTGAACTACATCCCTAGCTCTTTATTTTTGTTTTGTTTTGAGATGGGCATCTAAGTTGCTAAGTTGTTATGGTCTAGATATGTGTTGTTCCCCACAAGCTCATGTGTGAAACAATGCAAGAAACTTTAGGGGTAAAATGATTGGGTTGTGAGAGCCTTAATCTAATCAATGTGTTAATCCCTTGTTAGGGAATATCGAGTGGTGGTGACTATAGGTAGCAGGGTGTAGGTGGAGGAGGTAGGTCATGGGGCAGGGTATATTTGGAGTTTCTATTTTGTTGGGATGTTGAGAGTTCTCTCTCTCTGCTTCCCCAATTTGATGTCCTGACCTGCTTTCCTACACTACACTCTTCCTCTGTGATGTTCTACCCTCACGTCAGGCCTAGAACAATGGAGCCAGCCATCTATGAACTAAGATCTCTGAAATCATGAGCCTTCAAATAAACTTTTCTTCCTCTAAAGTTCTTGTCAGCTTTTCTGAGTAGAGCAGCAAAAAACAGCCCTCACTAAGTTGCTGAGGCTGGCCTCCAACTTGCAATCCTCCTGCCTCAGCCTCCCAAATTACTGGGATTACAGGTGTGTGCCACTCTGCCTGACCCTATGCTCAGTTCGTTATTTCTCTATTCCTAAATTGTACATAGTTTTTATTTAAAATCTTTATATCTCATATTACTTTTGCAATAATTATCATAAAAAGTTGAAGTAGAAAAAGCAAAGATGTAAATGAAAAGAAAATTGCTAAGGAAGATGGAGAAAAAATAGTTTAGGGATTAGAATTTTTAGGGGAGAAAATGTTTTGTTGTTGTTTTGGAAAAGAATCTGTTAATCTGTTACTCAGATCTGAATGTACTATACTAGACCTCCTGTTCTGACAATAACATTAGAATTATTAACTAGAATACAAATCATTTTGATTTAAATGCAATTGCCCAGCATATACTATTTTTTTCCTTCTATCTTTATGATGAATGGCATATGATGACTAAATCTTCAAACTTTTAAAACAAGCAGTTATACATAAACTGTTCAGCTGTATACCCCCATTGAAATCTACAAAATTGTAACAGTGAAAAATAATGTATTTTAAGTTCAATGATTTCTCTCCAGTGGTGGTATCATTACTATAGTTCTTGATAATTGTATGAATTATTTTTCCTTTTGGACATTTTTCTAACATTTGTTATGCAAATATTCAACCAAATATCAAGGTTGAAATGTATCAAAGCTCACACGTGTATTCACACTACCTAGATTCAATCTTTCACATTTTTTTAAATCCCATAACCATCTGCCCATCTTCCATTCCATTTATTAATTAATTCATTTACTTAATTCATTTCAGAGTAAATGGCATAAATACAATTCCCCCTAAATATTTCAGCAAGTATATAATTAGCTAAAGTTCTTATACATGCATGGTATTTTTCTGTTAAATCAGAATTTTTATTAAAAAATCAGGAATCTTAAGATGAAGATATTACATGAACTGATAAATGCAAACATCAGAGTAACTCAAACCCTGACCAAAATATAAAGCATTACTCTTGCCCCAGAACTTTCCTTTTATTCTGAGTCAATCCTCACCTTTATTCCCTCAAAAAAAATGGTGTTTGGATTTTTATTTCATTAATTTTGCTTGTGCTCAAACCCCATGAAATGGAATGATATAGTACATATTTGCACTTAGCATAATAATTTTGAGAATTTTCCAGGTTGTTAAGTGGGTAGATAATTGTTCCTTTTTGCTGTCATATTTCATTGTGTGAATATACTATTTGGTTATTGAAGCTCCAACTAATGGGCTCTTGGGTTCTTTTCAGATTTAAATGATTATGCATAAAGCTGCTGTGAACAAGTATTTTTTGTGGACACAGGTAATGACTTCTACGTGTTTCTTCCAGCTCTTGGTGTTATCATTCTTGTTTTAAAATTATATATGTATATATAATTCTGGTATTTAGAATAGAATATATATGCTATTCTCATAATATCACAATGAAATATATCATTAAGAATTTAATTTGGATTTTCTTGACTCCTTTTTCCATATTCTTGTTGATTTTTGAGTTTATATTTATGTTTTAAATCTTTTATATTTATTGTTTTTTAACTGGGTAATTTTTACTGATCTATCTTTAAATTCACTCTTTTTTTCTGTCATCACTATTTTTGCTACTACCCCATTCAATGTAAATTTTGTATTTATGGGTTGTGGAATTTGTATCTTATCCTTACAAAATGTTCTCTCTGCTAAATTCTCCATTCTTTCAGTCAGCCTGACATTTTTTTCTCACATAATCAAGAATATTTAATGCTTTAATATCCTTGTCTACCCATAATGCCAACTGTGTCAAATTCCTTGTTATTATATTCTCAATTGGGAATTGGTCACGCTTTTCTGTTGGTTCATTATTGAGTCATTTGTCTTGGACAATGGGAACGCTTGGTGTCAGATCCTGTTATATTCTTCCAAAGACTTATTTCATTTATCTACTCTTTTATATTTGAATAATGGCTTTGTTGCCCTAAAACTAATTTCATGGGGTAAAAAAATCACAGAACATAAAATTAACCACTATAAAGTGAGCAATCAGTGGTATCTAGTGCATCTACCTGTTGTGTGGCAACCACTTGTATTTATGTCCAAAATACTCTGAAGTGAACCTCCTCCACAACAGGCACTTCTCTCCACCCCGCATTCCTCTCAGCCCTTGGCAACCACCAATCAGAGGAGCGATCTTTTATTTAATCTGCTCTAACAATCTCTGCCCTTTTTGTTTGGATACTTTAATCAATTTACCTTTAAAGTAATCACTAATAGAAAAGGATTTGCTTCTGACATTTTGCCCCTTGTTTTCTATATTCTTGTAATTTCCCCTTCATTTCCTCCTTTACTGCCCTGTATTCTCTAGTGGCCTTTTCTGTGGTACAGTGTTTCCTACCCCCTGCCCCCATTCAGATGTTAAAGATCTGACTTCCAATGTAACTCTGGAGGTAGTCATTACACAGGTAAGGTTGAATGAGGCCACACAGGTGGCACCCATTTCTAGTAGGACTAGGGAAAGAAACACCAGAACTTCCCTCCCCTCCAATCTCCCACCCATATACACAGAGAGAAGACCCTAGGGGGCACAGTGAAAAGGCAGCTGCATGCAAACCAGGAAGAGAGGCCTCACTCAGAACCAAACCTCTGACACCTGATCTTGGATTTCCAGCCTTCAGAACTGAGGAAAACTGATGTTTATTGCCTAAAGTCATTTGGTCTATGGTTCTTTTATTGTAGCACAGTCTGAATAATACAGATTTCTGGACTAGCATGTGAATTTCTGGTATAACAGTGAGCTGAAAATGTTGAAATAGTGTTGGAAGTATAAAATAGGCAAACTCAGGAAGAATTTAGAGATGTATCTAGAAATATTATATATTGCCTCAGTGAGTTTGGGTAGAAACATGGACATTAAAACTAATTCTGGAAAGAACTTCATTAAAAGAAAAGTAGTAGAAAAGGATTCTTTTAGTTTTGAGAATGCATCTGTCATCAAATAATAAAATGTTGACAGACATATGAAAATTAAAAGTGCTTCTAAGCCGGGCACAGTTGCACATGCCTGTAATCCCAGCGGCTCAGGAGGCTGAGGCAGAAGTTAAAAGCCAGCCTTAGCAAAATTGAGGCTCTAAGCAACTCAGTGAAACCTTGTCTCTAAAAAAATACAAAATAGGGCTGGGGATGTGGCTCAGTGGTCGAGTGCCCCTGAGTTTAATCCTTGGTACCCAAAAAATAAATAAAAAACAAATAGAATAAAAGTGCTTCCGGTGAAGCACCTCTGGCCATGGGAGCAAATATGGCCACTCCTAAAGGGTTCAGCATCAAATCAAAGGGGATTATTTGTAATCCTTAGAACTAGTAAAATTGACCTTGCTAGATTTTGAATTTGCTTGGGACCCATTACCCTCTCCTCATTCCAATTTCTTCTTTTGGAAATGAAAATGCCTACCCTCTGTTTGTCCTACCATTGTATTTTAAAATACATATGTTGTTTGTTTTCACAGTTCTGCAACTGGAAAGGAATTTTTTGAGATGCATTATACTGCAAGTCCTGCTCATACCTGATCACATCATTACTAATAAGACTTTGGATTTAAAATTAAGGTTGGCAAGCATAAAGTCTTTGGGAGTATTGGACAGGGAAAAATGTGAGAAAGGCATGCATTTGCATGGGTTGGGGCAGAGAATGGAATGTTATGGATTGAATTGTGCCCATATTTAGATGCAGCCCCAACAACCAATGTAACTGTACTTGGAAACAGAACTGTTATGGTGGTAATTAAAATTAAATAAAGTCATACAGTGGGATCCTATTATGTCAGGTCCATTGTTCTTATGAAGAAAAGTAGGAGGAACCAGAACTCTCTGTTTCTCTGCATACACATGGAGAAAAAGATGGGAGAGCAAAGTAAGAAAGCAAACATCTGCAATACAGAGAGAGACCCATCAGAAATCAAAACGATTGGCATTCGAATTTTGATGTCCAGAACTGTGAAAAGAAATATAACTCTGTTGTTTAAGCCAGCCAGTCTGTGGTATTTTGCTATGCCTTCCTGATCAGACTAATAGATGTTATTCACTTTGTGATTATCTTGGGAATAACACAATATCCTTAAGTCCTAATTATCTAATTTTCATTGGTAACAAATTCAGTTGGTACCAATGAGCTTTTCTTTCTCATTTATGTTACTATCTCGCAAATTAAATGATCACACATTGTATGCCCAATAACAAAGATCTGTAACTATTTTTATATGTTTGTCCTTTAAATACTGTAGAACACAAAAAGGGGAGCTATAAAACCAAATCACAGTAAGGTATCTATTTACCAATGTGGTTGTTATTGACAGAGATCTTTATATCTTTAAATTCTAGCCTGTATTGTTTCTTCAGGATGTCTGCAGGAATCTCTTTGTAGTGGATTTCTTTGGCTTTGGTTTACCTAGGGATACTTTAATTTTTCTATCATTGCTCAAGATGATTTGCAGGATATAGAATGATCATTTTTTTCTTTCAGCACTTTAAACATATCGTTGAAATGCTTGCTAGTCTCCACATTTTTAGCTGAGAAATCAACAAATAAACTAAATGTGGTTCCCTTGTGCCTGATGAGCTGTTACTTCTTGTTGCTTTCAAGATTTTGTCTTTGGTTTTCAACAGAGTTATTTATAGTATGTCTTGGTGTTGGTCTCTCCGAGTTTAAACTATTCGGTGTCCATTGAGCCTCTTTAATGAGTATAGTTTTGTTCAATCATCAAATTTGAGATGTTTTGGGCAGTATTTATTCCAGTGATTTTTCTGGTTCTTTGCCTCTCTCTTCCTCTTCTGAAATTTACACAGTGCATATGTTAGTTCACTTGGTGGTGTCAGGTTCCTTAAGGTCTGTTTACTTTTATTAATTATTTTTATATGTATTTTTTCAGACTTTGTAATTTAATTTTCATCTTCAAATTTGTTGATTCTTCTATTTAAATCTGCAATTGAACCTCTCTAGTGATTTTTTATTTTAATTATAATACTTTTCACCTTCATATTTTAGTTTAGTTCCTTTTTATAAAGAAACTAAACTAAACTAAAATAAAATAAAATGCACCTGATGGTATTTTCATTTTTGCTGAGTATAATTTTTCCAGTTTCCTTTCATTCTTTGTCTCTGTTTTCCTTTAACTCTGAGATCATTTAAGACAGCTTTTAAAAGCCCTTGTCTAGTAGTGCAGATATCACAAATTCTTCAAGGGCATTTTCTATCAATTTGTGTTTTTTTTTCCCAAATAAAGCACAATTTCCTGTTTCATTGTATGCATATGACCTGTTGTCAAAAATTGGGTAGTTGAAATTGGGAATGGAACCACCATTTAACCCAGCTGTCCTGCTCCTTTCTCTATACCCAAAGGACTTAAAAATAGCATACTACAAGGACACAGCCACATCAATGTTTAGAGCAGCACAATTCACAATAGCTAAACTGTGGAACCAACTTGAATGCCCTTCAGTAGATGAATGAATAAAAAAATGTGGCATATATACACAATGAAATATTACTCAGCAATAAGAGAATAAAATCATGGCATTTTCAGGTAAATGGATGGAGTTAGAGAAGATAATGCTTAAGTGAAGTTAGCCAATCCCAAATAACCAAATGCTGAATGTTTTCTCTGATACAAGGAGGCTGACTCTTAGTGGGTTAGGGAGCAGGAGCATGGGAGGAGTAGACAAACTCTAGATAGGGCAGAGGGGTTGGAGGTGAAGAAAGGAGGCGTGGGGTTATAAATGATGGTGGAATGTGATGATCATTATTATCCAAAGTACATGTATGAAGACACGAATTGGTGTGAATATACTATGTATACAACCAGAGGTACGAAAAATTGTGCTCTATATGTGTAAGAAGAATTGTAATGCTTTCTGCTGTCATATATAAATTTTAAAAATTGGACAGTTGATGATGATTAGAATGTGGCAAACCTGGAAATTAGATTTTCTCTCTTCCAACCTATTTTTCAACACTATGATTCATTATGGATGTTTCTGTAACTTTAAATTATTTTCAGATAATGTTTTGTCAGAGATTTATTTGAATGTTAAAAGCTGAAGCAAGCAATCAAATGAAAATCAACAAAGGTATAAGAGAGAGAGAGAGAGAGAGAGAGAGAGAGAGAGAGAGAGAGAGAGAGAGAGAGACTAGCTCTTGAGAACAATGTGCGTTCTGCTGTTGTTTGGTGGAAGTTCTACATAGTCTTTCTGGTCAGATTTGTATATGATGGTGTTTAAGTTCTCTCTGTTAATCTTACTTTTGTACTTATTGAGAAAGGGCTACTGAAGTCTACATTGTTTCATTTCTCCCTTCTGTTACATTGATGTTTTCTTTATATAATTCGAAATGCTGTTTTTTGGCTTGTATGTGCTTGTTACCCTTCTGTTTTCTGTTTTTTTATTGTTGTTATTTTTTATTTTGAGACAGGGCCTTGCTAAGCTTCTTAGGTCCTCCTTAAGTTGCTGAGGCTGGCCTTGAACTTCTAATCCTCCTGCCTCAGCCTCTGGAGTCACTGGGATTACAGGCATGCACCACTGTGCCCAGATACATGCTAATAACTTTTATATTTTCTTGGCAATTGACAATATTTTAAGTCCTTCTGACCCTTATACTACTTTTTGATTTAAGGTCTATTTTGTGTGACAGTGTACCCATCCCCCATCTCTCCTTTATTCCCATATGCATGGTTACAACAACTTCTTCCATCCTTTGTTTGTTTGTTTATTTGTTGTGGTGGTGCTTTTAAGCATTTTTGGTTGTAGATGGGCACAATTCTTTCATTTTTTTTTTAATTGATGTGGTGCTAGGATCCAACCCAGTGCCTCACACATGGGAGACAAGTGCTCTACCATGAGCCACAACTTGAGCCCTTCTTCCATCCTTTATCTTTCAAACTACTTGTGACATTGGATCTCAATTGTGTCTGCTATAGATAGCATATTATTGGATTATGCTTTCAAAAAGTCCACTCTGCTAATCTCTGTATTTTAATTGAGTTGAATCTATTTATGTGTTAAATATAAGGCATGAGGAAGACTCACCTTTGTCCTTTTGTAAAAGAGTAAAGGTCCCTTATCTGAAGAGTTTGGGAGTAGAGGTGTTTTGAATTTTGATTTTTTTCTTTCGGATTTTGGAATATTTTCACATACATAATGAGACATCTTGGGAATGGAACCTAAGTCTAAACATGAAATTATTTATATATCATATACACTTCCCCCCCCAAATAGCCTCAAGATAATTGTATATGGTATTTCAATAATTTCATTTGTAAAACAAAATTTTGTGGTGTGGAATTTTCCACTTGGGCATTATGTTGGCACTCAAAAAGTTTTAGTTTTTGGACCACTTTGAACTTTGGACTTTTGGATTACAGATGCCCAACCTGTACTTATTTTTCATTTAAGTCTTGTTTCTTCCTCAGTTTCTCTATACCTGCTTTCTTTTTTCTTTACTTTTTCTAGGTTAGCATTTTGACTCCTCTTTCTGTATATATATTTTAGTTATTTTCTTGGTGGTTTTCTGGGAATAACAATTAACACCCTAAATTTATAACAATCTAGCTTGAAATAATATAGCTTGTCTTCAGTAGCATGTAAAAGTTGTGCTACTATATAATAAATAATAAAAAAGTGGATACTACAAAAAAATCAAAATTGCAAATATTTCTCTATACAGCATGTACCTGGTTATTGTTAGCTTTTGTTTTCTAGAGTTCTGATAATTTTTTAAAATTTCTTCTTGTTTTTGAAGTAGTATGTGCCATGACAGGAATTTGAAATTACCTATTTCATTATTTTGCCAACATCTTTTCTTTTCCTATATTTTTTCTGTAGTATACAATTAAAATGTCTAATATACAACTGAAAAATCTCTGAAAACTTTTATTATGCATATAAGAAAATCTCCAAGATACAAATAGTTCTTAGATTTGACATCAAAACATGGACCACAGTAGGTAAGTTGGGCTTCACCAAATGAGAACAAACAATTTTTTTTTTCTCCCATGCAAGACTGGGTTATAGGGTGAGAAGTCAACCTATAGACCAGGAGAGAATTCTTGCAAATCATATCTATCTAACAACCAGTTTGTCGAATGTATTAAAAACAAAGCTCAATACTAAAAATACAAAGAATATAATTGGGAGGAGGCCAAAAGCATGAAGGACATTTCATTGAAAGGATATGTGCTTGCAAGTAAGCACATGAAAAGATGTTCAGCATCACTTTCCATTAGGGAAATGCAAAATCAGACCACACAGCCAATAGAATATCTAAAAAATATTGCTACAACAAATCCTGCAAGACTGTGGAAACATTAGTCCTCACACACTATCATAAAATGGCCAAATTATAAAATGTAAAATTTCCAAATTTGTTGTGAAATGTTAGATTCACCTTGGAAAATAGATGGCATTCTCTTGTAAGATTCATATGTGATTATTTTACATCCACGCATTTGAACTCTTGGTATCTATTGCACAGACAACTTTTATATGAAACCTAGACAAGAATTTTCATACTAGCTATGCATAATAACTCTAAACTATAAATACCCCATATTTCTTTCAATAGCCAAATGTATAAACAGACTGTGGCACATTAATACCATAATGAGGTAGTACTCAATAATGAAAAACAAAACAAAAAAATCACTAAAATATGCAATAGATTGCATGAATTATTGGGAAATTACATGTAGGAAACATCCAGACTATGGGTTAAGGTATTATTTAACTCTATCACATTTTCCATGACAATGTTTTCGAAATGGAGAGAAGAGTAGATGTTTCCAGAGACTGGGGTTGGGATTTGTAGGCTGAGGAAAGGTGGGTATAGTTAAAAAGGTAACTTGAGGAGTCCTTGGGTGTAAGGAACCTGTCTTCTATTGTTTTGGTTCTGCTGGTAAATGCACACAAGTGAGTACAAGTTGGAGCAGATAAATCTGAAATCTGATTAAGATTAGTAGATTCTGTCAAAGTCAATGTCCTATGAGGTACTATCATAGAAATAAACTCGAAAATTGTGACATAGATTTTCCTGTATTGTTTCTTATAACTGCATGTGATTCTACAGTTGTTTCACTAAAATTTCAATGAAAAAATATTTTTTTAAATTGGCAAATTGGCAAAATACTTCAAGAAAAATTTCATCAAAGAAAAACGAAGGGGCCTGGGGATGTGGCTCAAGCTGTAGTGTACTCACCTGGCATGTACAGGTCACTGGGTTGGATCCTCAGCACCACATAAAAATAAAAGAAAGATATTGTGTCCACTGAGAGCTAAAAAATAAATATTAAAAAAAAGAAAAACTAGGAATGCAAATATGATAATATCATGAAAGATGCTTTGCTTAACTTATCATTTGAGGAATACAAACTAAAACTTCAATGAGATACCACTATGCCATTACTAGAGTGGAATTGCAAATACCACAAAATGTTAATTTTAAAATGTAATGAGTTCTTTCAATTTATCTATATCTTTAAATTTTCTTATAATAAATAGTTGGGTAAAACAACCAAATACTTAAGTATTCTTTTTTTTTTAACCTATGTTTTAGTTGTCAACGGACCTTTATTTTATTTATTTATTGCCGCAGTCTCTGGCTGGGCACAAATCATGAGTCTCCACACAGCTTGTAGATTCAAACAGCAATTCTTTATTCCCGAACTCACACCGGCCATCTACAAACACGTTCTGGGGGAATCCACGTTCTCTGCCCAAATCCACACTCTGCCCAAATCCACTACTCCTGGGCTTCTGTCTTCCAAAATATACTGTCTGACCCTAAGAACTCAAGAGGAACTCAGCAGCAGGATACGCCCTATTCTAAAAGGGGAACACCCTATGCTAACCCGCCCTATTCTAAAGGGGGAACACCCTAAACACGGATCCTCCCTGGTCCTTGAGCAAGGTCACCTTACATGCAAAGTCCTGCAAAATGTCCTATTTCCATGAGTCCTTCCACTAAAGAAACATGGGGGTATGCTGGCAAGGAAATTGTCATACCTACTTGGCTGATGGCTCCCAGGATCTGCCCCCTTCTGATTAATTAAACAACAAGTAATGTGGCTTAAGGACCGTGCCTGGTAGGTTGTCCAGTTCAACATATGGTTCTTACCCGTCATTGGAAAACTGACCTTTAGGCGTCAGCCTCCTGTCTTAGGTTGATACCACTGCAACTGGATCATACCCGTCACTGACTACCGGTCCAGCATACAGCCATACTTGTGGATAGGTCTATGCACCAGTGGGGGGGATGAGGTTCTTTGCCTCACCTCTGTATAGCCATTGGCCCCCAAATTTAGACCATCACTAGCAGAAGGGAGGAGGATACAGAAATGCCACGACACCAAGCCAATTGACAGTTCCTTTGGAAAAATTGCATCACTGGTGACACCTTCAGCAAAGATATGCCAGCATTACCACAATTTGCTGCACTAAACGATAGTTACATAGTCCAGGCAAGTTCTGCAAGTGGTTCAAAGTGGAGGAATCTATCAATATGTCTGTCTCCTCCCAAAGTCCGTTGCCTCCCAAAGTAAGTTGACTCCTTGATTGAGCATACTTGTTGAGTTATATTCATTGGGATGAAGATAGGAATTCTGGCAATGATGCTAAAAAGACATTATCCTGAAAAGAATTATTAAATATAATGAAAAGGAAAGGTGAAAGTAAACAAACAGATCTGTTAACCTCCTTAGAAAACAATCCTTAACAGCTATTTACCTGATTTAAATTAGTAAACAAGCAGATCTGTTAACCACCTTTAAAAAGAATCCTTAACAGCTGTTTACTTAATTTAAATTAAGCCATTTAAATCACGTGAATAAAAAAAATAATATGGATCCATATTCTCATGAGTGCTCCTCATATATGAAATATGGACATATGCACACACAGACATACAACACAAAACACAAATGTGCAAACAAACGTACAACACATAAGATAATAATAAAGGCCTTGTAGCTTTACCTAGGTGAAATCTCCATTGCAATGTTTAAAAACTCCACAGTCAAAAAAAATAAAACTGATCAGAAAAACATTAACCTAGGTTTGTATGAGCTCAAAAAATAAAAATAGAGCCTTATGATGTGGAAAAATGCAATAATAAAATAGATATTGAAAAAAGCATCCTGGTTAATCACAGTCACTGATGTAAGAATGGCCAAGCTGGAGTTCTGGATATCAGCTGTTATGGATTTGAGTCAAATCATCTTCTTTTCGATCTGTAGAAATCGTTTTAGTTAGTCTTTCTGGAATCCAAATCGGTTGCTGTTCTCCCTGTGGAAACACACAGACAGAGCCCCGACTCCAGACAATCACTGGGTCAGGACCTTTCCATTGTCCTGTTAGAATATCTTTCCAAAGTACCTTAGGCCTATGTACATTTTTTTGGATACATATGTCTTTCGCAGCACTAAGTCCTGATGAATCCAAATTTAAAAAGTTTAGAGTAAAAAGCATTATTTTAAGTTTATCTTTGGGGGATACATACCCCTTTCCAATTCCCTCTTTTTGCTTTAATAAGTACGTTTTAATAGTTTGATGAGCTCTTTCAACTATGCCTTGTCCCTGTGGATTGTATGGGATTCCTGTTATATGAGTAATACCAAATGATGAGCAAAATTGTTTAAAAGAGGTAGAGGTATAGCTAGGACCGTTATCAGTTTTTAACTGTTTATGAATGCCCACAGTGGCAAAATTTTGTAAGCAATGAGCTATAACATCTTTAGATTTTTCTCCGGCATGAAGGGAGCCCATCAAAAATCCGGAAGAAGTATCAACTGTAACATGTAAATATTTTAATTTTCCAAATTCTGGCAAGTGTGTGACATCCATCTGCCAAATATGGTTAGGTATCAGTCCTCTAAGATTGACTCCAAGATTAACTTGTGGTAAAAAGGTCACACAATTTTGACATTGTTTTATTATATGTCTGGCTTGTTCCTTAGTTATTTTAAAATGCTTTTGTAAAGTATTAGAATTAACATGAAATTTTTTATGAAAATTCGTAGCTTCTTCTAGTGTAGAGAAAATATGTATGTCATGTGTAGTTTTATCTGCTAAATCATTGCCCAAACTAAGGGCTCCAGGCAATCCTGTATGTGCTCTAATATGTCCTATAAAGAATGGATCTTTTCTGTCCCAGATTAGACTTTTTATAGTGGAAAATAAAGAGAAAACCGTAGAAGAAGGGGAAATCCTACCAGCATCTTCAAGAGATACTATAGCATTAACTACATACTGACTATCAGAAAATAAATTAAATACAGAATCTTTAAGCATTAAAAAAGGCTTGTAATACTGCATTAAGCTCTACTTTTTGAGCTGATTGTTTGGGTACTAAAAATGTAAAAGTTTGATCAGGGGTAACTACTGCTGCTGTACCATTATTTGACCCATCAGTGAATATATTTGGAGCATTCATGGTAGGGTTTTTTCTTGTCATTTTTGGAAAAACTACAGGATGCTTAGACCAAAAAGACAACAAAGGATTAGATGGTAAGTGATTATCACATGAAACATTAGATTTACACATGATTATTGCCCAAGTATTTAACTCATTAGCTAACTCATCAATTTGATCCATAGTATATGGAGTAATAATTTTATTGGGAGAAATTCCAAACACTCCCTTCGCTGCTTTTATTCCTTTGAGTATTAATTGTCCTACAGCCTCAGGATGCCTAGTAAGAATAGTGTTAGGAGAATAAGATAAATGTATCCACAATAATGGACCTTCTTGCCAAAATACTCCTGTAGGAATATTTTTTGTTGGTAGTACAATAAATAATAAAGGCAAATTTATATCAATTCTATCCAAATGTATATTTTCCATATATGTTTCAATAATTTTCAATGCCTTTCTTGCTTCAGGAGTTAATATGTGAGGTGAGTTTGGATCTGATGGACCTTTTAGAATATCAAATAAAGGTCCCAACTCTCCTGTTGGTATGCCTAGATAAGGCCTTATCCAATTTATGTCTCCCAATGACTTTTGAAAGTCATTAAGTGACTTGAGTTGATCTACTGGGATTTGAATTTTTGGTGGACGGACCATGGTTGAGGATAATAGAACTCCTAAATAATTAATTGGAAAATTAAATTGTACTTTATCTATTGCTATCTCTAGATTATAATTTTTTAATAAGTTTGTAAGTGTAGCATAATATTCCAGCAATATGTTTTTATCTTTATGTGCCAATAATACATCATCCATATAGTGAAATATTTGTAGTTCAGAATTTTGATTTCTAAGTGGCTGGATTGCTTTATTAACATATATTTGACACATAGTTGGACTGTTAGCCATCCCTTGAGGGAGTACTTTCCACTCATATCTCTGATCAGGACCTTCACGATTTAATGCAGGGATAGTAAATGCAAAACGTGGACTATCCTCGGGATGAATTGGAATTGAAAAAAACAATCTTTAATATCTATGGCTAAAACATGCCAGGTTTTTGGCAAAGCAGACAATTGAGGAATCCCTGATTGAGCAGGTCCCATAATAACCATCTCATTATTAATGGCTCTTAAATGTTGCAATAATCTCCATTTACCAGATTTCTTTTTAATGACAAAAATGGGAGTATTATGGGGAGATATGGAAGGTTGTATATGTCTTTCCACTAAATGTTGTTTGACCAGATCATGGGCTACTTGTATCTTTTCTTTAGTCAGGGGCCACTGAGGAACCCACACTGGTCTTTCTGATTTCCAAGTAATTTTTATTGTCTCAGTGGCCCTTTCTGAAAATCCAACCCATGTCTGTCTGCTCCTTGATCTATTTGAATTGGTGCTGCTATATCTTGTCCTTGTTTTCCTAATCTTTTTTCTTTCCTAAAACCTTGTCTAGCCCTAGTAGTGAGCGCATTAGGATTGATGTTATTTGTTAACGTCAAACCTAATTGATCTAGGACATCTCGTCCCCATAAATTTATAGGAAGATGATCCAATACATATGGCTGTATAGTTCCCTCACATCCTTCAGGATCCTTCCAATCTAATACCATTGCACTTCTATGGGGATTAGTAGCCACTCCTAGGCCACGAAGCATTTGAGTGGCTTGTTGTAATGGCCAATGTTTTGGCCATTCCTGACTAGATGTGATGCTAAGGTCTGCACCTGTGTCCAGTAGCCCATTAAAGTCGTGTCCTTGAATATTTAGTTTTAACATTGGGCGAGAATCTAAATTTAAAGACAACATAGCCCAATCTACACCTGTGGAGCTTTAATCCCCTAGAACCTCTTTTTACACTATGACTAGGAAATTTATTATGTAGGCTGGGTATTATTAACAACTGTGCTATTCTATCTCCAGGTGAAATTACTGATATATCTCTTGGAGAACTAGCTATAATTTTTATTTCACCTACATAATCGAGATCAATTACCCCAGGACTTATCATAAGTCCTTTTAATGTAGATGAACTACGTCCCAATAATAAGCCTACTGTCCCTTGGGGAAGAGGTCCTTTTATTCCTGTGGGAATGATTTGAACTCCCATCTCTGGAGTTAGTACTGCTTGGCAGAGGCGCAGATGTTCAACCATGCGCTCCCTCGGGTTTGTCTGATGAGGGATTTAATGGACAATGTGTCGTGGGCACTACTCTGATGGTGTTGCTGGGTTCCTCCACTGCCCTGTATATTTGTGGTTGTGGGCCCCGGAGCATTGGGCCCCCTTGACTGTTTTTTGGCAATGGAGCCTGATGCCTTTCTCCACGATATCGTGGGTAAATACCTGGTCCTTGTCCATTTTTTGATAAGGGAGTACCCTCTATGGTAGTTTGAGAACGGCATTCATTAGCCCAATGTCTCCCTCTACGGCATCGTGGGCAAATACCCGGTATTCTATTTCTTTGATACCTAGTTTTGTTAAATCCTCCTCCTATGGGGCAACTCCTTTTAAAATGTCCTGTTTGTTCACAATCATAGCATGTTTTTGGCCTGGCATCTAAAGCCTGTTGTACTGCAGCTGCCAAGACTTGCCCTTGTTCATTAATATCTCTATATAATTTAAAATATGTGTTTAAATCTTCATGTCTCCATGGTCTAATAACCTCTCTGCAGCAACGATTTGCTTGGTCATAAGCCAGTTGTTTTATTAATGGCATTGCTTGTTCCGTATCTCCAAAAATTTTGGCAGCCGTTTGAATTAGCCTATCTACAAAGTCAGCGTAAGGTTCATTAGCTCTCTGTATTACCTTAGATAGCTGACCTTGTAAATCTCCATGTCCTTGTAAAGTCTTCCATGCCCTAACTGTGTCTGCAGCAATTTGTGCATATATAGCAGGATCATATTCAATTTGTTGCCGCTGACCCTCATAAGGTCCTTTCCCTAGCAACATTTCTAGATTTCTTTGAGGGTAACCAGCTGATGCATTTCTCCTAGCTGTCTCTGCGCAAAATTCCTCATTGGCAACCTTCCATAAAAAATATTGTCCTCCATTTAGCACAGATTTACACATGCTAGCCCAATCTGCTGGCGTCATGTCCAAGTTAGTAATGGACTCGACCATGCTTACCGTGAAGGGAGCTTGGGGACCATAGGTTGTTACAGCCTCCTTTAACTACTTCACTGTTTTAAAATCTAAAGCACGGTGAATTCGCTGCCCTCCTACCTGTTCAAGTACAGGGCATGCTAATCTTTGAGGTCCTGTCTCAGGATCACAAACTACAGGGTTTGAGGGCCACTCAACTGTCTCTATCGGTGGGGCTATTGGTTGAATTACGCCCTCTTGTGATAAAACGGAGTTAGTAACAGCCTCCTGTTGTGGACTTTTTCCTAACAACCCCTTTTCCTTTAAATTTTCTTCCTCTGTCTGACTAGCTCGAGAGACCTTCTCTTTTGCTTGATCTAAAATGTCTTTCTCCATGTTCTGAACCTCTAACAATTTACTTAACATCTTTTCAGTTTGTTTTAATCTACTATAAAGATAACACAACCCAATAAGATAACACAAAACAAAACCGAAACTGAATGAAACAAAAACAGAATAAAAAATTGTTGTATCAATTTTCTCTTCCTCAGGGCCGACAAACTTCAAGCCTTTAGTCAAGCATTTTTTCCAGTTTGCCTGAGAAATTTCTAGGGATAGGCAGCTTGAAAGAAAAACAAAATAAATCAAAAGAAGAACACATTGTTTTTTGAAATGGTCACCCATTCTCTCGCCTTCCCTCAGGGGCAAGCAATTTCACTTACCCCCAAGCTTCAGGCGTTCCGCATACGAGCCACCAAATGCCGCAGTCTCTGGCTGGGCACAAATCACGAGTCTCCACACAGCTTGTAGATTCAAACAGCAATTCTTTATTCCCGAACTCACACTGGCCGTCTACAAACACGTTCTGGGGGAATCCACGTTCTCTGCCCAAATCCACACTCTGCCCAAATCCACTACTCCTGGGCTTCTGTCTTCCAAAATATACTGTCTGACCCTAAGAACTCAAGAGGAACTCAACAGCAGGATATGCCCTATTCTAAAGGGGGAACACCCTAAACACGGATCCTCCCTGGTCCTTGAGCAAGGTGACCTTACATGCAAAGTCCTGCAAAATGTCCTATTTCCATGAGTCCTTCCACTAAAGAAACATGGGGGTATGCTGGCAAGGAAATTGTCATACCTACTTGGCTGATGGCTCCCAGCAATTTATATGCAGTGTTGAGAATTAACCCCAGTGCCTCACACATGCTAGGCAAGTGCTCTAACACTGAGCCACAATCCTAGCCCAGTATTCTTTTAATTCATCTGTATTTTTGAATGTTCTTAGAACAAAATGTAGGTGAAACAGAATCTAACACGCATGTTCCCACCAATAATAATTGGTAGTGTGTCAGGCGATTGTGTTTAAGATGTGTGTCTTAACATATTTGATGAATTGCAGGGATGCTGCCATTTGTGAAATGGAGCCATTTTTAAATTTTTACAAACTCCTTGATATCACCCAATATATTGTGCGATGCTTTTACTTAAACCATTAAGAAGGTATTATTGCTACTGAATGTCCATACTTTCAGATAAACTATGAAAAGATGACTATGTAAGTAGCAAATGATGTGAAGGCCTACTGGATGAAATTTCAAAATGTTCTACTTGATTTTAATTTTATGCTTCAGTGTTTCTGGTTTATATAATTTAACTAAAGGCAAATATGATACCTGGAACAAGTATTTTGTGGATTACTATTTATTTTTTTTTACCTTTTAAAGTCATTGTCCAATGCAAAAGAAATCTATCATGTAATTATTAAAAAATGCCCAAATTGTATACTTCATTTCATAGTAAAGCTTAAGCATCTAAGATATTTTCTTTTTTAAACCATTTCTAGCCTTCTTATAAAAAATGTATTTTAATAAATTTCAGTGCTGTTGGTAAGTTATAATTACATTTCATTCCACGTCTTTAAGGTTCTTTTACAAGAAGAGTGCTCTATTCTTTTTCAGTTAAAACATCAGGATATAAAGATTTCTGGTATACGTAACAGAAATATTGATTTCTATTCATGTGTGTACATGTGAAGCTAATTTTTATTGTACTGTGTATTACTTTAAAGGCAGAAGAACTTTATTTTTCAAAAGTTTTTTTTGAAAAAGTTATTTTTCATTTTTCTTTAATGTATTTGTGAACTTTTTCCATTAAATTTAAATTAGGCTCTTCTAAGAGCCTAGCGTTACATGTGCCTTTTTATTGATTGCAGAAGGTCTTATTTACAGAGCACATAGATTTTCATGATATATAATGGATGGACTGTCAAATGAATTAAATAAGCTCTTACTAAAGCAACTTCAGAATGAGTCAATGAGTTGCCTGTGCACATTTGGCAAGGACTGGCTTCAGATGGTGATTGAAACACTGGATTTTTTGAAAAATCTTATTTTTTTAGAGTAATTTAAGGTACACAGCAAAATTGGGTAGAAGGTACAGAATTTTCCCACATACCTCCTACCTTACACACTCACAGCTTCATTTTCAACAACTCCTACTAGGGTGGCATTTTTCTTACAATTGGTGATACTACATGAGCACATTGTTCTCACCCCAAAGTTGTGAATTTACATTGGGGTTCACTGTTGGTGTTGCACATTATACAGGCTTGATCAAACATATTATGACTTGTATTCATGATTATAGTCTCATATAGAGTAATTTCACTATCTTAAAATCCCCTGTAATTGATCCATTCACCCTTCCTTCCCCTAGAACCTCTCACAATCATTTTTAATGTTACCATAAACTTTGTCTTCCCCCGAATATCAGATAGTTGCAATCATAATACATAGCATTTTTTGACTGACTACTATCACCTAGTAATATGAATCTAAGTTTTCTGTATGTCTTTTCATGGCTTGTCAACTCATTTCACTCAACTATGTTGGTTACCATAACTTTATAATTAAAGTCTTGAAGTTGGTAATGATAGTCCGCCAACTTTGTTCTCCTTCAAATATTGAATTGTCCATTCTGGGTCTTTTCCCTCCCCATGAAAACTTTAAAGTCATTGTGTTGATTTCCACAATCTAAATTTATAATTTTTATTGAAATCTCATTAAATCCGTTAATCAAGTGGGGGAAGAATTAGCATCTTAATAATATTGAGTCTTCTTATTATGAACATGGAATATATCTGCATTTTTAAATTTCTTCATTGATTTATTTTGTCACATTTTGGTAGTTTTTCTCACATAAATTTTAGAATATGCACTTAAGTTATTTATATTTCCTGGATGTTGTGTTAATCAGCTTTCATCACTTAAACTAAAATAACTGACAGGAACAACATGAAGGAGAAAAAAGTTTATTTTGTCTTATGGTTTCAGAGGTGTCATTCATGGTCAGCTGGCTGCATTTGATTGGACCTGAGGCCAGGCAGAATATCGTGGCTGTCAGGCATGATGGCACATGACAGTAATCCCAATAGCTCAGGAGGCTGAGGCTGGAGGATTTCAGATTTGAAGCCAGCCTCAGCAACTTAATGAGACCTTATCTCAAAAAATGAAAAGGGCTGAGGGGATGTGCCTCGGTGGTTAAGTGCCCTTGGATTCAATCCCTGATATGGAAGGGAGGGGGTAACAGGGAGGGAAAGAAAGGAAGGAGGGAGGGAAGGTGTAATGAAAACAAAAAAGAGCAGAACATCATGGCAGAAGGGTGTGGCGATGGAAGACTGCTCAGTTTGTGCAAACCAAGCACGGGTGAAGGGGCCAGATACCATGATCAGTCCTTCCAGGGCAGGCCCCCCAGTGACTGACTCTCCAACTTGATCCCACCTCCCACTAGTTCATTCATCTATTAATGAATTAATCCACTGATGAGGTCACAGCCCTCATGATCCAATCACTGTCTAAGGCTCCAACTCTACAACTTGCTCCATTATCGACCAGGCCTCTCAATGCATTAGCTTTTAGGAGCCATTCTGTATCCTAGCCACACCACACATTATTTAAATTCAGCCTAAATCTTCATACTTTAAATTCTTACATAGTGAACTGCAACCAAACATAGGCTGTAAACAAGTTGCAATCTAGTTAGTAATACATTCTGTAACACATAGCTGAGTCTCTCAACCATAGCAGTCAAGTTTCAGCCCATCACAGTTAGAAAATTGACCAGACTATGTCCGTATAAGGCAAATTCCTTCAATCTTTACACAAATACTGTATATGCTGCAACCAATCACATAGTTTCTGTAATTTTCTTTAGTGGCAATATCTTTATTTTGTTTATTTAGATTTTCATGTGTGCTAGGCAAACAGCCTACCACTGAGTCACAACCCCTGCTCACGTCTATAAATTCTGTCTGACTACTTTTCTGGGTGGACCTCTCTGAACCTCTACTGATGATGTTGTCCAGTTCATGAATCATTCTTTGCTTGAGTAAATTCTACTAAATTTAATTTGTCTACAGTTTTAACACTTTGTTTCTGATCTTCATGGAAAAGTTTTGAGTTTCTGATCATTGAGTATGATGTTAGCAGAAAGTTTTTTATAATAGTTTTCTATCAGCTTGAGGAAGTTCTATTCCTAGGTTTTTAAAGTTTGGATGAGTCAGTTTTTCTCAAGTGCTTTTTTCTATTGGTATAATCATGATCATGTAAGTTGCATTAGTTGATTTTTAAGTGTTGAACTCGCATAACTGTGATAAAACCAGCTTGGTTGTCATGAAATACTATTTTATATATATATTATTGGGTTCAATTTTCTGTTTTTTAAAAATGTTTTTGTATCTGTATCATAAAAGAAAATGATCTTTAGTTTTTTGTTTGTTTGTTTGTTTCCCCATGAAATATCTCTATTTGATTTTGGCATTAGGGAAATGCTGGTCTCATAGAATGAGTTAGGAAGTATTCATTCTGCTTCTGATTTTTGAAAAGAGATTGTGGAGAGTTGGTATAATTTCTTTCTTATACATTTGGTAGAATTTACTAGTAAATCTACCTTGGTTTTGTGTTTTCTGTTATGGAAACTTATTCTTTATTGATTTAATTTCTTTAAACATATAGACCTATGTAGAGCATTTATTTTTCTGTGTGAATTCCAGTGGGTTATATCTTCAAGGAATTTGATTGTTTTCATCAAGGCTAATAAATTTGTAAGCATATAGTTATTAATAGTTTTATTTTGTTATTCTTTTATTTCTATTGAACTCTATACTGATACCCTGTCTTCTATATCTCACATTAGCAATTTTGTTCTCTTTCCTATTCTCTCAGTTAACCTGATTAGAAGGTTATTGATTTTGTTGACCATTATTTTAAAATTCCAGCTTTGATTTTTTAATTTTTCTCTATCAATTTTCTATTGTCAATTATCATTGATTTCTGCTTTAATTTTTATTGTTTCTTTCCTTTTGCTTACTTTACATTCAACTCACTCTCTTTTTTTTAGTTTCTTAAGTTCTTTCTTATTTTTAATTTATGCTTTTAATTCCATAACTTTCTAAGTACTGTTTTTGCAGAATTTCATAAATATTTATTAAGTTGAACTTTCATTTTGATCTCTCAAAATATTTAAAAATTTCTCAGTTTTCTTCTTTAACACAGAAATGTGTCAATTATTTTCTCAAGTCCATACCTTATTTCAGACTTTCTTGTTTTTTACTCAGTGTTCTTTTCTTCTCCAGGATAACTCCTTCTAGGATACCACATCACATTGAATCGTCATATCCCCTTCAGCTCCTATAATCTGTGATAGTGTGTCAGATTTTTCTTGTTTTTGATTGAGTTGATAATCGTAATGAATAACGATGAGGTATCTTTTAACTATTCCCAATTGCTTTATACACATAAACACACACACACACACACACACACACACACACAAAAACACATACACTCTTTTCTCATGTTTACATTTTAATTAGGGGTTTGGGGGAAGAAAAATGCTTTAATCATGTAGATAAAATGCCATTCTCAATACATGATGTTATAGGTACCTGTTATCAATATGACTTACCACTGTTGATATTGACTTGATTACATGACAGAGGTAGAGTTTTTCAGGTTTCTGTGATTAAAAGTTACTCTCCTCATCTTGCTTTTCATACTGTACTCTTCGGAAGGAAGCCTCTATTATCGATCCACATTTTAAGGGGTTGGGGGCTTTGCTCCACTTTTTTAAAAGAGAGTATCTGCATGAATTACTTGAAGTTCTTTTGTGTGGACAATTTTTCCATTTTCCTAAATTAAATTTGTTCATTCATTCATTCATTCATGCCAGTATGTATCATGGATATAGATTTTACATTTCAGGTTTTAATCCAACATTACATTATTTATTGGGTTGTTTGAATTATTACAGAGTTAGAACTAGGAGATTTTATATTTGGCCTCTGTGCATCTTTAACCATCATTGTAGCTATTATTTGTTTGGTTGATTTTTAAGCATTTTGTGAAAGCCTTAATCCAATTAGTGAATCTCCTAATGAGATTAACTGAGTGGTAACTGGGGGCAGGTGGATTGTGCCTGGAGGAGTTGGGTCTTTGGGGGTGTTGCTTCAGAGTATATATTTGTATTTGGCAAGCAGATCTCTCTCTCTCTCTCTCTCTCTCTCTCTCTCTCTCTCTCTCTCTCCTTCCAGATTCTCATGTGAGCTGCTCCCTCTACCACACAGTTCTGCCTCAACTGGAGCCCCAGGGAATGGAGCCAGCTGTGCTCTATATATGTAATAAGAATTGTAATGCACTCTGCTGTCATATATAAATAAAAAAATTACATAAAAAAGATGATTGAATCTAGATTTTTAGAGCACAAATATTATAAACGTTGGAAACAAAAGATATACCATGTTCTCTTTATTTTTGCTATCAATTATCTTTGTGTTTTAGAGGTTAATGTCTATTAACCTACATTTAATTCAATTTTTACAAAACTCCTATGCATGTGACTATAATGAACCATTTGGTAAAACTGGTAACAGTAAGTGATATTAATCATTCCTTAGTCATACTGGGAATCACCTGGATTAGCCAACATATTCCGCATATTGTAATTGATGATTATAATCTTTTTACTCCATTCATATGAATACATTCTGTTAGTGAATGTTTCTGACAGTAACCACTGATGCTCAGTATGGAACAATATTGAAAATTAACATTACCTTTACCATTATTTGACCAGTGATTCAAAATTTATTGGTATGGATTTTCAGAATATATTTGAGATAAAATATATTTCCTCTTACCAAGCATTGCATGGTAATCTCCTGGACTAGAGCTGAATTTCTCCACTCACTAGTTATTAATACAAAATATATTAACTTTTTGATGGAGGTAGCAATCAACACTCCCAAATTCAAAGGTTATCTCCATTTAAGTCTTCAAAAAGTTCTAATTATTAATGGTGTACATTTGTAAAACCTTAATTACTGACTTGTTAAGGAGAATACTTAATAAATACCTTAATTACTGATTTGTTAAGGAGAATACAATTATTTCTATGGAGGAAAAAATAATTCCTGGTAAAAATTACAGGATAATACCTAGAGGAAAGAAAAATATCCCACCAGAGAAATGAAATCAATTAATCTGCTGTTACTCAAATATCCATCATAGCCAATGTGTTACCATTAATGAATTTACAATATTATAAAGGAGAGAATATTTTTAAACATCCAAACATCTATCTTCTCAAAATAGACTTTTCCATTACTAACTTTCAACTATTTCATTATACACACCAGGGGTTCACAAAAGATGAGTTTCTCTTTCTTAATCCAGCTGCCTGAAAGAGGCCACAGGACAGAAGTCAATTCATAAGTCACAGTGGCGCTGGCTTTAGTTGTTGCTTTTGTAATTTAAAGCCAGAAGTGATAGCTCTGCAGAGAGCTCAGTAATCCTCAGGGTGACTGTGGATTGGTTGTTACACTATTAAAAAAGAAGCCAGAGACTTTCCATTATAAGAAACAGAAGGGGGGCTGTGGATGTGGCTCAAGCGGTAGCATGCTTGCCTGGCATGCTCAAGGCGCTGGGTTCAATCCTCAGCACCACGTACAAATAAGATAAAGATGTTGTGTACACGGAAAACTGAAAAATAAATATTAAAAAAATTCTCTCTCTCTCTTTAAGGAAAAAAAAAAAGAAAAAAACAAGAAACGGAAGGGGCTAAAGGAAAATTACATAGCTTAATTTGGAGATTAGCAGTTAGATAACAACAGCAGAAGTTAGAAAAACGATCAGGAAAGCCAGCACAAATGTGCCTTCTCTGCAACATGGCTGTATTTTCTTTCTGTTTCTCTTTAAACTATTCCTGCTTGAAAATGAACAAGTGTAACAATGTCAGATCAGGTGAGAAAAGCCAACATTTTAATTCAATAGCCTTTAGAAGAAACCAGTCCTGTGACTAAGTTGCTTTTTACTACTGACAGCTGTTTTCTCATTAGAACACAGATCATGTTAATACTTTTTAAAAGTTCGGATTGAAATATCATGTCTCATGTATACAGTTGAAAAATATTAAGAATCATGTAAAGGTTTCATCATCTGTTCTATAAAATCTTTTTTTTCCCTCAACTGCTTTTAACCACACTGGGAAATGGTTTCTTCCCACTTTTCTTAAAACAAATTATTTTGCAAGTAATTTTCCTTTATCTTGGTCTCATCTATAAATTATCTTCCTTTCACAGTGACATTAATTAAGTCATTAGATTTCTGGGTAATGAGCTCAAGTATTACCTGAAGAAAATCTTGTATTAAAATCTTGTATTCACAGCTACTCCAAAAATCCTCCTTAACCAATTTATTCTTCCCTCCCTGAGTAGTATTACAAAACCCTTTGTAGGTTCAACATACTTGCATTCTGTTTCGCAATCATTGGAACTGGATTGAACAATGGTCTGACTTCTCAAGTGATCTGAGCTAGGACATGTCTTGAACTCATTGTTATTCAATGTTCTATGTTAGGGGGAAAGGAAGTAAAGGAACAAGAAGGAAAGAATTTACAATGAATTGGTTGGTTTATCTTCATTCACTTATTTTTTAATCTATCCAAAGCACTGTGAGGTGGTATCATTCTTCTCCTTCTTCAGATGAGACAATCAAGACCTTCTTGAAATAATGATTTGCAGTTAAATGCTCTACAAAGTACATGTATGAAGACTTGAGTTGGGTGTCAACATACTTTATATACAAACAGAGATATGAAAAATTGTGGTATATGTGTATTAAGAATTGTAATGGGGCTGGGGATGTGGCTCAAGCAGTAGCGCGCCCGCCTGTCATGCGTGCGGCCCGGGTTCGATCCTCAGCACCACATACAAAGATGTTGTGTCCGCCGAAACCTAGAAAATAAATATTAAAAAATTCTCTCTCTCTGTTTAAAAAAAAAAAATAAGAAAATGTATGTACAAGAAACTTGTCTTAAAAAAAAAAAAAAAGAATTGTAATGCAAAAAAACAAAGACAAAAGTACATGTATAAAGGCATAAATTGGCATGAACATACTTTATATACAGACATGAAAAACTGTGCTCTATATGTGTAATAAGAATTGTAATTCATTCCACTACTGTTAGAGTCTATAAATAAGTCTGGATGGCGCCTGGCAAAATGCCAGAGGCAGTGGTTTGTGAAGTAACGCCAGCCCAGCGAGAGCCATTAAGTGTGGAGATTCCTTATTGGTTGACTGCTGTATCTAGTTTATGCTAATTAAGATAAGCTGTGTGGAATGTATATATACCCCTCCTGTCCTATAATAAAGGGCTCCCACTCCTGCTGTATCAAAGTACACAAGTTGCTCTTCACCCCCGGTTATTTTGCTGCAGCCGGACTGCGGCACACTACGGTTGTGTATTTAAAAATAATTAAAAATCAATAAAGATAAAAAAATAAATAATGATCTGCCTGAAATCACACAGCTAGTCAGTGATGGGTGGAAACAGGATTTAAATGTGATTCTCCATGACATCAAAGTGCATTGTTTTTCTCTGTGCTTCTGGTGTATTTGAGTGCCTAGCATGGATTCTATTCTTTATTCCTTGGATCAGATGTAATAATTATATTCCATTTCTTGGATCAGATTTGATTACTTCCTGGATCGCTCTTTATTCAAAAAACGGGTTCTAAGATGCATAATATGTGAGTGACTATCATGCTAGCTCCTTGACCACTCTGCAAACATCATATTCAGGGTTTTATTCACATCTCCAGGACAGGACACTCTGGACAGCCTCACAGCACATCATGTGGAACATAGTTGTACTGAGGACTCTAATAAAGCCCTATTTAATGTATAATAAATATAAGCAAAGGAAAAAGAGATAGTGACAGGTATTTAATCTTGGAAAATGATAGTCTAATAGGTATGAGTATATTTAAAATTTTTTTGGTGTTTTTTTAGTCATAGATGGACACAATACCTTTATTTTACTTTGTTTTACTTTTTTATTTTTATGTGGTGTCAGGGATTGAACCCAGTGCCTCACACCTGTTAGGTAAGTTCTCTACTGCTGAGCCTCAACCCCAGCCCCTTGAGTGTATTTCTTTAATGAATATCTGAAAACTCTTAATAAAGTAATTATGTGAAGAGACATTTCCAAAACAGTTGACAATGTAACATTATATATCAATTTTGTTTAAACATTTCAAGAAATTCTTGTTTTCCAATCACTCCTCAGTAAACACTGGTTTATCTTAACAAATAGAATCTGTAAACATTTGTGTATCTTTTCCTTTGACCCACAGTATCCCTACTGTATTCCATTCGATTCTTCTACTCTTTATGACTCTGTTATGGTTCTGGTATGAGGTATCCCCCAAAGCCCCCATTTGGAGGAGAACTGTGAGAGCTGCAACCTAATCAGTTCATCTGAGTTTCAGTGGACTGACTGGCAAATGGGGCATGGCTGGAGGGGTTCAGTCACTGGGGTCATTCCCTGGAGAGGATGCATATCTGCCCCATGGCCCCTGGCCCCTCTTCCCTTCCTTGATGTCATGAGGGGATGGATTTCCCTCCATCACACTTTCCATGACATGCCACTTCACCTTGGGCCCAGAGCAGTGGAGCTGGCTATTTATGGACTGGGACTTTGATACTGGGAATCAACACAAACTTCTCTTTCTCTAAGTTGTTCTTGTGTATTTTGGAGACACAGAAGCTGACACAGCTAACAGACTCTGTTCTGAAATGTGCTTATCACTTCTTACAAGAAGAACAGCTGTGGGGCTCAACTGAAATCTTATCTAATAAACTGCCTTTTGACTAATTGGAGAAGATTTCATCGTATTGGAGTGGCTCCAAAGCTGGCAATGAAACTGCTCCTCTTCACACATGTTCTTTGCATTCATATCTTCCCTCTAATCCCTGTTCTAGTGTGGTGTAGTTGGAGCTTGATCCAGATTTACGTGACTGGTGTCAAAATGTTTTTACTTGTTGAGTAAGGATTGATTGTCAGGGACATAGGGTACCCTTGAAACTAAGCCACCGAAGAAGCTATAATGCCTTCTCAGAACCATCTATCTTCTCAACAGACTTCTTTGACAATGGATAGAAGCACTTTTCTGCTGGTAAGAATAGAGTTTAACCTAAGAAACCTGCTCAATGTTAGAGACTGTCAGAAGATAGCACAAACTCTTAACCTCTATCTTTTACCAAAATGCTGTGTTCAAAAAATTGTTTCACTTTTGGGCATGGTTCAAGATATTGGATATTGTTCTAAAAAGATAAATTTTTCTTTGTTTCATGAGTTAAAAATGTTGTAGCATAAATTGCATAACTGCTTAAAAGTTTAAATTTATGTGCTGGCATATTTTAGAACTGGGATGACTATATAAGTTAGAGTCATAGAGACATTTTTTTCTTTAAGTTTTTAATCATATGTATTTCATCCATAAGGATCACCTTTAATTATCAATGTCTGAATAAGTAACTAACTTGGAAATGACTATCTTAATAATTTATTCACATTATTATCTAAAGGGAGTCTCATATCAGAAATGAAGAACAAGAATATTTTAATGGACAACAAAGATTTTCTCCTAGTGTATAGGCTGTATTCTTATTCTTAATTGTTTCCTTTACTTTACAGAACCTGTGTAATATGAGGTCATTCCACTTATTAGTTCTTGGTTTTATTTCTTGAGCTTTAAGAGTCTTATTAAAGAAGACAATACCTGTGCCAATGTGTTGTGATGTTGACCCTGTTTTCTTCTATCAATTGGCATATTTCTGGTCTAATCAATAGGTCTTTAATCCACTTTGAGTAAGTATTTGTTAAGGATGAGAGAGATCTAGTTTCATTCATCTATATATGGATATCCAGTTTTCCTACCACCGTTTGTTAAAAAGCTGTCTTTTCTCCAACTTTTGTTAAGGACCAGATGACTGAATCTATGAGGATTTGTCTGTGTCTCCTGTTCTCTTCAAACAGAAGAATAATATTCACAGTATATGAAGAAGTCAAACACTTAATATCAAAGAAACAAATAACCCAATCAATAAATGGGCAAATGAAGCAATGTTTATCATCCTTAGTGACCGGAGAAATGCAAATCAAAATTGTACTGAGATTTCATTTCACTCCAGGTAGAATGCCAGTCATCAAGAATACAAATAATAATTGTTGGTGAGGATGTGTGAAAAATACGTACTCATACATTGTTGGCAGAGCTTCAAATTAGTATGACCACTTCACAAAGGCGTACAGAGATTCCTCAAAAGATTAACATTGGAACCATCGTATGACTCAGCTATCCAACTCCTTCTTATTATCTGAAAGAAATAAAATCAGCAAATTTTAGTGATACATTCACACCAATGTTTATAGCAGCACAATGCATAAGTGAAAAGTTATGGAGCAAGCCTGGGTGTCCATCAACAAATAATAGATAGGTGTCCATCAAGAAGTAGATAAAGAAAACGTGGTATATATGCACGATAGAGTTTTATTCAGTCATACAAAAGAATGAACTATATCATTTGTTGGTAAATGGATGGAACTGGAGAATATCATGCTAAGTGAAATAAGCCAGACTCAGATAGTCAAGAGTTCAATGTTTTTTCATATGCAGAAGGTAGAGAGAAATAAGGAATTTTGATAAAAAGGTTGTAGTGGTGAGGATGTCATGAAAACAGTAGGGAGAACAGTTAGGTAGACAAATGGAGGTTTATTGAGCTCACTGCTTTGGAGGCTGGGAAGTCTAATGGTACAGCACTGGCCGGTGCCCAGTCTCTGGTTGTGGCCTCATGCTGTGCCAGAAAATAGCGGAGGCTACCACATGACAAGATAGAGCATGTGTGCCTGCTCAGGTCCCTTTTCTTCTACAGAGTCAACCAGTGCCATCACGGGGCGCCATCTTCACTTACAACCAGATCTAATCCTAATTACCTACTGAGAGCACCATCTCCAAATGCCAATGGCAAACCAATTTAGGGTCACATTGTCTACACATGAACTCCTGGTGGACACACTTGAACACCAGCAAGGGCATGAGTCATAAGGCGAGATCTCACATCCTCATTTCATTAAATGATCAACAAGCATCTCATCACAGTCTATGGCTGGTGTTTCTTTGTTTTCCCACTGATGGTGTCATTTTCAACTGACATTAAAAAGTTTTGATGAAGTCCAATGTGTACCTTCCCCCTCTGTCTTTGCACCAGGGATTAAACCCAGGGGCGAATAACTATCAAGCCGTATCCCTAGTCCTCATTTATTTTTTATCTTTTTTTCCTTTGGATGGCATATCTTTTATATTATTCAACTTTTCATTGCTAAAATGAAATATATGAGGAAGGTAATTTTATTAAGAAAATAGGTTTACTTAGCTCACGGTTTTGAAGTGGGAAGTTCAAACAGCATTATGCAGGCTCTGGTGAGGACCCCCATAGTTTGCATTACATTATGGCAGGAATGTTTGTGTATCTCTCCATCTGTGAGGTCTCTTTCCCTCTCCTCATAAAGTTTCCAGGATTTATCAAGAGGACTTCACCCTAATGATCTTTTCGAATCTAATACTTTCCCAAGAAACCCACCTTCTTACTACCATTAAAATAGACTTTGGGGATTAAATTTCTGTATGATTTTGGGGACAACAATATTCAAACTACAGTATTTTTTGTTTGATCCAAGGACATAGAGTTTTTTCCTTTTAATTTACATTTTATAATTTTTGCTCTTATAGTTAGGTCCCTGCCTCATTTAAATTATTTTTTGCATCTGATACAAAGTAGGATCTAAATTTATGATTTTTCTTGTGACTAACTGACCCAGAACCATTTGCTGAAACGACTGTCTTCATAGCTTGAAACTTTGATTTCCACTATGTCCATTTGTTAAAGTCTTAGTTTCCAGGAAGGTGCTATTAGAAAGCGTTGAAACCTTTAAGAGGCAGGGTCTAGTGGGAGGTCCTTAGGTCATGGGGGGTGTTCCCTTGAGGGGAATTGTGGAACTCTGGCCTCCTTCTGCCCCTTTGCTGCTTCCTGACCATGAGGTGAGAGGTTTTTATCCACCTTACACTCTTGAATGATGTGCTGCCTTAATACAGGCACAAAGCAATGGAGGCAATTGATCATGAATCGATCATATCTGAAACTATAAGAAAAAAAATAAACATTTTCTCTCTACAAGGTGATTATCTCAAGTATTTTGTTACAGCCATCAAAAACAGACTAACATACTGTCCTTTCTCCTATTGAATTCCCTTGGAAAATTTGTTGAAAATCAAGTGACCAGAAATATAAGAATTTGTTTCAACATTCTCAATCTGTTTTATTGATCTGTATGTTTCCTTTTATGCCAGTACAAACATTATTCATTTTTTAAAAAATTTATTCGGGGTTTGCATTATCATATAAAATTCAAATATCAGCTTTAATATTGACAGAGAGAATTGCCATCTGGAAAATATTGAGTCTTCAAGTAGATAAAAATGGGACACTTCTTCATTAATTCAAAACATCATTGATTTGGGTATTGTTTTGTAGTTAGCAGTGTGCATATATCATACTTATTGTAAATTTATTTCTAAATATTTTTTTCTGATGCTATTAGAAATAAATCTGTTTTCTTAATTACATACTGATTCAATCCCTGTGTATGGGATACATTGTTTTTCTCTTTCCTCTCTCAAAATTTTTCTCTTTGCCTTTGATATTTAAGAGTTTGATTATAATGTGTCTAAAGTTGGCTTCTTTATACAAGTATCTATATGAACCTGCAAACCTCAAACATTCTATAAGTTTTCTTTATTATTTTTTTCTCTGTATTTTTTAGTTGGGTGGTTTCTGGTGACCTATATTTAAATAATTCTTTTCAGCATCTTGAATCTCCTAGTGAGTTCATTCTTTCCAGCAAAATTTTAATATTGGTTGTTGTGCATTTTCCTTCTGGAATTTATACTTAGTTCACTTTAAAAAGTTCTTTCTTATAATATCTCTTTTTGAGACATTATCATCTTACTTTCATTCAGTTCTTTAAATGCAATTTTCTGTAGGTCTTTACACACACACACACACACACACACACACACACACACACACACACTCTTAGCCACTGAAAGACAATATCAATTGATTTTATTTTCCAAAGAATATATCAATTTTTTGTTCTTTGAACATCTTGCAATTTTTTTATTGAAAATTCACCATTTTATATAATATACTGTAGCAATTCTTGATTTTCTTTTCCCTTTGTATGTATATATTTTTGTCTGTTTTTCAGAAGGTAACTTACCTAGACAACATCCCCTATGGTATGTCTCTGCATGGAATTTTTTTTTAGTTCTTGTTTTTATTTTTAAGCCTGTTTTTTTTCAGAGCTTGCCCTTGTATCAACACAGCTTAATGGTGATCCAAAGATTGGATATCTCAGCTTTAAAGATTTGGTCTGCTGCTGATGGATGTGTGTAATCTGGAAGGTTCATAAACTTCAGACACTTTTTTCTATCTTTGTGTGTGCACAGATGATGTTACTCAACGATGTATGGTGAGCTTGGTCCTCCTCTGATCTCATACTTGCAAGCAACTTTGCAGAAGGTCCAGGATATGTATAGAACTCATCAAGTCCCATGGTGGCTCTCATTCCCTGAATCCCCCCTATGTGGCCCATTTGCTGAACTTTGTTTTCACGCCAACTAGAACTGCAACCCCAGGCTGGCTGAGTGCTGGCCATTCTCAGTTATTAGAACATGGAGGTTGCTGCTGTAACCGACTGCTCTGCTCTGCTCCAAATTCATTGAACTCCCTTTGGCAGTAAATATTGTGATTTTATAGCTTATTTCTCCCCTGAATAATCAGCAAATTGGCTAGTTTAGGAAGTAAGAGGGAATGTGGGTGCAGTCCTACGCAGGAACATCCTTCTTTCCTTCTTTTCTTAATTTTAAATGATTAAGAACTTGTCAATCTGTTGTGTGACATGGGCGGATTTCTAGAGTGTTGCTATGATTATTTTGCAGGAAACATTACTGGGAGAATTCTTTTTGTTTTCTTTTTTTTTCATTATTTTTCGTGATGTGTTATAGTTGTATTTAATGGTGGAATTTGTTGTTACATATTTATAAATTCATGCCATATAACAATATAATTTGACTAATGTCACTTTTTCTGCCATACCAGCAGTCTTGTCTCTGTGCCTTTATTATTATTATTATTCTTATTATTCTTCTTATTATTATTATTATCAATAGTAGTATCAAGCTTTATAGTTACACATAATAATTGGGGCTATCCTGACAAACTCATGCATGTGTGGCCTCTGTGCTTGAAAAAACTGCTTTATTGAGATTTAATTCACATATAGTATAATCCATTCATTTAAAGTATTCAATTAAATGATGTTTCAAATATTTAAAGAGTTGTGCTACCATCACCGGTCAATTTTGGAATATTTTTGTCACCTCACGAAAATCCAATAAACAAAATCTCACACCCCATAGCTACCATCATTCCATTACTACTGCCGCTGTTCACTAAAAGCCCTAAATAGCTATTAATCTGCTTTCTGACCACAGAGATTTCTTCATTCTGAATTTTCACATGAACAGACTCATATAGTAATGTGTTCTTTTGTGACTGACCCTTCTCTCTTAGCACGTTATTTCCAAGCTTCATCCATGCTGATTTACGACTCAGCACATCATTCCTTTTTTATGACCAAGTAATATACTACTGTGTGGGTGTGCATATTTTGTTTATTCATTCATACAGTGAGGAACATTTTGATTTTTCCACAGTTGGGCTGTTATGAATATGTTGCTATACATGTGTGTACAAGTGTTTGGGTTTTATTTACTCTACCTTTTGCCTGAACCTGAGGACCCATTGATCTTCTCTCTTTTGTAGCAGTTGGTCTCACTATCTTTTAATAATCTTTTGCCCTTTCAGTTTTAGGGGTGGTAAATGCTCCCTATCTTGACAGTTCTGTGGTGATTAACCATGCTCTGTTTTCCTTATCCCTGTTTCTTAAATATAGGAAATAATCTTTACCTTAATCTTTCCTTGATTCTCACACTTTAGTATACCAACTATTTTCTGTGAAGACTCTGGTTGGTACAAGCTCTTGTTAGGCTTGACATAAAGGGGAAACCCATAGCTAATTTTATCATATTGAATGAATCTGCAATTAAACCCCTTTGAGGACATGTTCTCAATGACCTAATGACCTCCCACTAGACCTTACTTCTTAAAGGGCCACACCACCTCCCATTACCAGCACCCTGAGGACAAAGTCTTTACCTGTGGAATTTTAAGAAACCCTTCATCCAAACCATAATGAAGGGCATGCATTATTTTTTCTTTTAATTCATATTGTCAAGTTGTCTTCCAGGAAGAAACTTCACTAATTTAAAACTCCTTTGGTAACGTGCTGCTTCAATATCTTTATAAAAAAGACAATCATCTAGTTTTATATCTTTGTAAATTTGCAGGATAATAGTTTCATTTCCTTAGTATTATGATTTTTTAAAGTATATTCATCTTTCAATTTAAATTCTTCTTTTATGATTAGAATTTTTTTATAACAGGCAGGAGTTAATATTTTACTGTACTTATATTTTCTTCTGATTTGTCATAGTATCTCTTTGCATATGAAAGTTATAACCATTTCTTTTCTGTCTGATTTATAGGAAAATACTTTTTACAATATATTTTTGCATTATAATGTTTCCAATTCAGAGTTTTTTCATTGCATTTATGATTTGAAAGGTGTTTCTCAAAGTCTCATTAAAGAGCCCACTAATTTTCTACCTAATTCTTTATGTTTCCCTTTTTACTATTAATTTCATTATTCAACTGTGTACTATAACTGAATATAGAAAAATATGTAATATCAGACAAACTTAAGAAAATAATTTTATTTTCCAAATATATGGCAAATATTAAAAATCAACATATATTGAGTAAATCATTCTTTCCCCATGAATTTTTGATGTAATCTCTCTGTATATTCTCCCTGCTATTCTATTTTACATCACCCAGTATATATTTTACTGTGTTCTTACTAATATGCCTATTATGTTCATTATCATTGAATACAGTGAATGTTTTTTTATTATTATCTTTTTCCCCAAATTTTCCTATTTATTGCTTCAGGTAAGTTTTGGATTAATTAAAGCTAAATTTGAATTAAAAATTCTGAATTTAGGTAAGGGTGTGATAAATAGAGTAAAGAAATATTGAAATCTCCATAATTTTTACTCTTATCTATTCTACACTGATTTTATGTGTGTGTGTGTGTGTGTGTGTGTGTGTGTGTGTGTGTATTTATTTATTTCTCTCTCTCTTGAATTTCTATCTTTTAAGTTCATATAGGGTTAATCCTAGTGTTTCTTTTTTTTCTATTGTGAATAGAATTGGATATTATCTTCTCATATGGCATTACAGCATGATGATATATAGAAAACACTGTCTTAAATTATGAAACTCAAAACCTAAAGTAATCATGAGTTAATAAGATTTAGCATCTTCTCTGGAGATTTTCATCGGTGTACTAAAGGCACACCAATTTTTTTAATAATATAGTGTTTACTGTAAAGAACTCTATTATCTTTCCAGTTTTCCATCATCATAGAGCTAGAATGAGGGTCAGAAATGGTGACAGGCATTTGTGACCCAATCTCTGTGTGTTTGTTTCAGGACAAAAGTTACCTGCTACAAACTGGCTCTTATACAGTTGTGGTGCTCCATTTCTCAGCCTTATTAATTAGTTCTTCCTTTTACCTACTTGCTCTTTCTGTCAAACAAAATATTTGAAGTGTCCTTTATAATTTTCCAAGATTTCCTGTTGGCTTATTTTTGTTCACACAGCTCTCTTGCTCAAAATTCCCCTTTTGTCATTTTGTATCTAAATCCCAGCTATTTTTTAGGGATTAACTAAAATTACATTTTTCCATGGAATCTTGCTTAATGCTTTTAAATACAAATAACTCTCCTCTCACTTGTCAAAGCACTCTGAGTTCTTATTGTACCAATTTAGGTGTTAAGGTTGTGAGCAACAGAATGGCCTTCTACTTAGGCCAAAAGGAAAAGATTTAAGGCAGCTCACAAATCAAAGGAAGGAACAGAGTTAGACTGTTCTGGAGAGGTAAAATCTAGGAATAAAAGAAGAATTAAATCAGACAAGAGTTTCTCCTAGTTACAAAAATCATCTCAAAATGGATTAAGGACAGATGCAAACTTTAAACTGTGAAACTACAGGAGAAATGCTTCACAATATTGGACTGAGCAAAGATTTTTTGGACAAGACCTGAAAAGTACAGGAATAAAGGCAAAACTAAACAAATGTGCTTATATCACACTGTAAATGGGGTTATATCAAACTCTAAATCTTCTGCATAACAATGGAAACCATCAAGAGCACAGAGACAACCTACACAATGGGAAAAAATATTTGCAAATTAGTCATCTGTAAAGGAGTCAATGCCCTGAGTACACAAGGATCTGCAAAACTTCAGTGAGGAAAAGACAAATAATGCAATTTAAAAGTGGGCAATACAACTCAATAGACATCTCTCAAAAGAAGGATGGCTAACAAGTACATGAAAAAATTCTCAACATTGCAGGGAAAGGCAAATAAAAACTGCAATGAGATATCACCTCCCCAGAGTAAGAATAGCTATTTATAAAAAAAGACTAAAAATATCAAATCCTGATCAGGATGTGGAGAAAAGAAAAGCCTTGCACACTGTTGACAGTAATGCATATTAGATCAGGCATTATGGAAAACAGTACAGTTCTTCAAAATATTAATAGCCTTGCCCTATAATCTAGAAATCCTAGGTATGTAACCAGAGAAAAATGAAATCAGTGCATTGAAAATACTTCTACAGCCCCATGTTGTTTGCAGCACTATTCACAATAGCCAAGAAATTGAAACAAACTAAATGTCCATCAACTGATTTGGATAAAGGAGACATGTTACATATGTACAATGGAATGCTATTCAGCCATATGAAGTACGGCCTTCTTTCATTTGTAGCAACACAAATGGAACTGAAGATCAATATGATAAGTAAACTAAGCCAGGCACAGAATGACAAGTACCATGGGATCTCACTCATGTGGAATTTAAAAAAGTTGATCCAATAGAAATTGAGCATAGAATGATGGTTGCCAGAGCCCTGGGGGAGGTAAAGTTGGAGAAGTTGAAGAAAGGTTGATTGGTGTACTAACTGATAGATAGGAGTAAGAAGATCTGGTGAGAGATTACAGAGCAGGGTGCCTAAATGACAATAACATGCTCTCCATTTCAAAAATCCAGAAGAAAGAATTTTGAAAGTTATCAGCATAAAGAAATGACCAAAGTTGAGGAGACAAATATTAACCCAATTTAAACATGCAATGTATACGTGAATTCAAACAGTGCCCTGCTAATAGGTAGAATTTTTATGTTTTTCTGTATTGGTTAAAAATAAATTTAAAAATAAAACTAGAAGAGGAGAAGAATAAAAGGTAAACTTCTTTAGGATACTCTTGGAAAGACTCAAAGCCAATCATTTTCCCTCCTTGTCAGTAAGTTAAAAATCTCTAAAAATATATCTGATTGTCCTTGCTGGGGGTCAAGCACCCACACCCTGTGTAAAAAAAGACAGGATATCCTGATGGATGGGCCCTCAAGAATGGAGTTCCACCAAAGCAATGGGAAGGAGGTGATTATTTCATGGACTGTATGCCATTCAGTTAATGTAAAAAGGAGAATGAATGCTAAGAAATGAGAGAGAGAGAGAGAGAGAGAGAGAGAGAGAGAGAGAGAGAGAGAGAGAGCCAGGAGATCTTTGGTACTCAATGTCTCTTAGCTTGCATAGATATATTGGTGTCACTTTTTTTTATTTTTATACATTTTTTATTTTTATTTATTTATTTTTTATTAGTTGCTCATGACAATATAATGATTTTGACATATCATACATTTGATTCAAATGGTGTATGAATTCTCATTTTTCCACGTGTACAGTTTGCAGGATCACATTGGTTATACAGCCATGTGTATACGTACAGCAATAGTAGTGCCTATTTTATTCTGCTGCCCTTCCTATCTCCCCCTCCCCTCCCCTCCCCTCCCATCACCTCTCTCTACCAAATCTACTGTGACACATTTCTCTCTTTTTTTTTCTTCCCCCTCACATCATCATACATGTATCTTGTTTTATCTAACTTAGGATCTTTACCACACCAAGAACATCAATACACACACACACACACACACACACACACACTCACAATTGCTTACTAAGCATGAAAATATATAAATCTGACTTGACTTTTTTTTTAGAAGGGGAAACACTAAAAGAAAACCCTAAACAAATTCTTTGAGCAACATAAATAGTATAAAGTTGAAGGAGTTTCCCATTTGTGTTCCCCCAAATTCAAGTGCTAGAATCAAATCTCCTGTGGGATGATGTTAGGAGGTGGCACCTTGGAAGGTGATTGGGTCCTGAGGGCTCCTCTTGAATGGCACTGGTTTCCTGGTGCTGGAGAGCTGTTCAGCCCCTTCCACCACGTGAAGACGCAGTGAGAAGGAGCCATCACTAAGCCAGGAGACAACCCTTACTAGACACAAGCTGTCAGGGCCTTAATTTTGGATTTCCAGCCTCCACAACTGTGAGAAATAGTTTCTGCTTAAATTTCACCTAGCTTGTCATATTTTGTTAGAGAAACTTCAATAATCAAGACACAGCTTCATTTCCATTCATTGTATTCAGTTCTTGAGGTATTTTCTTTTCCTCACCTTTACCTTTCACATTCATTAATTTCCTAAGAATTTTTCTTTATGTTCAAAAAATATTCTCCTTCTTTAGAATTTACCTGAGATTACAAAAAAAAAGAGTTCTTCCCTAATGGACATATCTTTCATATCATCCTCTGTTACCCATTTGTTTGTGACAAATGAGAATAAACTGGAGAAATTATTTATAACCTTATTTACATTGTGGGCTTAATAACTGGCAATACCTGTAGACAAATGTTTTAATTTATTAATTTGAAGAATTTTATTTATTCATTTTTTTCATGCAAATACTTAGAACTTTTGTATGCATCTCTTAATAGAAATCTGGGAGTTTCAGTGGAAGGATCAAGTTCCTATTGCATTGAATTTGCGGTCTAGGAGGGGGCTGTGTGGAAGAACAGTCCAACAGGTCCATGCTGGTTGATGACAACTATATTTGGAACATGTACAAGGAACTATGAGAGTAAATGGGCATGTGTCTCAGCTCAATCTGGAGATGCAGAGCTAGGAAAGTGAGCTGGAGCAGGAAGTCAACGACAACCAACCACTGAAGGTCAGTGCAGTTATCCAGGTACAGAAGGAGTCCAGGAAGAAGGAGCTGGGCCATATACACAGGAGTTATAAGAAGGCATGATGTATTTAGGGAATTTCATAAATTTCTGTTTTTATTTTATTTATTTGTTTTATTCACTTATGTAGAATTCGGTGTCTTCCAGACTGATCCAAGTGTTAACGTGCTGATTCATCTAACATTCTTTCATGTACTTTTAGATCTACAGTTGGCCAATTAATAGCCTGAAGATCGAATCTAACCCACTGCCTGCTTTCCTAAGTAGGGTTTTATTGGAAAGACACGCCCATTTTTTATGTGCTACCTACAGCTGCATTGATGTTACAATGCAAAGGTGAGAAATAGCAAGAGTGATAATATGGCCGCCCTTTACATAAAAGGTTTGCCTAATGCTACTGTGGACCCCAACCTGAGGGGGACACATAAAGCTAAAGTGAAGAAAGAGCAAGCTGTGGAAGCTGCAAATGTAGTGAAGACTAATTTGTTAGGACATTACAATTAAGGGGGTATAACCATACCCCCAAAACCACATAATTAGCAGCGTCCCATAAAATCTGCCCAGGAGGAACTAGCAACTTTTCCATCAGACTGTGGCAATACCTCATGTTCTACTCAGCTCTAAAATGTACCTGCATCTGAGGATTCTGTTGATTTGGGGACTGAAGCAAAACAGTTTCTGGATTCAAAATTTCATCTCATCATAGATAAAAATGATGCTTGCACTGAGAAAAGGGTCATCTTAGCAAAGAGACAAATTTGAGATATGTTATCTGTGTCAGTAATATTAAATGTCTCATGCAGACTTTCCATTGCCACTGAATAATATTTTGACCTTGAGTAAATTATTTAGAATCTTTGCACCCAGCCTCTTCAACTGACTTCAAAATAATGTTTTGAGGAATTGATGAGATAACAAGGAACAATAAACCTTTTACACAGGGAGAGTTCAATATGTTGTGTTTATTATTGGAGACACCATAAAACTTCAGAGACCTCTCTACATAGCTCTGTTCAGCTGATTTCTTGCAATTTCATACTTTTTTCATTAAAGAAACATTTATTGTTGAAAGTCAACAAACTCACAAAATCCAAAATCTCTATGGAGTAAAGAGCTTGAAGCTTGAAGACACAATAAAAGTGTGCAGACAAGTAACATGAATTCATTTTTTTTTCTCCAGAATTTACCTGGACAGAAGGTAGAAATTACCTTTCTGAGAAAAAGGCTTGAATTTCAATGAAGTCTGGAAATTTGATAAGAATAAAATTCATATGTTGTTTTTATCTTAAATTTTCCAGATGCAATATAAATGGTGAAAAATGGGAGTGGGTATGACAGTTTTGATGAGGAGAGTGACAAGGAAACCAATCAAGGTGCCATGGAGTTCCCCCGTTTAGCAACTGACCTTATTTCCCCTTTTTCTCTCCTCCAAAGTGGATCAGGAGAGTGACAGTCTTGGATCTCCAAGCTCACTCACACTTTCCTTCACTAGTCATGAGAAAATCTTTTCCTTCACATTGTCATTTTCTTCTTGAGAATCCCTGGCAAAGTCTCCTAATGGTCATGCCATGTCTTTTTTGTTTTTGTTTTTTAATAAGGAGGTTGACTCATAATTGGGTAGGGAGGGGGAGCAGGGGAGGAATAGATGAATTCTAGACAGGGCAGAGGGGTGGGAGGGAAAGAGGTGGCAGGGGATTAGCAAGGATGGTGAATGTGATGGACATCATTATCCAAAGTCCATGTATGAAGACACAAATTGGGTGTCAACATACTTTATATACAACCAGAGGTATGAAAAATTGTGGTATATATGTGTAATAAGAATTGTAATGCAAAAAAGTACATGTATAAAGACATGAATTGGTGTGAACATACTTTATATACAAAGATATAAAAATTGTGCTCTATATGTGTAATAGGAATTGTAAATGCATTCCACTATCATGTATCTAAAAAATACAATCAATTAAAAAGTAAATAAAGTATTATAAATAAATACATTCAATTTCTAATCAAAGTTGCAAATACAATTTTGGGAATTCTGAAAATTTAAAATTAAAACCTTATATCACTTTAAAATACACCCAAATAAATCTACACAACTCATGATCATTATCGTCAATTTTAAAATCCCAGAATTTTTTACCTCTGTATTTGGAAATTTTATGATATTTTTAAATTTTCTGTTGGATTTATATTTCGATTCCTTCTCCACTGTAGAATTGTATTCTAATGTAGTAGAACAGTTGAACAGTTGAGGTTTCATATATTGTTGGATGGTTATTATATAGGTTAGCACTGTGGTCAACCTATAGGTCATCGAGCCAGCAGATTTCTTGAGTTCAAGTCTTGTTATCTGACAGCTGAATGTGTTGTGGGCCAAACTCTATGTGCCTCGACCAAAAAAGCTCTACTTTACACTGAGACTCCATTTCATATAAAAAATGTTTCTCCCATGTGAAAACCCCGCCTCTGTCATCCAGCTCCTGCTTAGCACACCCTGTTTGGTCACGCAAATGGCTTAAAAATGTTTCTTTCATTCTTGTGCCATGTCTTTTTCACTGAGAAAAATAAAGGCCAGGTTGACTACTTCCATCTTACGCTGTGGTTCTTTGTTTGCTCTGTAACAGCACCACACATCTCTTTCTGTGAGTTTCCATGGCGTCCTATGCTGGTGTTGCTCCAGGCCCTCTTGGCTGAAGTTCCTGCAGGGGTTCCTGGCCAACTCCAGGAACAGATGCCGACACCTGCTGCTTATAAAGTTGATGCGCTGCATCAAAGCTTTGGGTAAGTCTGGCAAATTCGTGAGCTTATTTTGGGTACCAGTTTTCGATTCAGGTTTCTCTGAAGACTATGAACAAAAAGACAGCGGGGCTCCTGAATGAGCTGCAGAGACTTAGAAAGTTCTTCTATCACTTTCTCTGTAAAATTTGTCACTAGCCAAAGGGAAAATAATTCCCATGTCAGAAAAAGAAGTTTAGAGAGGGCAATGGACTTTTGACAGGAAAAAGCACGTGCCCACAAGAAGATATACAGTACAAAGAACGCATTTATAACTATTTGGATTGAGCAACTTGTTGAATCCATCTGCAAATATTTAAGTAGGTTGTAAAGCTTTAAGCCCTCTCCTATACAGTTTTACCTCTGCTATACAGTTTTACCAGGATTATGAGTTTGACAGGTAGGACACGTGGCAAAAATACTGTCATAAATTTGGAGTGAAATTCCCATGCCAGTGTTGGTTTAAGATTACAATCATTTTTTTTTTCTCTGCTATGGTAAAGAATGCTCTGAACGGTTCTGGTTTATGAATTATGCTATCCACCATTATCAGAATGGAAGAGAGTAGATTATTATCTTGAAGAATAAAACACAATTACTGGGGCTGGGGATGTGGCTCAAGCGGTAGCGTGCTCGTCTGGCATGCGTGGGGCCTGGGTTCGATCCTCAGCACCACATACAAAGATGTTGTGTCCGCTGAAAACTAGAAAATAAATATTGAAAAATTCTCTCTCTCTCTCTCTGTCCCACTCTCTCTTAAAAAAAACACAATTACTTACAAGGATTCAATCAATAATTATTCTGTGTATAAGGACAACTTATAAATAACAAGACCATCAAAAGCTTTTCAGCTTCTTTTGTTTTTTATTTTAAAGCTTTTTCCATTGTCCTGATTTTGCAAGTACATGGAAGAAAATGTACCTTTTTTTTTTTTTACTGGTACCAGAGATTGAACTAAGTGGATCTCAGACACTGAGCCACATCCCCAGCCCTATTTTGTATTTTATTTAGAGACAGGGTCTCACTGAGTTGGTTTAGCACTTCGATTTTGCTGAGGTTGGCTTTGAATTCATGATCCTCCTGCCTCAGCATCCCAAGATGCTGGGCTTGCAAGCATGTGCCACCGCACCATGCGATATGTACACTTTTTTTTTTTTTAACAGTCCTTACATTTGAACCATGTTTCTTGAAATCAAAATGTGTGCAACCATTGAAAGCAATTATTTATACATCTAACCAACAGTTCACAACCTTGTGAAAAATGAATTTTTTTCTTGACTACCCATAACTGATTCCAAAATATTTACTATAATTTTAAAAAAAGAAATTATTTGAGTATAAATAGTAGAACTTATTTTCTGTTACTGAACCTTCCTTCTGTTTGAAGGCACTGCCCCCCTTCTTCTTTAATGACCTTAATCTTCCCATGGTGAAACCCTCAACTTTTCCTCTGTGTCTAGGTTGGAACCATCTGAAGCCCCGGGGGAGGGGAGGAAGAGAGAGACATTAGGCCTTGAATCACTGGTCCCACAGGGATTCTGAGTTGTTCTTTGTCCACTCTGATGGTGGATTTTGTTTTTTGGTTTCAGGCCTGAAGGTTGGGGACGTCTGTGTCTTTCTCGCCATGTGATATAGCCACGATCCCCGAGAGGTAGTTCTTCTGCTTGGACGCATTTAAAGCATCATCACAGTAATTTTTAGAAAAATGAATTCTGGGACCTCCTCAACAAACTCCCAACACAGAAACCACGAGTGAGCAGACTGTGAATTCTCCACGCTTTGCTGTCACTCTCAGAGGCTCTGCCCAGGAAGGAGTGAGGAGCATGACCAGTCTTTTCTTCCTGTGGGGGCTTTCTGTTACTGTAAACAACAGTTGAGAAAGTCAACTTAAAAAGAAGAAAGGTTTATTTTGGCTCAGAGTTTTGGAAGTTCCAGTCCATGATTGATTGATTCCATTGGTTTTGTGTCTGAGTGTGAGGTGCATATCATGGTGGAAAGTATGTTATGTAGCAAAGCTGTTCACCTCCTAGCAGCCAGGAAGGAGAGGAAGGGGTGAGGTCACAATCTTCCCTTCCGGGGCATGTCCCCAACCACCTTACTTCCTCTAGGACTCACCTCTTAAAGGTTCCACCAACTCTCAATAGTGTCACAGTCTGGGGACCAAACAATTAACACTTGGCCTTGGGGAGACAATCAAAATGAAAATTAAAGCACTCTTTCTCTCTTTCTCCTTCTTTGTTTTAAAAAGACTTTTTTTTTTTTAAAGATCAGTTATAATTTTACCGAAAATCTGAGCAGATAATATAGAGTACTTCCATCTAACTCATTATTATCTTGGCTTAGCATAGTACATTTGTTAGATTTAATGCACTGATATTGATGATTTTTATTAACTAAAGCCCATAGTTCACATTAGAGTTTCTTCTTTATGTTGTACAGTTCTATAGATTTGGCAAATGCATGTCAAGTATCTACTAACACAATATCATATAGAATAAAGAATTGAATTTTAAGTTAATTAAAATTTGGAGACCACAAGGTTTTCCCCCGGAAAATCAACAAAGTCTTCAGTTATCATTAAATGCTTTGAGATACAAAGTACAGTCCAGGAAATAAGATTGTTTATGATTTAGAATAGTTTATTCAAAAGGCATATAATGAAAACACACTCTATTTAAAAAGTTCAAATTTACCAATCAAAAGTAAGCAATCAGGGCTGGGAAGATCAGTGGTAGACGTGCTTGCCTAACATATGCAAGGTCTTGGGTTCAATTCTTAGTATTCAAAAAAAAAAAAACAAAAAAGATTAGGCTGAAAACAAATAACATTTATTTAACTGATTTGCTTTGACTAGAAGTCAAACAAAGTGATAGTCTTGAATTTTCCAGCTTGATTGAAGACCAAGTAGCAGGTTTTAGCCCATAAGGATCCTTTTTAAAAATAAGTATTTTGCTGTTAATATTAAAACATTATTTATAAGAATTTTTATATTAAATAATGTGGATTTACCATGCTAGTTCAAATTTGTTAATGCACACCAAGCATTTACTGAAGGGGCTAAAATACCTGTCACCTGTCAGCATGTCCTCCACAACATCCAACCCCATATCCCCTTACCCAGAAGGACAGGGCCTACATACACTCTGCTGAAGTTAGCAGTGTCCCCAATCGCTTCTCTTGGTTGGCAAATGACCAATAGGATAGGATCAAATGGATTCTGTTTTTTTCTGACTTGTTTCAAAATGTTGGAGGGAGAGAAGGAAAAGGTATCAGGGGCCCTCTGCTGGTAAACCTACATAAGAAATGAACATGTTCAGATTGAGGAAGGATAGATTATTTTATTTATTGCTACTTTCTAAATCAAAATCCAAATGTTCTCACTCATATCAAGATGACTTCATATCTTGGCATCATCTCATTATATTCACTTTCAATTTTACTTATTTTTTGGTCTTTGCATAGTTTATTTTTAATGAAAACAAGTCTATCTCTCACTGGGTGGCATAATTAGGTGTATGAGGGAGAGGTTTTTCTAATTTTATCTTAGATCATTTTCTCTGGCTTTGAAGGTCAGAGGGATTGACCTGTTCTCAAAACAGACTTGGGGAACTCAGAGGGGTGAAGAAAACACCCAAGCATGAAGCTTTAGGTAGGAACATAACCTGTCTGAGAAATAGCGACACAGTTTGATTTTAACAAAACTCTTGGTCTGTATTCTCTCCTTTATAAAAAAAAAATGAGTTAACAAGCATGGCATATCTGTTAGTTTTAGAATGTTGAAAACCTATTTTCTCTGATTATTTTCAAAGTGAAAATACATGTTCCATGAAAACCTGGGAACTTCTTCTTAAAAGGGTCATTCCCTCTTTCCTCAGCCCAGCTGGGACCCACCTGTCCCCTTAGTAAGTCACTAGCAAGGACCCCAAACAGCCTCAGAGAGAATGAGGATAGGGCTATCTCCTGGTGTGTACCTCAACCCTCCGCATCCTTTGAGAACCAAAACCACAGTTCCAGGACTGAACTGTAGATTTATTGCCTCCCCAACCCCTTCTCTTTCCCAGAGTTTTTTTTCATTTGATAGTAAAATTCATCCCTTTTGAATCCATATTTTCAAAAAATCCCTATGTCATTATATGGCAGCACCATCCATCCTATTGATCTCCCAAATCAAATACCTAGGAACCAACTTGGATTGTGTGTGTGTGTGTGTGTGTGTGTGTGTGTGTTTCTCATACATACACACACACATCCAGTAAATCTTGGTGCTTCTATACTCATGATGTGTCTCAGTCTCACTCCCCCATCCCCTCTCCACCACACCTCTGTGTCTAAGCCGCCATAACCTTTCACAAGAGCTGAAAAAGCAACTCCTAGTTGCTCTCTGCCTTCACTCTCATCCATGCCTCCCACAATCCCTCTTCACTGAGCAGCAGCCAGTGTGGTTGCATTCAAAGGTAAATCAATAATTATAACTTAAACTGGCCCCCCAGTTTAAGATTTTGCTTAATAGAGGAATATAGATACAGTAGACAATCTGAGTTTAACATCTGTGAGATTCAGCATTGTTTAAGTTATAATTATTGCAAGTTGTCCTCTTCTGCTTAATTTCCTTCAGTCACTTTCATTGCATTTAAACAAACTCTTATTCCTTAACTGCACCTTACTGATTTTTGCAGCTTATCATACTCCTCATCACCCCCTTGTGTGCTCCTCAGCCAGGCTGCCTTTCCCTGCGCTGCTGGACCTGTGGCCTGGCCATTCCTTTCTCTGGAGACACATCCCACCCTGCTTAACTCTTCATGGCTGTTTCTTTTTGTTCATGTCTGGTACTTAGATCAGCCCCTGCATGCTCCCCTATCTTGCCCCTTTGGCCCTTTAACATGTCACCATTTATTTCTTTCCTAGGGCTGATTGCAGGCCAGATTACCTGCTTAATATGTTCACCTGTTTGTTGCTTATCTCTCCAGTGGAGGGCTCCAAAGTTAATAACCTGTCTATCTGGTTCACTGCCTCATTTTAAAGACCTAAAGAGTTGCTGGCCCCCCAATGGGATTTTGCTTAATAAAAGAATATAGATAGAGTAGACAATCTGATTTTAACATCTGTGAGATTCAGCATTGTTTAAGTTATAATTATTGCAATTCTAGGAGGCTGACATGGAAACTAAAATAGAATAAGTGGATGAAATTAGTTAAAACCATCTTCTTAATAATGAGGTGCTCTGATTGTAAAAGTACTTTGACTCTTTAGAATATACCACTGGAGACCAAGCTGAAAAAACAAATTAACAATCTGTCACTAGAAGGCAGTCTCCCATAGACAATATGCCCATAAATGAAAAGACAGAGATTCCAGCATCCATCATTATCTAATCAATGACATACTCAGGAAAGTTAGGCAAGGAAACAACTTGTGTCATATTTTCTTTGATTATCTAAATCTCAAATAGGCACAATTTTTGTTTTGAGAATTATTCTTTTCATCAAAAGCACTCTGAAATACTATAGATATATACTAATGAGAAATGAAAGAAAGAAAAAATGTGGCCCAATATTTTTTTGTGAATTATTAATTATATTATACAAAATATTTTATGTGAGAAATTTGCTGTCAGTAACCTGAAAAGTGTCAGCATTTGTCCAAATCCTTCCTTTTTTTCCTAGGGAATTGATGTGAAAATTAGTAATTGATTACATATTTATAAGAATAGTAGTGTAATAGTTGATTTGCTTCTTATAAAAAGATTTCATGTTAAAAAAAAATTAGCACCTAGGATTAGCAAAAATTTTAGAACATTAAAGAATTTTAAATTATTAAAGATTATCTAATACATCATAAGCTAGTCCTTAAATATGAAAAATGAAAGTATAATGATTTTAAGTATAGATTGATTTAGCCTGGCTTAAATCTAAGTTAGATGTATATTTAAAAAAATGGCAATGGTTAAGGACAATTCTTTTTTTTTTTACCATAAAAAGACACCCCAGCGAGTGAAATAATAAAACAGGTCTTACTTCTTTTCTCAGCAGGATAAGAACACCCATACAATTGGATTAGATGACATCATGCCAAGAGCCATTAGTTCAATCATTGACTTGTGCCTGCAAATGCTACCATTTAGACACATGGAAACACTTCCAGTCACATCTGGCCACTTGGACATGTGAGCTGGCACAGGCATGCTGTGGAAAGAATGAATGTCCCTTCCCAAGCTATTTACCCCAAATCCTTTAATATTGCAGGGTTATTTCTCTTAATAAAAGAGAATACTTAAAACTATGAAACTCGCAGCTGTGCATTTATGATCAACAGAAATTTTCTTCTTCTTCTTCTTCACTTGAGTGGTTTGGATTCTGAATAGCTTCAATCTAGCTCCAGGCCTTTGAACCATTGATTGCTCATGTTCAGATATTTCAGGTTGCGCCAATTCATTGAAATTGTACTTAATTTCAAAGGACCTCCATCACTGACTGGAAGACCAGTTTGCAAGGATGTGGACAAATGACTTCCCTCCGGGGAACCTGACCTCTTCCAACCACAGGTATATGTGGGCTTTGCAATGACAGAGAGTAATTGTTCTCATCTTTTCCTGGTTATCACGCAGGTTATCACAACTGTTTCAATCTCCAAAGGCAAAAATATATTTTGCTTAATTTTATTTGCTGTTGTTTTTCCCATTCCCATTTAGAATTAGTTAACTCAAACATAACTAAAATTATTAATTTAGTTTGGACTCTGAAACATGCTATGAATTCAGGAAAGTTGTATTATATACAATTGTTAGTGATCCATCTCTTTAATAGTAGATTGTTATACACACTTATGCATGTGCACATGTGCACACCTATACACACAGAACACTTCTGTCACTCTACCATAACACAGGTGCTATAAAGGTCAAGTCGTTTTCTAATTCCTTCTTCTCAATCATCAAATTCTACACCACTTTTTGCTGACTCGGCTATTCTGTTAAATCTCACTGTGCCTAGTCAGTTTATCTCAAAATTAGGCTGTGACTATTTCTAATACTATTTGATCAGTACATCCAACAGCTATGACTTATCAACTTATTACTTTTTTTTCACCTAGACATGTGTGCTTTGGCTGGTATTTAACTTAATTCAAAACATGCTGATCTAACCCTTCTTTCCTCATCTCAAGTGAAAAGTTCAGGAGACCAGAAAGTAGAAGAATAGTTAACTGATTGGCTTTTGTTTTTTTGCTTCTGAAACTAACACCTGGTCCTTATAGACTTTTGCCAGTGGAAAGTTTTTATAAGTATATGTAGGGTATCAAAAGAAAACCAAAATAAGCAATTAGCTCAACTGGGCTTTTGCTATAAGGAAACAAATCTGAAAATCAAAAACAAAAACAAAAAAACATTATAAGTCTATTAAGGAAAGCCTGTTGAAAGAAAATCTGAAAATATCTCTTAGCAAAATCTCCAATGTCAAATGGTGACCTCACTAAGATTTTAGTTGATCTTCTGTTTAATACTGCAAAGTAGAAAATATTTGTTTTATCACTCATTGCAAAGCTCATGGCTGAAACATGTATAACAAAAGACAGATCAACAAAAGAAATGCAGGCACATTTATCTAAGGTAAGTTTTATATGACATGGAAAATGTCATATGAAGTTGGGTCTTCTGAAATGAAGACCCAATGAAACAGGGTCTTAGTATTTCTATGACAAGTTTGAGGAAGAATTATAGAGTAAAGGAGTATAATTGGATAAAGAGTGTGTGCTCTTATGTTGTGGAGGAGGGGAGCTTCTTCTCTCTGTTCCTTAGGAGATAAATGAAATTCCTTTCCTCTTTGAATACCATGGGCAGATTTCACAAGGGTCTTACATCTATATCATAGGAAGGGCAGATAATTCTTCAATGTTCTACATGACAGTGCAGAAGGGTGGGAGAATGTCAGAGAAACTGTCTTCTGTCTCCTAACATGACAAGTAACATATTTGGGGATGTCATGTCCTGAATCCCATCAACATTATATTTTTAAGTCACTTTTCATATTTATAGTTAAATTTATTGGAAACAGTTGATCTAGTGATTTGACAGATTTCCCAATAGCATTGGAAAATAATTATTTCATTTTCAAAGTGCTTCAATGAGCTTAAATAACAGATCTTCCACAAGCAAATATATAGATAATTCTCCACAAATGAAAATAAATACTAATGTAAGAACAAATTTACCAAAAAATGGTGAAGAATCAGATACATCTTTACACTTAAGCTTTCTAGTTCTTCAACTTATTTGAATTCCTATTTTCTTTTCTTTTTTCTTTTGTTTCTTTGCTATTTCAGGTATGTCCTCTTAAATTTTCATCTATGGTAAGATAAATAAATAAGAAGGGGTTTTATAATTCTCTTCTTTCTCATCTTTTATTTATTTATTTATTTTATTTTTGGAACCAAGGATTGAACTCAGAGACACTTAACCACTGATCCACATCCCCAGCCCTTTTTATTTTTATTTTGAGATAGGGTCTCACTAAGTTGCTAAGGGACTCACTAAATCGCTGGGGCTGGCTTTGAACTTGCAATCCTTCTGCCTCAGAGTCTCGAGATGGGGGATTACAGGTATGTGCCACTGCACCTGGAACCTCGTTCTTCTTCTCAAGTCCTCCAGATCCTACACAGTGAGATGTGAGGACATGTTAAGATGGCTTCACATGTGTCATTTGGCTCTTCCCACATCTTCTCTTCATAGGTGGGAGGTCCTCTAGTCTTTGGATTCCCCAGTAAGAGCACAGCTCTATTTCACTTGTTTTAAAAAGCTTCCATTGCAAAAACCTCTCCCAGAAATTTTGGCACATAATCTTATAAGTGGATCATAACTGGACATGACATTATAAAACACTTTTACTTTTCACTGAAAATTTTTCTCTTCAAGGTTAAAAACATGATTTACATTTATTATATAAATTAATATATTTATTATTTTCCTCATTGTTATTTTGTTTTCTCCACTATTTGAGAAATGGCCTACCAGTTATTCACAAACAGGCTGCATATTAAAGCTGCCTGGGAATTTTGAGAAACACTGATATTCAGGCCACCAGAGCAAATTGATTCAGAATTTCAACATGAGAACTAAACATGATATTTTGAAAAACACAGTTCTTCATTGTCATTACCTCCTCATTCACACCTATTTACTCCTTATTCAGCTTTAATATGGCTTCATCATTTGACCAAAACTATTCTTTTCAAGATCTTACTTATAAATTGCCAAATACAAAGGGCACCTGTGTAATGAACATGAAGACAAAGACAAAATCACTTCACATCCTCCTCACCCACAGATTCTTATGATGTCAGCCACCACTTGTGTATCCATAATTCCAAACTGCAGCTCAAATTCAATTTTCTCTGAGATCTAGACAAAATAGTCACATATTTAATTAACATTTACTGAGCATTTGCTGTTTTGTGGATATCCCTTCGGCTTCACAGACTCAGTATTCATAAGTTAATTAATCACGCAACCCTTTTCCCTTTTACCACTCCTCCCTAAAACAACAACAAAAACTCAAAACAAATCACCACCATCAACAAAGAACTGTGACAACACAGCAGTTCATCTCCCCAAACATATCTGTATGTGTAATTTTTCTTTGTTCCTTTCTTTATTTTACTCCTAGGTCAAATTGAATCTCATGTGTGAGATTCACTCTGGCTTATTAGTGTCTGCCTATGTTAGTCTTCCTCCCATTACTGTGACAAAATCCCTGATATAATTCAATTACAAATAGACTAAGTTTATTTTGGCTTACTGTTTGGAGCTTTCTGTTCATGGTGGGTTACTTCTGTTATTTGGGGGCCTTTGGTAAGGTTATGCACCACATAAGGTGCATGTGGTGGAAGAAGCCCACCTACCTCATGGCTGCAAGTGAAAGAGCAAAAGAAAAGAAAGTGGTTGCAGTTTCATTATCCCCTGGACGGTATATCTCCAGTGACCTAAGAACTGCCATTAGACCCACCTTTTTAAGTTTTGTCCATCTTCCTAAGGCATCAAGCTAGAGCCTAAGCCTTTAACACATGGGCCTTGAGGGATATTAAAGATCTGCTTCTTTGCCTATTTCCACTGTCTTACCAGAAATGTCAAATGCTCATCTTACTTTTCTTGGATTTCCCAACCATTGTCTAAATAATTTCCCTAAGCATAAGACTTACCTACTTCTTACTCTTTCTAAAGATAGTTACTATGTTGAATTCTCTAAAATAATAGTGCAATAATATTTCTTATCTTTTTAAAGACTCCCACTGCCTAAACTATCATTTCACTGTTTCCTTGGTGGCATGCTTTGTTTTATGAGGTGTTAATTATGTTCCATGTAAAAGACTGATATTAACAATGTTTTCTGCTTTGATAGTTACAACATTATATATGTTAGAAAAAGATTATCATGCTTCACTGGACTTTAAAAAAATGGCTTTCCAGAATAGAGACTCTTAGGAAATTACAATGGAGATATTTTAATAAATGAATACATATATGTAATTTTTCTTTGTTCCTTTCTTTCTTTTACTCCTAGGTCCAATTGAATCTCATGTGTGAGATTCACTCACACATTGGCTTATTAGTGTCTTATTATATATATCTAATCTCTTACTGATGGCAGAGGAGACAATGTCCCAATTTTGTCATATTTTAAATTTCCTATTGATCATTGCTACTTATTTATATTAATATTTCAAAAGTTTTGGTAGCTAAATTTCATTATATTTAAAAACATATGATTCAAATATTTATTATTTCTAAAAGCAAGTAATTAATTCCAAAGACCATTTTTGTTGTTGTCTACCATAATCCAAACATATATATTATTCCATATGTTGGTTTTCTCCCAATATGTTATGATTCATAAAAATTTTCTTGTTCAAATGAGTTATGCACTGTTGTCTGACCATATGGAATCCAAAAGCTCTTCATTCTTTGTTTACCTAACTGAGAAGTTAGATTTCTCATACTACAGTTAATAGTAGTATCCCATTCTCAATATCATTTTTTTCTTTATTCTTTTTTTATTTTTATTTTTTTTGGCTTATGGCATTCTCTCCATTTGATACTTTTGAGTATTCTGATTTTTTTGTTTTGTTATGTTTCGGAACATAAAGAGTTGTCTATGTTCATGTCTATCTATGCACTCGACTATTAATTCGGTTGCACATATCTTGTAGCTAATAGATATTCAGTGAATGCTCCCTGCAATGGACTAAGTCCTATGTCTCCTTAAGATTCTTATATTGACATTTTAGTCCCCAATGTGATTGTATTAAGAGTTGGGCATCTTTGGGAGATAATTAGGTCATGAGATAATTAGGTGGAGTACATATGTATGGGATTAGTTCCTTTATAAAAGGGACCCCAGAGAGTTCTCTCACCTTCTTTCCCCCTTAGGAAGATACAAGGAAAAGACAGATGTCTGCTATCCAGAAAAGGCACTCACCAAAATCCGACCATACTGGCACCCTGATTTCAGACTTTCAGCTTCCAGAATTAAGAGAATTTTATTTGTTTTTTATAAGCCACATTGTCTGTGATACTTTATTATAATAGCTGAAATTGATTACAACATTGACTAAATGCATACAATAACTTGTATTTGCCTCAATTCCAACTTTAATGCTTCAATTTATTTAGTTTTTTTACAATGAATTATACTATGAATTACTGAACATGGAAATATGTGTGTGTATATGATATACATATTGAATATATATATATATATATATTCAATATGTATATGTACATATACATATACAGACACACATGTTTGTTAGTTTGCTACAAAACAGTCAAAATCCTGCAACAAATGAAGCCAATGGCATAAAAAAATAATAGAAGTAGAAAGAAATAAAAAGTGCCATTTCATTTTCAGAGACCATTATTCTGTAAAATATCAGGTATGGATTGAAAACATCCATTGCATTAGAAAAGCAATCATTAGGAGATTTATTATCTATGTACCTGTCAATCTATTATACATGATTATCTGCTGTGATGATGGAAGCTAAGTTCCAAGATCAGCAAGCCCCAGAAAGTCAATGTATAGTTCCAGTGCAAGCCTGAAGGCCTGAAGACTAGGAGAGAAGAGTCTATGAATTTCCAGCCCAAGAGCTGGCAGCATCAACCTGCAAAAAGAGCCAATGTTTCAGACTGAGTCCAAAGGCAAGAAAGGAAGAATGAATGCCCCAACTCCAGCAGTCAAGAAGTCTTTTCATTTTATTCAAGTCTTCAGTTGATTGGATGAGGCCCAAACACATAACGGAGAAGAATAGTCTACTCAATGTGCCAATTCAAATGTTAATCTCATGTGGAAACACCCTCACAGACATGTACAGAATAAATGTTTGGCCAGATTGTGTTTGATGAAGAAATATGGTCCATATGAGTGGACCCGTAAAATTCATCATCACAGTCATTTTCAAGAAAATAGCTGAGGGCAAATTAAGAAAAAAATAACAGCAAGAATAAATTAACAAAATACTTTTTAAATTAAAACAAGGAGTAATAATTTAGCTACATAAAATTTTATCCAAAATAATTTTATTAATAAATATTTTTATCCAAAGTTGATCTTATTTTATGAAATTATCATGATTATTGGTTTCCTTAAATATTAATTTTATATTATTGATGTTATTTCTTAATATCTAAATTGTGACTCTCTCTACAACATTGTGTATTTGTGTATTGCTTGAACTGTTCTGACTGGTTTCAAATAGAAATTTCTTTTACATTCAACAAAACAAGAGAAGCTCAAATGTAGCCAGAAGGATCCGGGGTTGTTAGCAGCACATAGGGAGTGGCATGAGCTCAGTGGAGTTTCAGATGGCCTTCCTATACACAACACTTGAATGTCAACTGTGTTGTATTTATTCATCTCACAGAGCTCCTTCTCTCCGCAAGACACAATTTGCCATTCTGAGTGTGTGTTTATTGGCTGAATACCCCTGTGAAGTTCATGGGTACAGAGTTCTTCTTGTATCTTTTGTTCATTATCATATATCAGGCTCCCAGCACAGTCTTTGGCATGGAACAGAAACTCTGTAAATATTTGTTGATGGATAAGGATGAATTATGCATTTTCTAGGTGTGCTGACCTCTTCTATTTTCCTTCCAAGAGTAAAAATTTGGGGGCCAGTTGTAGCATCAATAATCTTAACTTTTTTTTACCATTTAAGATGATGAAGGACAGGCTCAAGTCTTTTGATTTAAAATTTAGGTTGGGTTGTCCCTTGATATGTAGGTCTCAAACCAACATAGAAGCTCTCAAATAAGTTTTGTATATAAATTAACATAATGTAAGGTAGAAGAATAGGAGTAGAGCGACCATAGGAAATTAATTTGCAAAGGAGAGAGTTAATAAATTCTGACAATGTCTCCAAAATTTCATTAGGACTATTTAACATGGTCCTAAGGAGTAACTCATTGTATAATCTGATTGAATGTAGTATAGTGCCACCACCACTTATATTTACTGTCCTGTTCTCTAGGAATAAACATGCAACAACATAAATTGACTAGCTATAAAATTCTCATTTCCTAATGACAAGTTTTATTTTTATTTTTAATTGTAAGAATATACTAACATATACTGAAATATGCAAAAGCAGTTCGCTTCACAAGATCTTCTAAGATGAGTTATTTTTTGTAAATTATAAAAATTATAAAAGGAAGAAGGCAGAATTGACCAAAGAGCACTAGTATTTAGGGAATCTCCCATAAAAATTACTTTCAGTTGGGTGACCATGTTTGATTTTTCTTGTCTCACCTGACTTTTCCCATCTTTAAAGTGGAATTAGGAAATATTTTGTAGAATATATAAAAATACAGAGAATAGATGAATATAAACTTATGTAGAAATTATAATTATTGGCCATAAGGTTTACTGCATATAGTTTTAATTTAACCTGATGAGTATATTTTTAATTAAAAGTAACTTTTAAAGTAAAGGGATAGAAAGCAATGTAATAAAAACTCAACTTATATATTTTACAGTTAAAGAAAATCTAATTTGGAGAAAGCAATGAAACCCTCCCCCACCACACACATGCACACGCACACACTCACACCCACATATAAATGTTCAGAATTTTGTGAAATGTTTTTTTATTTTGTGGAATGCAAATAATGGTAGCACTGCTAGTGTAATAAACTAGATTATAAAACTGGTTTAACAGCATGTGAACAGTGCAGGAGTGATAAAATGTAATGTGGATAGAATACATTCTCCTTTTCTCTACATTGCCTAGCTCTCTAATTGCTCTTAGATATGCCATATTTTTTTTTTTTCACTTTCATGGCAGTTATTATGAGAGCTCGTCTTTTACTATGTAAAAGTAGATGAAGTTAAACAAGAGTCTGGGCATATGTAGAAAAATATTTTATAAAGAATATCTTTAGAAGCAGCAGAAAATGGAAGTGGTTGTCCTTATCAAAGTTTCAATCAACGAGTATTATGTTCTCAGTGCATTATATCTCCCATGTACAAAGAAACAACAGTTGTTCTTTAGTGCCCACATATAATTAGTTATTTCCCTTCTAATATGCCAAGCAAGATGACTTAGTTTCCAGGGTCACCTTCCATTAAAAAACCATCTTGGCTACATGTTTGCTGAAGCTATTAACTCACAGCAAACAAAGGATGTGCTTTGTATAAATGTACAAAGCCTTGAAAAAGCTTTCAGTTTTGGACAGTCACAATTGAGTTATTTGTATGGGTATAAACATTCATCAGAGACCACCCATCTCTCTCCATAGCACAATCCCAACCAGTTTAATGGTTGTTAAATCTGAGTAACAAGAATGTTATTAGCAACTCTTGTGATTTTACTTTCTTTATTATTTACCAAAAAAGTGCTCAGAATTAAACAGGATGATAATTTAGATCTAAGATTCTGATAAACAGATTGTGAGTGAGGTTCTTTTAAAAGGAGAAAGTGTGTAGACATTTGGCAAAGACTGAAGAGAAACATTTTATTCCTGATCTCAAGCACTACCCTAGCTATTCATTGACCTTCAATTTTGCATTAGAAATGGCAGTCATTACTATGAAATCCTTCACTTTTCTATAATCAAAGCAACAAATTTGTGTTTTCTCCCTCTTTTTTATTCACTATTACAAGAGAGAAAGTGTACTTTTTCTCTATCAAAGGCAAGATTTTCTGCCAATGAACTCAATCTCATCTCCCCAAACATTCACAAGATTAGCTGTCTTTAACCACCCATCTAAACCTCATCTCATTATTACTGTTTTCATACCACTAATCAAATCTGCCGTTATTTTACCTAAATGTCCATGGTTTTCTTTCCATCTAGACTTAAACTTTAGGAGGGTAGGGACACTGTCTAGTCTCTTATCCTTGGGCACATAATGCCTGCCTGGAACATTTAAAGTGCTGAATTTTAATTGAAAAATGATTATACCAAGTGTTTACTGTGTTGTTTACTCTGCTTAAAAATATTACAAATTGATTTACCAGAACATTCTAAGGTTGTCGCCAGGATTAAAAATAGGTGTCAAACATTTTAAACAGTGCTGCATTGAAATGAGTTATTATTAATACTACTTGCATGAAACAATAAGCTAGACTTTAAGAAACTGAATATTAACCAACACTAGGAATTAGAGATGACAAAACTTAAGATCAGTTATAGCCTTTGTATGACTTTGAAATGTTTTAGCACATAAATGAGTTGCATCAATGGGTACATTATTTGCTTTCCATTTATAAAATTCAGTGGCTTTGTAGTTTGAATCAAGACAAAAGTGATAACATCACTGCAGCCTGATTCAATGATAAAGCTTCCAAAAAATTCTGTGATATAAAATAGGCCCTTTAAAACAATAGAAATTAGACAGAACTCTCCAGATGTAAGGCCTGGTGTGAAAGGCTGTATAAGATGAGACTTTCTTTCCACTTGCTGGGACCTCAGAGTATGATGAAGGTGGTATTCAAACAATAATCTGAGCTCAGTGTGATACTTGCTGGCCTGTGAGAAGGAAATGTAGGGACTGCTGTTGAATTCCAGTGAAGGGAGTCATTAATTTGGCCTCAAAAATCTAGGAAGGATGTATTTACAGACTAGGAAAACAGTAGAAATTTTCTGCACAAATTAAAGAGTGAATGTTAGTCACAGAGAATAAAACAAATGGATAGAGAAATCTATTGAAGGACTTGAAATGTTTGAGAAATGAGGACAAACTGTATAAGAAGAGGCAGGAGAGAATTTTTGCAACTTTGGAAAATGAGGCAGGGATGTGAGGCTGGGAATACTTTATGAAAGGTCACTTTTATTTGAATCTATTAGAATCTGCCGGGCTGGGGATGTGGCTCAAGCAGTAACGCGCTTGCCTGGCATGCGCAGGGCGCTGGGTTTCATCCTCAGCACCACATAAAGATAAAGATGTGTGTCCACTGAAAAATAAATATTAAAAAAATTTTCTCTCTCTCTCTCTACCTCTCCCACCCCCTTTAAAAAAATCTGCAGTGGGAAGGAACAAAATCAAGAACAATAAGGAAAAAAAAAAGCAAAAAGATTTGATTGCTTATATAATTGAATGGAATTATCCTAGCTGTTTTCAGGAATGATCCTCAAAATATATTGTGATTGTCGACTTGATTTGTCAACTTGATTGGATTAAAGAAATGTCAATGATTAAGAAGCTTCTGGATATGTCAGTGAGGGTCTATCTAGGAATGATTGGCATGTGGGATAGCCAACTGAAGTGGAGACCCTCCCTAAGCATGGGCAACACTATCCAATGGCTTTCTTGTGGGCCTATAAATATTATTTTTTCATTAGCCAATGCCTGACCTCCTTGCTGCCTGAAGACACTACAATAGTTGACTTCACAATCAATTTCCTTTCTACTGGTTATTAGAAAAATTGATCACAGCCTTACATTGCCTAATGAATAAGAGGCTGAGGCCTATTTTTTAGTGTTAGTTTTTCTGTAAAATTATAAAATAGATTTAAACAAATATTCTATAAAAACCTCAAAACTGATCATTTAAACAAGAAATGATCAGAGTTACCAAATCAAGGAATGAAAAATTGTACATAGCAGAGACCTGATTGCCACTCTACTTTGAAACTATCAGCTTTGATGTTCTACTACTTGGCTGCATTCATAGTTCCAGAAGTTGAGCCTTTGTCTTCTACAAAGCAATAGAATAAAGAGATAAGTACCACAGAAGCCTAAAAGCCTCCCAAATGAATATTAGATAAGAGTGATTCTAGAATAGAGTGCTTGCCAAGCATGTTTGAGGTCCTTAGTTCAACAACAAAAAATTGCCATCCATTGTCATGTTTCCAAATTCAAAGCCGTTGGTTGTTTCTTTCTTTTAAATTTGTTGTGTTTAGATACACATGACAGTATAGTATATTTTGACATATTGTTCATACATGGAGTAGAACTTATCATTCTTGTGGTTGTACATGATGTGGAGTTTCACTGGTCATGTATTCCTGTATGAACAGAGGAAAGTTATGTCCAATTCATTCTACAGTCTTTCCTACTCCCAACCTTTCTCCCTTGCAACCTTGTGGCCTTAAATAGTATCTTCATGCTATGACTCTGAATTTAATTCTCTCTCTGAGTGCAGTTCAGACTTCTCCTTGGGCTCCCAGATTCACAATGGAACCATCTACTAATTTATTGATACCTGTACCTGCAGATACAATAGAAATCACTAACTTAAAAGCATCTAAAATTAAATCTACCCTAACCTGCCACCCCTCATTTCTTCAAAAAGAAGTGAATTACCTCATCTTCATATGAATCAACTGTTATAGATTTGTTACAACTCCTTTGAGGTAAATAGCAAATAAAATATAATAGGTACTTAGAAATCTCTTGTGTTACAAGTTTCTAACAGTAAAATACTATAGCGTACTAATATCTGCATCCATTTAAAAATTCCCTATTACAAAAGGAAGAGGAAAATGAATGATGGTAAACAATTAGCAGTTTCTTCTACTGAAGGTAATTTGTAAATAATTTGTGAAAAAATGTAACATGATGTTTTCAGTTTAGGAAACAATGATTAATTACTTAATCAAGATTACTATGGCCTTAAATTTTCTTTTATTTAGAAAGCCATATTTATAACGTAAGGTTTCTTGTTTTCTTCTCCAGGCCAACACACACACACACACACACACACACACACACACATAAATCTTATTATAGTGGTAGAAAATTCCCTCTTCCTTACCCAGAAAGAAAAGCCAAGTTACATCTATAAGTTGAATATAAGAAGTATATTTCTGATATTTTTATCAACTTAAAATATATCAGAATCTTAATAGTCAAAAATAAGGTTTGAATGTTAAAATATAACTACCTAAATAACGTGTTTCTTGTTTCCCCTCAGTGAGTCTACAAAGTCACCTAGAATCTCCTCATCTCCATCTTCAGCTCCACGGGAAAACAAAGCAAAACAAAAAGAAGTTACTATAGAATCCACACTGCCCAACTTGATTTACAAGGTACAGGTGCTCTAAATTTTAAACCAACCTATTTCTTACTTCAAAATAAATTACCAGTGTACCTCAGTCCCTGATATTTGTTGACTCCAGGCTTGCGGTTTTTCATTTTTTACATTTAGAGTCAAAGAATGAATAAATACAATAGAAGCAATAATAACCAAGCTATACAGTCTTAGGAATCAAACATAAGTTTAGATTTAGCCTTGAGTTGAGGCCCTTTGATTGACATTTCCATTGCTAGAATTAGTCCCAGTCATTTCAAGATCCAACTAAATTTCATTTTGCCTTATCTGCAGGTTATCATTCTTGCAAAAATCATCTCATCCTGGCAGGATCTTGATGTAAGGTTTTAAAATTCAGTGAGGCTCAAAGAGATTTTGCAAGGTCAAAAACAGTGTAGGTTTGTTTGGTAATATAAAACCCAAAGATGGAATACCATCCTGAAAGGTCTCTGCAGTGGTTAGCCATGTTTCATACTGCATTCTCATTTACCATATGAGTTGCTTTTAAAGCTCTCTGGTTCACAATTTTCTCTTGTGGTCTGATTTAAATATTTCTTTCAGTATACAGTGGTAACAAAGCTCTAGTTCTCCCCAAATTGTTCATCTCAGGAGAGGCTTATATGGAAAGAAATGAGTATCAATGAACACTCTGGTAGTACACCCTGAAGGTACTTTTTCTTTATTACATTTTCCCCTAATCAGGTAGATTTTTCTCCTGTGTAAATTGGATTTTAGCCTCATAAGTTTTTTATCACACAGAACATCTATAGATAGGCAACTAGATATAAAAGAATATGTATATTTACAACAGTTGCTATATTCTTTGCAACAAGGATATAGTTCAGATCAACATCATTTACTAATAGTAAATTGCTATTTTTAGCAGGATATGTAAAAAGTTGTTTACTATTAATTTTAGTAAAAGGTCTGAAATTTTCAAATGTGGGAAGTGGTATATAGGGAAAAAGAAAGTTACAAAAGACAGCCTTAGAAATCTCAGTAGAATATAGAATTGAGATATTCGTGTGGAAATGAAATGTGGGCTAATGTTTTCAGACAATCAAATTTCACACATGCATGTGGATATATCTCTTAGCTGTTTCTGCTATAACCTTGTATAATTGTCTCTATACCATGATGCATCAGTTTCAAGATGATCAATCTGGCATTTTAAGCTACTTGAAATTCAAATCCATATTGAAGACTTGAGAATGTTGAAATAAAATGATGTCAGTATTTCATAATACAAAATAGTTAGTTTTATACATAAGCATATGTAGATTACTGAGTTAATAAGTTGTTGTGTTTTTCTTGGTGCTTACTGAAGGTAGCACAGCAGCAAAAAGAGCACATACCTGGGCTAGAGTGGTGGCTCAGAGGTTGAGCGCTCACCTATCATGCATGAGGCACTGGGTTCAATCTTCAGCATCACATAAAGTAAAATAAAGATATTGTGCCCACCAATAACTAAAAAATAAAAAAAAGAGCATATATCTGGAGTCAGATAGAACTTGACTCCAAATTAGATCCTGTGTTTGCAAGCAACATGATCTTTGGTTGAGTCTTTAAGTGCTCTGGCCTACAGATTCTTAAGGAGTAAAATGAGAATGATAAAACTTATCTCACAAGAGTATTGTGAAGATAAACAGATTAGCAATGCAAATAAATCACCCATTAAATAATGGATTTTCATAATGCATGCCATTGATTCATCTCTGATTTTTTAAAATTTATCTTCTATGCTTTTTTCTGGATTTCTCTCTTCCACTCACCCCAATCTACCTTTCATTCACCCAAGTCCAGGTTTATTTAATTCAAGAAGATAGGTATTAAAAAAATATTGCTCTAAATCTCTTGTTTTAAATCTGTTTGGCATTATGTACTTTCTCTCAAAACATCTCAAACACTTCCTATAGCTTCAATTATTGATGACTTTCATAGTGGGGATATGACCCCTTTTTCTGAACATTACACATATTTATCCAAGTATAACATATATGAAAGAGACAGTTCAGGTTCAATGTGTATAAAAATGAAATTTTATCCCTCTCCCCTTTCATTTCCTTCTTGTTCAAGATTGTCTCTGCTTTAGAAAACTGCACAACCACTATTTCAGAAAGAAAAATCAGAAATCATCCTTGACTTTTTCTTTGCCCTTTTATGGTGTCATCCTCCAATGTGCAGGGCCCTCAAAGGACCCCAGCCATCACCTTGACATTGCCAAGGTCTACATCTTTCCCATTGCCACAGTCACCAATGCAGCTGCCAACACCTTCCTGGCATTTACATAGTGATCTATGCCAATGTCATGCCCCGCCAGAGCTGCTAACACCATTGGCACCAACACTGCCAATGCCTCATATTCAGTGTCCCACAGCAGTCACAGAGCAACAGCTCTTCTAACTGGCACTTTTAAGTTTGTTTCAGCCCCTTTGTCCAATGATCTGTGTGTGAGATAATGAGATTTGGTCTATGTAACAATCTGAGGGTCACAAATCATGTTCAGAGTCGTCTTTCCCTTCTGTGTTTAATATTTGCCAAAGATCCTTCAAGGAATCTTACCCATCTTGACCGTCTTTTCCCCAAGGATGAATTTTTATTTTTCTAGGAGGTTTTTTGATCCTCCATGTAAACACACCTCTGGCTACTCTTCACCAGTCTTCCAAATTATGCCTGAACATGTGTGACTGATGGCAAACACAGCTTAGGTTCATGTAATGACCACTGTCACACAAATATTTGTTTGTCAATGAATATTTGTTGAAAACATAAATGAATGAATGGTCTTTCTTCTCTGCTAGGCTTCCTTTTTCCAAAGTGTTGATTGTGTTCCTAACAAATCAAGTTTACTTTTCTAGTGACTTCTAAAGAATCATCCTTAAAGAGAAAGGAGAATATAAATTGCAATTGTTCTTTCAATCACACACCATTGAAAATATAATTATTGTTATACTTTTCATTTCTAGAAATATAGTTTTGTTCATCATGTCGTAGCCAAATTGTTAAAAAAGAAAAACAAAACACAAGATATTTAGTTCTCCTTAGTTATGGCCCATTATATACCCAATATTTTGTATGTTTTCTGAAATACTGAAATATTTTAAATCTTGAATATATATGTGTGAAGGGAGGAGTTATCTTGATGAAGCTTGTTTCTCACAGCTTAGAATCACTTGGACAAAAAGATCATGTGCTATGGTCTGAATATGCCTCAAAATTCATGTTGAAACTTCACTACCAGTGTTATAGTAGTTAAGAGGCCTTTAGGAGGTAATTAAGTCATGTAAGAAGAGCCCTCTCAGATGAAATTTATAACTTTATAAGAGATGTGAGGGGGCTTTTGCCCTTTCTGGTCTTCCATTCTAACATGTGGGGACACCACATTTAAGGCACAATCTTAGAAGCACCAGACACTGAACCTGCCAGTACTTCTATCTCGAACACATCAAACTCCAGACTGGGAAGAACAAATTGCTATTATTTCTAAAGTGCATTCTCGGTGGTATTTGTGATAACAGCACAAGCAGACCAATACATCATGTCTTCACCTTCTTTACATGTCTGGGAGAGTATTGTAGTGTTCATGTCATCATTATGCTCAGTTAAAGGATGTATGATATGATAAATTGAGAGCTATATGATATGATAAATATTATGTGTAAAAAGAACTCTAAGGCCAGGAAAAATCTAATCAATGTGAAAAAATATAGTCATTTCAGACAGAAATCCTATAGATGTTAAAAGACATTTTTCCTTCAATTTCCTTCTTTTATTAAAAAATGTATGTAATTCCAACAGTGTGTCCAGATTTCCCAGCAAAATACAGATGAATTGTATTCACTGAGAATGAATACCTATTACATTATTTAATTAATGCTACTTATTTGAAATGATGAGTGCCTGGAGTTTTTGTTAAATGTGCAGTTTCCCAGAGGCACTGGGTACAGGATTCTGGGTTTTATCAGCCTCACATATAATCTGATGCATGTTGAGTTAAAAAAAAGTTTTAAAGGAATGAATACTAAGGATATACATTAGATGCCAGCTAAACTCATATATATTCTTGGAAAACTATCATATTTAAATTAGCATTGAAAAAACACAAAACATAAGTCAGAGTTGAAGAAGTTTCCTTTAGTGATACTTGCTTTCTTATCTGATTCTGCCCAATGTCACATTTATTCCATTCCCCTTGAATCAAGTTTTTATTTTACATACCAGCTAAAACTTTTTATGACTTTAATAACTTTCTAGAGATAATACTAGTCAAAATGTCAAAATCAACTCTTGGTTAAAACTTCATGATGTGATCCAGATGAGATAAAACTGATTGTATTTACGTACATAATAGAAACAAGATAGTTAAAAGAAGTGGTTTGTTAATAACCACCACCTTTGAATATTTAGAAATTTCTTTGAGGTAGAATTTAGAGCAGTAGTTTATCTTCCCTAAGAAAGAAAAGGCATTTCTCACAAACTTAATTGACCCAAACTGCAGTTCAATTCTGCTCAGTATTCTCTCCATTCAGTCCAGCACCCTTTATCCTAGATTCTGCTTTTGCACTTCCAGAGAGAAGCTTTACAGTTCATTTTTTTCTCCCTCTCCCTCCTTTTTGGGATGGAGAACACATACTGACTCACAGAGAGTATATGAATTGCACATCCCAAAAGGAACCAGTCCAGCTAAGCAACTCTTTTCCTTCTTTGTTGGATATCAGTGTAGGTTCTAATGAGCTCAGTCTCCTGGGGAGCACTTTAATGTTTTATTTTCTGCCTCCCCTGATAACCATGTTTATGCTAAGTTTTGATACAGTATACAGGACTTGGTAGTAATTAGCATTCAAATGGATCCGTGATTTTTCTGTCATTGACTGGGTTGTCTCTTTCTAGCCCAGAAAATGGAATCCAATGAGTTAGAGCTTGTAATAATAAAGGCATATTAACAATTCAAATCCTAAATTAAATATGCAAGATAGTGGGTTCAAAAGTGAAGCATCATCCATGTCACAGACTGGGTAAGAAACTTAAAGGGAATAAAATAATGAAGAATGCAAATTATCATTAGCAAATACGAGGAGCAACACAAAACATGTGTGCTGTAAATGATACCAAAGCGACATTGAATGATAGAATGTGGTGCTTTTTAGTTTAAGCCATTTCAACATCTTTAACTATTGTTTATACTGTTTTCAACACAGTCATTCATAAAACCTAGGCAAGAGAAAAATTAAATAAATATTCATCATATCTAATTAATATGTATTTTAGAGTATTTCAGGGAATCACTTGTAATGTTAAGCAAGAGTTGGAAATTTTTGCAGACAAAGCTTGAGAATCTCAATTGTTGTGTAATCTTCTCAAAGCCCATTGTAGTGTTTGAAAACATTTAACATTTAATATGGTAATATTTTTAGACATAGATCCTTCACAAAATCTTGAAATTTGTACCTTCTCTTTGGAGAAATGCACATACATTCCTAACAACTAACAATACTCTGTTTTAATCATTAAATTTAAAAGGTGGAACAAAGGTAAGTGGAAAGACTGTTTCAAGTCTTTAGTGAATGGTAGTCATATAATTCATACATACATTATAGGTTTAATTATGATTTTTCTTTATTTAGGAGTCTATGCCTAAACTAAGTGGTTAAAAAGAAATAAGACAATAGAAACAAAGACCTTGACTAAAAATGTAAATAAAGTTAATTTTTCTAAATAAATCTCTTTCAAAACATAAAATAATAAAATGACTATTGCTTAGTGAACAATAACCTACTAGCTTTGCAAAAGATTAAAATAGTCATTATTATTCACATCTGCAAATGAATGGTTAAAGCAGAAGAAATTAAACCATCATAAACTACCCGTATTTTATTTAAAGAAGTACTTTTGCAACATTTATGCCCTACACAAATTGCATGAATATATTTTTAGCACAATTAACAAAATACCCTGGAGCATACTTTCATTTTCATGGCTTTAGGCTGGTTAATGTAAAATTTAATTTGTGCTAATCTTCTCCAGGTTAGTAAAGTGTGAAACATACTGTACATTGGATTTACATAATTTACAGTAGCACTGAATTAGTGCAAATTTTCAGAAAATGAGGTCTTAGAATTTTCTAATAAAAGAAGAAATGGTAAGAATTTATTATTAGGGTTAAAACTACTAAAATGACAAAGGAGAGACAGTGGCTTAGATAGGCCAATAGAGATTGCAAGTAAGGAGCTCTTAAAATGAGTTAGAAATTACAAAAGGATTCTATAAAGTCATGGTTTCAAATTATTACTTTTAAAACCAGAACTACAGGCTCTAAGATCACAAAAAGTCTATTCTGGTCCAGAAACCACACCTTTTAATTGTGTCTAATCATATAATTGCCTAGAATGAGCATGACCTACATTTGACATTTCTCTTCCATATAGAAACTGTCACAGCTCTCTCTTAACTAAAAAAAATATAGACCTTATATTTAGGGGACTCTGAAACCATTTATGTGGCCAATCTTGTTACACACCTCATTCATCTAAAAAAGCATTAGTGGAACATATAAACAACTTTTAAAAGCACAGTAGGAGGTAAGGAAAATGGGTGTGGTGTACAATTTGTATTCTAAATGTGCAAGGCTATTACATTGAAGAAAATTCTATAAAACACTTAATGGATTAAACTTGAAAAGGAGTAATGATGTGAAAAAATATATAGAAGAAGAAGCAAATTGCATGCAATAAGGCAGAAAATAAAATTCAGTAAGATTTAGGTTTGTACAAACAGAGTTATCTCAAAGAGGCTGTTCAGTTTGCATTCTTGGAACTCATAACAGAGCTACAAAAATGCTGTAAAGATTGAATAATTGATCTTACAAATTTAAAAATACGTGTGTGTGTGCATATATGTGTATCTATGCCACTTAGTATAATGATATTGAAAGCCATGTTTTGACCATATACTTGCATTTAAAGGAAACACAAAGCTAGTAAAGTGAAATTCATTTAAAATAACTCACAGTAGCCTTATTATTCCAAGAGGACCTCAATATGGTAAGGTAAAAATACACAAAATTCTTCAAAATCTAAAGTGTATGCAAATATAAGGCACTGTAAAATATAATACTTAGCATAGCAAGACAGAAAAGAATTAATGTATTGTAAAAACAATTTTTTTCTTTTATACAACTATGAATACATACATTTATGAGACAAATAAATACATTATACTTTCTATGTGAAAGTGATGGCATGAAACCACTTTTAATATGATGAGTACTTTCAGTAATTCATTACAGAAGCTGGTCAACCTGGAAATTAAAAGATGAATGGAAAACAATTTTTCAGAGAGTCATATATAGATTGACTTTACCTATAAGAGAAAAAGAAAAAAAAATTAAAACCAAACTTTATTTCCTGATTATAAAAAGAGCTTCAAATTTATTTTGTGATAGCTGTTAAAAAACACGACATAATTTGCTGCATTGCAGCCTAATATGTTCCCAAAGGAAACTGAAGAACACGCTGGAATTTTTAAAGCATCATCAGAAATACAACCAGTAATATACCTTAGAGAACTTTCTGGATTAATCAGTTGACTAGAATAATTTTCTTTATAATAATTGGTAAAAGAACAGTCTGTCTCAAGATATTCAACATTTGGCTATTGTTCTGGAACAATCCAGACCCAGTGTATAAGAGCCATCTTCAAGGTGCCATGAGGACCAAAAGAGAGGAAGACAGATCCAGGATCAGAGAGTGCCTTTTAATGGGGACTTATTGAGAGAAGCATGTTTCTGGACAGCAGCAAGATCAGGTAGATAAACATGATTTGTGTCAGAAGACAGGGGCCTATAAAATAGTCAGGACAAAAGTGGCTTCATCCAACCCAGAAGGTCCCTGGTTTATCTCAAGCTAATATCAAAGAGTCCGGCACATTCCTAGCACCACGTCCTGGTTGTAAATATCCTCATACCACTCTAATGTTTTTGTCTACCTATAGTGCACTTTTGAACTATAGGGGGAAAATCAATCAGTGTACTTAGAGGCAATTATAGTTCCAACTCAAGATAGCTACAGATATCCCAAGCTGAATCCATACAGCTATGGCCATACTTTAATTATTACCATAATTATCCCTACATGAGGTGAAATGGTTGACACCTTATATCTTTATACGTATCTGTTTAATTATCATGTAATTCTCTACCTTAACTGGTGGTTTAAATGTTCAAATCACAAATAACAGAATTATAGTGATCAGTTGCTGCTAAACAAAATAATTTATAGGCATTGAATATTCTCAGACATATCTCCAAGTTAAAAAATAGTTATAACTTTTCTCAAACAATTTAAATTTTATGCATCCGTCAAAGATCACTATTTTGGGGTTTCATGCAGGAAAAAAAAAGAGTCAAATGTATTCTGACATCCACAGTGAAATTAAATCAGTTCGTGTTCTTTATCTTTTCCTGATTTTATAATGTAACAACTGCTACTCTGGCCAAGTGTGCCATATTATTTAATGAAGACCAAAAATCATTGAATCTTTTCTTGGACGCAGAGCGCAGGTCTTTAATGTTAATCCATGTAAGCAATACAGACCAGCCACCTGACCCTTCCCACCTCCCTTTTGTGGTAATACAATATGCCTTATGGGAAAGTGCTAGAACACCATTTATAATCTGGGTCTCATCTGCCTGAATCCAGCCTCATTGGGATAGAATATTTTTCTTTCTTTCAAACCCTTTATCAGAGAGACCAAAATGATTTAAGATGATGAGTGTATTAACAACACAATAGACCCCACACTCCTAAGTTTTAAACAGAGTTTGAAGAAGCCAGTATGTATAAGTCAGGTCTTTCATGTGCAAGGAATGCAATAAACTTGTTTATAGTCTTTTAAAAAAATTCTTTAAAAAATTTCCTCTTTTCATTTCAAAATTCTACACTAAGAGAAAAGACTATTCTAAGGAGTGTGTGTGTGTGTGGGGGGGTGAATTTCTCTAACACCAAGAAAATATTGAATATGTTTTTTTCCTTTCAGTTTATCTAGTTCAAGCCAATATCATCTTTCAAATTCAGTATTTCAACTTGTGATGATATAACTTGATTTCAATATTTTCTTATTTTTTAAGAAGTGACACAAATACAGGTGAACCTGGGTGTGTGAACATACACTATTTTTTACAGTAAAGGCTCTATTATTTTTGTGAAGACAAATGCATTAAGGGTGCAATTATGAACTGTGGTCACATCTTTCTTCCTTATTTATTCTCAAGAGAATTTGAGATCATTACTTTTTTTTTTTACCTTTCAGTTCTCTTGGGAATGGGGACTCGATTAATTCTTTGTGATTTTAGTATTTTCTTCTCAAAGCAGTTCAGTGATAAGAAATAGACATATTTCCTTTTCTATTTCAATTTTGAGAATTTTCTGGTAATTGAAACTATTTTTAGTTGAAGTTTAGAAGTATTTCAAGTATAGATTTCCTTTTGAAGCATGGCTTTGACTGAAGGGAGGGTCATAAAACCCATTTATAGCATTACTTTATGCTCTCTCTTCTATAAGACTTCCAAAGAATTAATTAAAAGTTGATAGGATTGCCCCTAAAACCAATTATCCTTTGGTACAGAATGCTGAGTACACATTATTGAGTTTTCAAATAAATTGAAAAAAAAAATCAGTCAGGCAACAGCATTATCTTAATTTATAAACATTAATACAAGAAAATATCTGATTTGTTTGAAATGATTACTCTACACTCTATTTTGAGTATCATCCCTTTTCGCAAATTTCAATGGATACCAGAATACATCCCCAATCCATAACAGTGTACAATCATGACTAATTTCTCTGATGAATACAGTGTTCTAGCTGAGGTGTTTCTTGAATTTAGAGACATGGCATTTCACCAGATTTATGTTGTGTTTCAATTTCTCAGTTGATGAACCCCTTTAGCCTGTTTGTCTTTTCAATCTTGCAATATGGAGGGCTGATGGCTTCAGGGACTTTTGCCCTCTAATCTTTAAATCCGTTTTCTTTTCCTTGCAACACGACTGTCCCATTTTCCATAAATACATTTAATTTTTCTTCCCTTCACATATATGCACATACACACACACAAAATATGAGATTTATAAAAGTTATGGGCAAAAGTTGAAATTACTTTCCTTCACTTACATTATGAAAGATAGAAGAAAGAAAAAAAGAAGGAAAAAGTAAGGCAGACTCATTGAAAACAGCAGCTAGGTGTTTTGTATCCTTATTATGGCAAGACACTGTGTTAAAAACCTGTGCTTGTTTAATTTAAAAAATAAGGAGCTAAAGCTCAAGTTGTATGTGAGCAACTTGCCTGGGTCACCCGGGAGAATATATTCTGAGGCTAGGATTTGAATCTAGAATGTCTGGTTCCAAACTTTTCACCATGTTACCACGCTTTGGTTATTTAACAAGCACGTGGTACCCCTTTCAGAGCACAAGGAAAAGAGAAACAGAATACCATGATACCTGTCTTTAAGACCTCCAGTTTCCAAGAGTAACAAGAAGTCACCATTCTTGGTTTGGACAATTACTTGCAAATAATTTGGCTCAAAATTGTTGTATCAATGAATAATTGAAGAAAATAAAAAATTATTTGTAAGTAAATATCCACTTTAGTGACAGATTCTATTCTCAATACTCAGTAATAACTGATTGAACTTCAAAGTCATTTACATATGCAGGCTTTATCTGTAGGGTTGTATTGTCTTTAATGATATTCAGAGTGGTTCTCCATAACATTGAGATATATTTCTACTTAAATAATAATTGCTTTCTTTTCTTTCTTTCTTTCTTGTAGTGTTGGGGCCCAAACCCAGGGCCTCATGCATGCTAGACAAACACTTTAACATTGATCTAATCCCTGGCCCCCACACACTTAATAATGTTCTTATTCTTATTTAACAACCAAAGTACTGGGCAGAGGTCATTCAGAGTAGCAAGGCTATAAGGGGATAAAATCTCAGCGAAGTTCCTACTTTTTCCAGTCTTCATTTAATATTATGTATTACCATTATATAATTGCTTGAACATGGTTTATCTGGTTAATTCTTGCTTTCCTTTTTAATTTGTTTTTAGTAGTCGAGGAGGGTATTGGGAAATTTCTTACTATATCCATAAACTTTTCTGATGTTGAGAAAACACTAGCAAAATTGCCTCACTGTACCATTACATTTTCACAGTTCTTTGTCCATACAATACAGCCATAATTCCAATAAATCTCAAAAATCCTGACAATAGAATGGCTGATTTCCACAAATACACTGTTGTCTCCAAAAGAATGGTGGTGGGGGGGGGGCAGGGGGGCATAAGAAATATTGCCTGACTTTCATGTTGCCACTTTCTAAAAATTCTCCACAATTTTTATACATAGCAGGATTTTCTGAAATTTTTCATTTTTTCTTGTATGCTTAACACTTTCCTCTTTGAGCCACCTGAGAACTGCCTCAATGTGCTATTTCTGCTTGCTAATGAAAATGTCAAAGATCAGGCTTAAAAATGTTAAATAAAACTGAGTCAATCAGTCCCCTACTGTTGTTCATTTTGAGGCTGACTTTATTCAAAGACAGCTTTACTCCCTGTTGTTACTTCTTAGCTAAGATTGTAATTGTCAGTAAACATTATCAAACAGGTTTGGGGATTGCCAATGTGAAATAGATGCTCTTGACTATGATCAAGCTCACATTGAAAAGCAGGATTAAGCAAATACCATTAATTCAGACTGCTAAACCAGAGGAGTGCTGAAAAATCATCCAGCACCCAAACACCTAAATAACACTCTTAAACCTGCTAAAATGTGGTTAAGGATTTATTTTACAAAGAACATTTCTGTAGAAACTTTCAGAAAAATAACAAAAATTTAGAAAATCATTGTCACAATTATAAAGGATAGGAACTATTCCTTTAAACATTTAATAAAATTTAGGAAATCACAACTAGAGATAACAATAACCACTGCTAATATATAATGTTTTCTTCCAAATATATTCGTGAATTAAAGATTATAACATATATAAAAGTGTCCCATGAATTCTCACATATTGAAGGCTTGATCCTCAATGCATCAAAAATATTCAGAGGTGGGGCTTTGGGAAACAATTAGATCATGAGTACTCTGAACTCATCAGTGTATTGGACTACTGAGAGCTGAATGGACTATTGGGAGGTGGTGGAAAGTGTAGCAGGTAGGGCAAGGTTGGAGGAAGAAGGGCACTGGGACATGACCTGGAAGGATATTACTTGTGTCTGCCCCTCTTCCTTCTCTCTCTTTGCTTCTCAGCTTCTGTGTGCTGAGACACTTTCCTCTATCACACCCTTCTACCATGATATTTTTCCTTGCTTTAGGCCCAAAGGAATGAAGACAGCTAACCATGGACTGAACCTCTGAAACTCTGAGCCAAAATAAGATTTTCTTCCTCTAAGTGTTTCTGGTCAGGTGTTCTGGTCCCAGTGACAAAAAGCTGACTATCACCCTTTTCTTGTTGAGAACATTCCACTTTTCACTTAAGGAAGTACTACTGTACAGTTTCTTTAGAATTTCTGAGTTGACAACATTACTACTCTTGTGCTTTGGGGCCACCATGAATGGTAAAATGATGGTTACTGAAAACACTGTGATACCTCAACCGTCAATCAGGTCTGAGGTCACTACCAAGTGACTAATGGGCATGTAGCAGGTATAGTATGGATGGGCTGATAAAGAGATGATCCATGTCCCTGGGAGGATCAGAGCAGGAGGGGGCTTGAGATTTTACCAGGTTACTCAGAAAGCATGCAATTTAAAACTTATGAATCAATTACTTTTGAAAGTTTCCATTTAACATTTTTAGGCTTCAGTTAACTACAGGTTATTGAAACCATGGAATATGAAACTGCTGATAAGGGAGAAATTGAGCACCAAAGAAAAGAAGAAAAGTGAAGAACAGAAAAGAGGTAATATTTTATGGAGAAAGAGACTCAAGTAGGAAGGAAGGAGCCAGAACCAAAGACCATGCAGAGGGATTGCTTTGGTTTTGGGGACACTATTTCCACTGATATACACTGAAGGAGAAAAAGATTTCCTTCTGTTATGGTTTGGTTGTGACCTATCCTCTAAAAGTTTATATGTGAGACAATGTAAGAAGGTTTAGAGGAGAAATTATTGGGTTATTAAATCCTTAATCCAATCAGTGAATTAATCTCCTGATGGGTTATTTCCAAAAATAATGGAATGGTGATTAATCTAAGTGGTGACTGAAGGTGGGTAGGTGGCTGGAGGAGTTGGGTCACTGTGGGTATGCCTTTGGGGTATGCATTTAGTATCTGGCAGTGGAGTCTCTCTCTGCTTCCTGATCAACATTTGATCTGCCTACCTCAGCCACACTCTCACCATGATGCTTAGCCTCACCTGGAATCCCAAGGAATGGATCTGGCTGTCTATAGACTGAGACTTCTGAAACCATGAGCCCCCAAATACACTTTTCCTCATCTAAAATTGTTCTTGTCAGGTATTTTAGTCACAGCAAAAGCTGACTAAAACACCTTCCTTGTTTATAGCCAATCTGTAAATCACACTGGGTAAGGATCTGTGGATTATAATGCTAACTTGATCTAACCATATATTTTAACTCTTTTTTTGTTTATTGAGTTTTCTTGAAAAATTTACCTTGTGCATCCCTGAATATCAGAAAGTTGAAGAGACAGATTAACACTTCATTTTACTCAGGATGTGTATTTATTTTCACTAACAGCAAACTGAAGCCATTCTGAAATAAGGCATTACCTCACTTTAGATGAAACATTCATAAGAGCAGTATCTTCACACTTTGTTGTACTGATTACAATGATCTACTCCTTATCCAAATTCTTTTCAGGACTTTTTTTGGAACAGAAGTTTCAAGGCACAGTGAAAACTAAGTCCTGAGAAGTTAAGCTATATATTTAGGTGGTGGTCTTGGGAGGCAGACAATTCCATCATTTTGCCCTGGTCTTGTTGGTGGTGAGGGGGTTGATTATATTGAGCTAATTCTTTTTCCTAGGATCATCAACTTAAGAACAACAACCTAAGCTAGAACCTTGACCCTTGTTCATTCTTCTATAGGCATAGGTCTGTCAAGAATGTACCTGCAGTTCTGGAATAAAAAGGAATAACTAGCCTCTTGAACTCACACTACCCATGAAACAGTTCTGTCAATAATATATTGAATATCTCACATTAGAGAAGTGAGGGCCTCTGACTCCAGGTTGTGTTGAGATTTTAGAGCTGAGTCAGATGGCTGATAGAGGTGTTATTGACCCAAAGGCTATAGTGCATGTTATAAGATGTACCCCAGGAATCAGCCCAAGAAGTAAAATCTTCAGGAAAAGTCAGGCAATCAGCCATGAGAGAACAATCTGAAAAGAATATGGAGTTAGGGAGAATCTAGTTGGATGCAGCATGACAAAAGCCAGAGAAAGTACAAAAGTTCAAAGTCACATTTTGAGGTATCTAGAGAAATGTCCTTGATTAAAAGAAAGAGCTGAAGAGGTTGTTGGGGGCAGAGAGTTTGTTTTATGTTTGTGTGTGTATAAAACCACCTCAGATTCCAAAGAAAATAGCCAGAATGATGTACCTATTTAGTTTACTGTTTGACATTATATATAAAAAATACATAGGTAAATAACTGATTTCTCTCTCTCTCTCTCTCTCTCTCTCTCTCTCTCTCTCTCTGTATGTGTGTATGTTGCTGTGGATTAAATACAGCCTTATGCATGCTTTACCACTGAGCCTTGTCCCCAGCCCTTGATATTTCAATTTTCATCTTGATGTGAAGTGTCATGCAAACAGATGTATCAGTAAAACATTTTAAGCCACCAGTTTTTTTCTTGGTCTTAAAATTTGCTAGTGAAATTATTTGTCTGGTGTCATCCAGATGCTAGGATTGCCATGAGCTTTTTGTAAGACTACCCTTCTCCCTGACGTATGGAATAATATTTACCCTATTTCTTGGAGAACTCATAAAGGTCTCCTGCATAATATAAGAATCAATTCCAAAAATTAACTCATAAGTCTGGGCTTTAAAAAGATAGGACACAATATAGTTTGACTTGAATAAAAAGTAGAATCAAATATGAAAGTATAACCAGAGCCACAAAGTGCATGAGTCCACAGTTTTTTGGGAAAAAAATCTCTTAGGGTACTCAGGATGAACTTGAATTTATTTGCTTTCTTAATGTGCCTTCAGCCTATGAGACAGTCATAGAAAACAGAAGTGTTACGAAGGATCTTGGGTCCTAAACAATCCTTTGTTCCACATTCGTAATATGGGGTCATGAGTCCCCAGGGAAAATAACAGCACACCAGACACCTTGTAAAGCACTCACGAGGTCTGGTAATTACTCCTGTCATGTCTTGTCATCATATCACATCTTAGCTTTTCTTTAGAAAGGGAGTCCAGAATCACAGCAACCCACAGAAACCTTTTGTTCATTTTATCTGTTCAGACTTTCGTGAGCATATACACACACACAAACACACATACAACAAACACAAACACACATACATACACACAAAGAGACAGGAGGTTCAAACCCCAAAGGGGACTATGCCTCTACTGTTTCTATTCATTTCTATTAAGAGTACAATCAAAATTTATCCAAGCATTTCAGGCACACTTCCAATTAAGACTTTGTATACCTTTTTCTGTAATGTACTTGTTTCTTTCTCAACATCTCAAGAGCATTTTTAAATGAAGGTTATTGTGATTAAGCTGTGAGATAGCAACTGTCTTCTACTTCAGACTTATTTATCTTACTCAGAGCTTTTTCTAGGCTATCGTCCAAAAAACCCTCTAACCACCTAAGCTGTTCAATGAAGTGTATCAGAAAGCAATCCTTGAAATAGCTCTTGAAATATGTTCTCTTCCTTCATTTGAACATAGTTGCATGCCAATCAACAGCACAGCAATTAAAATCCTGCCAGGATCAAAGAATTTGCCTTACTACAGCCTTTGCCAATCTATAAAAATACTTCCTCATTGCCTTTTGTTAAGGCTCTGGTGACCTATGCTACAGTAATATCCAAAAATCTACCAGTGTTCTTTATTTTTCTTAATTTGTTTCTAAGTGTATGTCAGCAAATTTCTTGCTGCAAAATGCATGCTGTCAATTTCCAGTTTTTCCTACCTTACATTTCCTTGTTTTATATTTCCCTATCTTTTTCTAAAGTACCTGTCTTAACAATATTACCTCTTTCATCTTGGATGCGCATGAATTTCATTTTAATATTTTCACTAAGGCAATACTGTTGGAGGACTTCTCATATGCTTCTAACTATTGTGCATATCAATTTTCTTTATATGCTCTCATTCTGCTAATAAGATAATCCTTTTGTAGATTTTTTGGTATAATCCATTGAATCCTAGTACACTCTAATACCAGTTTACTTGAGTTAATCAGAAAATACATTGCTATGGGAGGTCGATGGTCCCTTTCTGGATTATTCTGACTTCTCATCAATAATCAAAAGGACCAGCTAAGCAATTCAACATACCATCTTCTGATCCTTTTTCTCCCCACTGGGGCAATTGAGATGGAACTTGCTTACCCAATTCTACTCAAGAATTTTAAAGTTTTAGGGTGTTCAGAGCACAGCTCTGTGACAGAATGCCAAGATGCAAGCCAAAAAAATTAGATGAATCCAAAGCTGTTGATGAATGCAAAGCTATGTGAAGAATTGCTGTAATCAATATGAATAATCCAAGCCAAAATATGTCAGCTGAAAATCAGGCAATTGAGGTAAACCTATGTTTTAGTTTAAATTATATGAATGACTATCTACATTTTCTACTTTACTTCCTGGATAATTCTCTCATAAGTGTTGTTTGGGGGATAGAAATTCAAATTTAAAATTTTGATATATGGTTATAGAATTATACAATCTAAATTAATAATCCAGTAAATGAACACAATTGTTCTCCTGAAGAAGTAAATGAAGTAAAAATACATTCAAATCATGCTTAACAACAATGTTGATTTTAAAAATATCTGGATGTTTGTGAAACATCCTTTGTGAAAGGTTTACACTGAGGTATTTCTTAAAATCATTTTCTAAGTGATAATAGATTTAGAATTGGCACATAATTTGGAACTGGACATCTCTCAATGTGAATCCCCAACTTTTTCATCAGTTTATGTAGTTTCAGGACAAGTTACTAAATCTATGCTATCCTCTTTCATTATATGCTCTTTAACTAATAAGACAGTTACCTCATATCATCATGCTTAGACATAATAAAAAAATACAAACTTCTCAGCACTAAACTTGTCACTTATATGTGTGAAATAAATGGTTTTATTCTTTTCTATCAACTTAAGTTGAACAAAGGGAAGAGACATGTGATCAAATTTTAGGTAAATATCTGTCTATATTATTGGGAGAATCACTGACCTAAGTAGAGCAGTACCTGGTTAAAAATGCCAGTACATTATATGAAATGTATATATAAAATGTTATATTCAATTCATCCTTACTGAGAAATTATAATTTTTCAAGTAGCAAATCTATGCTCGATACCTACTATGCTGTTTCTTTCCCTTGCAAGAAAATGAGACTTCCACAAAAGATTCATTTTCACTCTTCCTCATTGAAGTCTACATGGGTCAAAGACAAAGGGAGAGCCTTTAGAAACTCCTACATATGCAGAGGATGCTTACAAGTTGTCTGTCTCATCTTAATTCATCCAGCCTACAGCAATGGCCAATTTCCCCTGATTCCCTAGTAATAAGTCCACACTCTTCTTTCTGTACTGACCACTCTCAGTCACAAAATCTGCTCATCTTTGATACCAGATGAGCCACCAGGAGGAGACATTAACACAGAAAACATGGGTGAAGCTACTCCCCAACCAGCAGAGCATGATTCCATGGCCCCACAGGCACAGAAGCTACTCATCTGTGAAACTAGTTGAGCCACCAGGAGGTGACACAATGCATGGGTGATACTGTGCACGACCAGCTGAAAGGAGATGCTGCTTCAGCTAAGAATTATGTAGGATAAACAGGAGCAAGCTTGCCACCTCATAAATTAGTGTTTGTGACGGAATCTCATCTATTCCTGCTCATGTTCACTCATATAGGTCCCTCCTCCCAAATACATTTTGGATGAATATAAGAAATCCTTTGCCACATACTGATTCAGAACTTACCATCCTTTCATTAATTTTTGCTTCAAGGAGCAAATTTTTAGAGGAATCATACAGATGTAATTTTATCTTTTTTTTAAATCTTCAACTTATTTTGGTATCATTTTATGTATGACTTGACAAAGGCTCATGCCTGGATGATGATGATGATGATGATGATGATGATGATGATGATGATGATGATTTTCATTAAAAACTAGCCAATTTAGGCTACTTGTGTTTGTGTATTTTTTATTGGCTATTTAACTTGAATTGCCTGTTTTATTTTATCAAGTTCATCCTTACTAATGATCAATATTTAACTTAGAACATTAATTTACCTCAATTAGTGATTTAACATCTTTTAGTTCCCTAGTTTTTATTCAATATCATCTGTTTTATTCTGATGGTTAATAAAGGAGAAGATAAGCTTCTAGGCTCCATCTCCTTTCCTATAGCTTTCCTCATTTTTCTAAGAAAGCAGATTATAATCATCTATTTTGCTAATATATTCCCAACTAATTAGGCCTTATTTAATGGTAGCAGGCTCATTGGATATTAAAAAATCATTTGCAAGTCATGGGTCTCTACTCTCCTGTTCCTTACCTTTTGGAAGCAAGGAAATCTCCCTGGTTTATTTTCTTTTCTTTGTTTTTAATTTTTATTTATTTATTTATTTTCTTTATATATGACAACAGAATGCACTACAATTCTTATTATAGAGAGAGCAAAGTTTTCATCTCTGGTTGGATACACAGTATACTCACATCAATTTGTGTCTTCAGACCTGTACTTTGGATAATACTGATCATCACACTCTACCATCATTAATAACCCCATGCTCCCTCCCTTCCCCTCCAATCCCTCTGCCCTATCTAAAGTTTGTCTATTCCTCCTATGATCCCACTCCCTATCCCACTATGAATATTTATTTCAATGAAAACATTCAGCATTTGGTTTTTTGAGATTGGTTAACTTCACTTAGAATTATCTTCTCTAACTCCATCATTTACCTGTAAATTCCATGATTTTATTCTCTTTTATTACTGAATAATATTCCATTGTATATATATGCCAAAATTTGGAATGGGACCACCATTTGACCTAGCTATCCCTCTCCTCAGTCTATACCCAAAGGACTTAAAAACAGCATACTACAGGGACACAGCCACATCAATGTTAATAGTAGCACAAGTCACAATAGCTAAATTGTGGAATCAATCTGGATTCCCTGATTCATTTTCTTTCTCAGTGCAGCAAAATTTAAATATTAAGCCAGGTTCTAACTTTTCCTAACATCCCTTGTCACATTATCTGATGGGAGAGTTACTAAGAAATGACCTGTTCCTGGTCCTTGGGCCTTAGCTTCAAAAATCTACCTGCCCTCAACAGACACCAAGAGTATAAGCTCAAGGAAATAAACTAATTAGGAATGTTTTTAAGAAGGGAATCTCATTCTCATTTGTTAAAACCTGGTTTTCTGTCTGAACCTGCATAATTTATCTTATAGGAGAGTAAGTTACAAGGATTCTGCATTTGCTAACTACTTAAGACTCAATATTAATCCTGAGCTCACCTAAAAAAGTAACATCCCAGGTGATTTTCACTGTGATTCCATTTAATTGAATGTTGTTCATTTCTTGCATAATTTTACATAATTAGTTGCATCTTTTATATTGTGCTTTTAAATTAACTTAATATTTTAAGAATAATATTCAATTTGAAAAGTTCACAAATCAATTAGGTTTACTTTTTTTAAAACAAATGTTTTAAACATTTTAAACATATGAAAATGAAATAAAGATTTGACAATTAAAAAAGAGCTTCATCTTCATATTTCAACAACAGTACAGGAACAATAAGCAGATCAATTTTATCATTCTAGATTCAATAGCTATTTCAAGTGATGGTGGAAAAAGAACAAAAAAAACAAAAGATACAAAAATTGATTTAACAGTGGAACATTGATAAAATAATGTGAACCAAGTATACATATGTTTGTGCACATCGTATCATTATTCCTGAGAGAGGGATTTTACTATTGACAATCATCAACTTCTACTTTCTTGCTGTGAATGTCCACAAACATTGTTTCATTCCACTAGCCACATGTTGGCCTTCCTTCACGTTTTTTTATTCTTTTCCTTTGAGGATCTTAATCCATACAACTAAATTAAACTGTTACATTTTGAAGAATGATGTGTGATATTAAGAAACATTTCTGAATAACTGCTTAAAATGCAATATGAAGTGTTCTGGTACTAAGAGAATTGGTAAGAAAAAGATATTTTCAAAATAACTTTAATTTAGTCTATAATTGTTAATATATATTTTGTAGGAATTCTAAGGAATTTCTATGTTATGATCTAACCTTCTAACCTTTCTGTCCTTACTAATAAACATGATCTAGGGATATAAGTAAAGAAAACATTTTATTGAATGAATTGGTAAATGAACCTCATGTATTATTTCAGAGTTAACCTAATATAAACAAAAAGAATAGAATCAAACTAAAAATAAAGCATTTTTTTTCAAAACATTGCTCTACAAAATAGGGAAGAAAAAAGATGAAAAGTTTCTGTACAATGTTTTAAAGTTCTATTCTATATATACAAAGAAACTAAGAATTTAATATGCTTCAAGGAAAAAAATTGAGCAAAATTTTATTTTTTAAAGAAAGACTTATTTGGCCTTTGAGAACAGATTTACAAGTTAAGAAAAACTTTCTTAGATTGCAGTGCTATAGAACAAACCAATGTTTAAATCCATCATAACATCCCAAGAATGCTAAAACACAATACGTGTAAATAGATCACCAGTGACTTAAGCAATATTCATTTTTATATTTATTTAATATCCTATACCACTGGCTTATAAAGTACAAAAAGATGAGGCTTAATATGGATATGAGAATATATACTGTTCAGATGACAATTAATAGGCTTTTGTTAGCATTGGAAAAAATAGTTTTCATGGAGACATAAAGAAGAAAATGGATATGGGTAGACTAAATTCCAGAAAGAAAGAGCTATCAATTGACCTAAAGAACTCACAAACCAACATTTGTTTTTAATTTAAAATTTTAATTAATAATGAAAGTATAATAATCCAGAAATATATGCTTTTCTATCTTTTAGAGAATTTTGTTTTCTTTCCTCATTTTGTAAATCATTACTGGTGTAACCATTAATGTCTTTCAACTCTCTAGGTGAATTTAGGTGGCAATATTATTCTAAAATTTATCTGTGATGTCAAAATATTCTATTAAAATGAGCAAACTATTCACAATGCTAATATAAATCAAAGAACTTGTATTTTAAAGAATGTCTTGACAGAATAATAAATACCTTAAATATGAATATGTATGAATGTCACAAAGTAAATAATCTTGTAAGAAATAGAAATTAAAAAGGTCAATTATATAGCATGAAGCCAGATAATCTAACTGGTTCATAATATAAAAAATAACATAATTGATATTGTTTTTTTATCGGAGAAATTACTGTATCAGAAACTAATAGAATGCCAAAGGAACAAAAGCTCAAATCAATTTGATTTCTTACGTTTATTTTTGAAAATGGGGGGTCCAATTTAAAATGCATTTATGAGAATTTAAAGAACATTTTTAAATATAAGAATTAATATAAGAATGTAAGAAAAATTTCATGATAAAGCAATTTACAATTTATAGAAAATTATGAGAACCAACTGATATTTAACTGAATCAACAAATACTGCCTCTGAATGATTATCAGCTGAAGTAAACTACAGGTCCTAAAAATGCCACTATGAAAACTAGCCAAATATTATGACCAAATTAAAAATTACAGAAATGTAGAAATTATGAACCATAAAATGCTACCTTTGACCCAGGGAATATGACATTTAATTAGACAGAATATAAAAACTTAATGGCTAATGACATACTAACCAAGTTTCCTTTATGCAGAGACTATTCACTTTGGTAACATTAGGACTCTCAACCTGAAATCCAAACAAAACAATAACCTTCCTTTAAATTCACTCTAGACTTCCTTACAGCTAATACTTCTAAATTTGTTCTTTGCTTTTGAACAAAAGCTCTCAATTGACAATTGAAAATCCATAGGAATAAATTATTAAGAATTTAGAACATAGTCTAGTATGCTTTTAATGATCATAAAGGACATAGTTTAAGTACTTTTAAAGAGGTGAAATAAATTATAAGTTAATTATATAAGATTCACCAAGTTATATAATTGCCATTGTAGGAAAAAAAAACAAAACTATTAATAAGCCTGGTATCTAACTTCATGTACTCTTGATTGAAAGACTCATATGATAGGAGACTAAGATAATCTTCCATTTAGTAAGAATACTGACTTGGATCACTGAAGTGTAAGTATAAAATACCTTGATGTCATATTTAATTTAAAAGTAGACCTATGATTTCCAATGGATTGAGTTTGGTACAAAGGAAAAAGAACAGTTAAAGATTACTTTGTGGGTTTTGGTTTTAAGAATTGAAGAAATAGAATCATCATCTTCTAAAACTGGACAAATTGTGGGAGAACTATATCTAAGGGAAAGACTACACAGTCAATTTTTAAAGTAATAATGTTGAGTTACATATTAGACTTCAAATATCGACTGGGCAGTTGAATATATAATTCTGGAATCCATCAGAAAAATGAAGGGTGAAGACAAAAAGCTGAAATTGGACTGGACAACATAAACAAAGGAGCTTAAGCAACAGACCATCTAGAGGAAAAAAAACTGAGTTTTGGATAAAAGGAAAGAAATTCCATAATTTAGCCTTATTGGGCTACAATTTAAAGAAGTTGGGGATCAGAAAATAAAATTATGAAGCGGTAGCTAATGAGGTGAGCAGGATGTATAGTAGAGTGCCCCAGATCCCAATGAAGCAAATGTTTAGGGAGAAATGACTATCTCAATTGGTATAAAAAGGGATATGCAAGTCAGTACTGTTCTTGACAATTATGGATTTGCAACATAGCAAAGGAAAAGACGTTGGGGTGAAATCTTCAAAGTCCTGGAAGAAAGGATTTGAGAATAATGGGTACAGACTACTACTCCATGAAGTTTTGACCTAGTAATCAGCAAAAGGAGATAGTGTATTAAGAGGATTGTATGATTCAGGAAGATGTTTTTAGGTAAGAATAATTGTGATAGGCTTGTGTATGAATAAAATTACTGATTAGAAGGAAACTACTTGACAATGCAGAAGAAAATGAAAAGTTAATGAATCAGGTTCATGAATTAGAGTAGACCCCAGGGGTCAGGTATACAAGATGACTTTGCATTTCCTGAGAACATATCCTGGCTTCTTACAGCCTAGTCTCCATAGCAGCTAGAGGGGTTCCTCAAGATGGCAACGAGATTATGATGTATGTCTTAATTATAAAAGAAAAAATTCTCCAGTGACTTTTCATCTTGTTTAAAGTAAAAGCTTCTGATATTACCAAGACTTGCAAGAAACTGCAATTTGACTCCACTCTCTCTCCACCTCCTGCTCTCACTGTCCCTCCATTGATTATTGTCCAGTCACATATGAGTCATTGTCACCTATATGTCACCTCTGCCTGCAAAGTCCTGCTCTTAACCATGAAGCTGTGTTGTATTATGCTCTCTTATTCCTTGGACTTTTAACTGAAATGGCAATGACTTAGTGAGGCCTATTATAACCACATTAGGTAAAATTGCAATCTATCCTTCTTACCTCCATATTCCTTTTTCTCCTTAGCACTTACCACTATAGGATTTCTATGTGGTTTTCTGTTTGTTGTTGTTTCTTTGCTGTTTATCTTACCCACTAAAAGACAGTTTCTAAGAGGACATGGAATTCTGTCTATTGTTCACTGATGTATCTCCAGAAGCAAAATTACTGTCTGTCCTCAGATATTTGATACTAAGTAAATTTGTTTTAAAAATAAGAAAAACAGTTGAGGATTCAACTCCAACATTGTATTTTCTGACTTTGAAAATTTTGAAGTTACCAAAGCTGAAAATTCTTAAAACACTGTTAGTGCTTAAATAATAAACTATTGTGTGCATTTTAAAGGATATTCTTTCAGTAAAATTTCACATATAATAAAAATGGAATGCCAAAATAAATCACAAAGCATTACTTTATAAAGCTTTATAAAAACAGGTACATTTCAAACCTTGTAATTGAAAGAAGCCATGATTTCTGGAATATACTTTTGCTATAGGACCAAGTACAATTAGCATTACAGAATAAAGGAATCCATAAGGAACATAACCTCTTTGTAAATAACTTGTTTGGAGCATGAAGAAAATTCAGTATAATAAATATTCAAGGTAAACCATCATTTTTTTCCAAAAATTTCAAGGCTCTGATTTGATTTATTGCTAGGAAGAGTAAAGCAACTCAGGAATTCTGCAAACAGCTTGGATAAATTTGGTTGTCAATCTCTACTATGTTTTTCAAACACGTGGTTAAACAGATTCCTCTTAGTTAATATTACTAATGTAAATAATAGCTACTGTTGATGTTTATTTTGCAGATATTGTCCTTTGGTCTTTACACAAAATTAATTTAATTTTCAACAGACCTATCAGTACTTTTGTACTGTTTATTATACTTGTCTATGGTAGAAGGGACACAAAGGATCTACGGTAGAAGGAACTCAAAGGAATTAGCTAGAAGCATAAGCTATCACACTTTTGATTTGTGACAGGTCTGGTATTCAAACCAACGAAGAGTACTGTCTAATCCATTTCCTCAACACCCTTACTCAACTACTGCCTTGGGTTTCCTGGATCAGCAACATAAACTTGGTGTCCTAGCATCACATTATAAGGCAAAGATGTTCACAGAAAATGTCTGTTTTGTAAGAGCTGATGAAGAAGCCACTTTAAGTGAAAAGACAGTTGATAAGAAGTTGGTATCATCAATTTAAGCAGCCAATAAAATAGCAGTTGCACTTCAAAAGATTTTTATACACCTAGGCTAACATGATTTACTATATCCCTCAGCTGATTATTCTCTGATATTTAAATACAAAGTTATTTCTTAAATTCTTAAAATTTAATAAACATTTTTAAAAGCAAAAATGAAGAATGCAGCAGCAAGTAACCCTGAAATAAATGTCTGGAAACCCAATTTTTTATCTCGCTTCTTAACCTAACTGATTGCATTTCTTAATGTATGTGAGCCTGCTTCTTTCTGATCTCCTGAAATGAGGAACTAAATCATGTTTGCCTATACTTTGCTGTGGATCTTTATAATCTCAAAATTAGATTTTTCTTCAATCCATTCTGCTTAACTGTAAAAATTTTCAACAGATGTACAAAGATTTATTACTCTTAGCTGTATTTTCAACGTAAAGCTTATTTATAAAAATTTTTCATTTTTAATAGTTCATACAGCTGAAGTTTACTTATTTAAAATAAAATTTTAAAACAATTTTGAGTTTCCATATGCAGTAGCCATTTTTAGGGTATAAATTTGTGTAAAACTATGCAGTTGATCAAAAGACTTTGGATGCTGATTCATCATTTCTCTGCTAGTCTCAAGGAATAATATCAACAATCTCTAAATTAGAGTGATTTATTAATATGTCATTGTATTTATTGTGTGGTGTGATAAATATAATATGATCTATCATGGCATTCTTTGAATATTGCAATGGATTTTTAGAGCAATAAAATCCAGTGGCAGAAATATAATGGGATCATGTCACATTTGTACAAAAGGGAGATGACAAATTATGCATTCTATAAAGGCTGTTATAATCTTAAAAGGATTTAAAGTGAGATTCTTGGAGCACAAAGCCAAACAACCTTAAATCTTGTTTAGGGTTCAACTAAGAACACTATGTAACATCACTTTTGGAGAGCACAAAATAAGACAGGAGTACAGAATGATTATCATCTGAGCTGTCATGTGATGGACATGTTTTGATTATGTAGACTATCCCTTGAACATTAAGCCTAACATATTTTAGAGAAAATTTGTAGTAATCCCTTAACTGAATCAACATGTCCAAGTAAAACCACAAAATGCATCAGATACAGAGACATGCATGTATAAATGAAAAAATTAGTATGTATATGAAAATTTGCATCCGGCTATATTTGTATGTGTTTCAAAGTTTACTTTGTGAATAATTTTCCATTCATATGCTAATATTATGAAAAATATACCCCTTTGATAGAAAGGTTATTATGAAGAGAAATTTTATTCCTTAAGAAGATGCTCTTTGGGTTTTACATGCTTTTGTATGTAAAATTAGCTAAAGATTTTGTTTTTGTAGCAGAAAATATGGAGAAATTTGTGGCTAATAATCTTTCTTTGGTTTGAAATAAAATATGCTATCATCTGAAAGAATTTTTACATAAATTTTATCGTTTTGAAAATGATAAAAATGATACTTTATTGCATTAAGTTTTAAAAAAGTAACTTTGTATTCATCTCCCCTGACATTATAGATTGTCCTTATGTTGTTAATGATTTGTGAGACCAAACATTTATGACTGTTTTAAAATTAAACAAAAAAGCATATTCTTGTTTCTAAGATGAGCAAACATGGTGATCTATTCAAGAATTGTATGATGCCTATCTAGTTGACTTTGACAAAAGAGAAATAGCTTCTTGTGCTGGCTACCAGCATATGAATGACATCTTCACTAGGCAACATTTTGTTCTTTGTTGGTTTGTTATAATAATTTCCCATTCTATTATGTTTTATAAAAACTTTTGCTTCATTTCTTTCCTGAAATTGTTTCAATTTATCTATCTACTCTTCATAAAGGAACTCAAAAAATAACATAGGGAATTTAAAACTATTAATGAATAAATAGAGTTTTGGCACATTCTGTGATAAAGACATAGGAATGAAGAATATCACCAATAAAAATATTTTTTAATCACATCTTTACCTTATGATGCCTTGTTATACATGACATGGAAATTTAGGTGTCAATAAGAACACATTCTCTAAAACAATGTAACTCTATTCTAATTTTACATTGTATGTATTCTTTCAAGCCAGAAAATTATATTTTGCATAAAAATAAAAATCTGTTTAATACTAAAGCATGTATCTTTGTTTGCAATATAATAAAAGTAATGGGTAGGAAAACTTTCTTATTATTTTTTAAAAATGATTGCTATAGAATAAGTTAAGACTCAGTTAAATTTCAAATTTTCAATCATTTGCCTTTAATTTGGTCATTGAAGAAGAAAAATGTAATTCTTTAATTCTCTAAGCACCATTTAGCAGCCTGGCTTAGAGTATGAGGGACCTGTGTTCTCCTGGAATTTTTTATTGCTTTACAGTTCAGACTGTGGAACAAGAAATGCTTGGTAGCCAGGCTTTCTGTGTGAAGTTCTTAGCCCCTGATAAACTTTGTAATCTCATCATGTGTATTAATTTTCTTCTGCTAACAGATTAACACAAAATTAAATCTTGACACAATGCAAATATATTATTATGTATTGTTATGGTAGAAGGCTCAGCAATTTGAGTAATCCTTTGCTGTGTATCACATGGCTAAAGTAAAATGTCACCCAGTCAGTTGTTCTCAGCTTGAGCTTGGGGTTCTTTCCTGGGTTCTTTAAGGATAAGGGAAAAATCCAGCTTCAAGCAGTTGAAGGACTAAAGTTGCTTTCCTTTGTTGGCTCTTGCCAGGGATTGTTCTCAACTCTAACAGGCAATTTCAGAACCTAGCCCTATGGCCTCTCAAAATATGCCATCTTACTTCTCCAAACGTGGGTGTCATTTTCTTATTTTTTTAAATTTTTTTTTTACTTGTTCTTTTTAGTTGAATAAATTTTTACATACATACATGGAGTTCCCATTTTTGTGGTTGTAACATGATGTGAAATTACACAGATTGTGTTTAAATATATGAACATAGGAAAGTTATGTCCATTCATTCTACTGTGTTTCCCATTCTCACTTAACCTCCTTTCCCTCTACTCTGCACTGTCCAATCTGCTGAACCTACTTTTCTCTTCTCTTCCCTGCCCCACCAACTCTTGTGAGTCAGCATCTGCATATCAGAGAGAATATTTGGTCTTTGGTTTTGGGGGATTGGCTTATTTGACTTAACAAGATATTCTCCAGCTCCATCCATTTACCAGTAAATGCTATAATTTCATTCTTTTTCTATGGCTGAAGAATATTCCATTATGTACATATACCACATTTTCTTTATCCATTTATCCATTGAAGGAAACCTAGGTTGGTGCCATTGATTAGCTATTATGAATCAAGCAGCTATAAAGATTGATATGCCTGCATCACTATAGTATGCTAATAAACATACATTGGAGAAAAATGTAGCCTCTTTGAAAAATTGTTTTGGGAAAAATGGAAATCCATATTTAACAAAATAAAATTAGGCTCCTATCTCTTACTCTGCCACAAAACTGAACTCAAATGGACCAAGGAACTAGGCATTAGACCAGAACCCCTGCATCTACTAGAAGTAAAAGTAGGCCCAACTCTCCACCATGTCAGCTTAGGAACCAAATTCCTCAAGACTCCTAAACCACAAGAAGTAAAATCAAGAAATAATAAATTGGATGGTATCAAACTATCAAGCTTCTTCACAGCAAAAGAAACTATCAAGAAGGTGAAGAGAGAGCCTAGAATATGGGGAAAAATTTTTGTCATCTGAGCATTCATCATATAAAGCATTCATCTCCAGGACATATAAAGAATTAAAAAAAAACACCAAAAAAAACAAATAACTCAATAAATTGGCAAAGGAACAGAACCGATATTTCACAGAAGAAAAAATACACATGCTAATTAGATGGCCTCAAAATAAATACATTACTTTGGATAATTCTTGGGGATCCCAGTGAAATCACAATGGTCCTTAAAAACTTAATAAAAATCTGAAGAAGAATTAGAGTCAGAGGAAGATGTGACCACAGAAAGAAGGCATAAAGGCATCCAATGTTGCTCTGATGACAGGGAACCGCATGGCAATGAATGCAGGTGGCCTTTTCTAGTTAGAGAAGAAAAGGAAATGGACTAAAACCTCCAAAAAGGAATGCTGATACCTTGACTTTACCCTGTGAATATCTCATCTACAGAATTAAAAAATACATTTATGTACTTTATAGCCACCAAAACATTTGTGATAATTTGTTACAGCATCTATAAAGAACTTACACAATTTTTAAGTGTGATTTTACAGAAGAAAGTTTCTAGTGCCTCAGACTGCATATCAAAAATCACTGGCAAATAGATTTGCTTAGATAAAACATACACTTACACATATTTGACCAGCACTCATCTCTACTCCTAAATCATTGGGTAAAATAATGCTAATTCAAATATGCTGATTCAAATGTGGAAAACATAGGAAATCAATGCATTCCATACATGTGTCCACTTTCAATCACAAAGGCAACAATGAATAGACTTATTTTAAAGTCAATAATCCTTTTTACAAAAAAAAAACTACTCTGAACAATGAAGTTATACTGAAAGAATTAGAGAATCAAAACAACTTGAGTTTGCATAAATGCAATATATTCCCTAATTTGACCATGAGATGAAGGATACAGATGATAAAAAGCACAAATTTCACAATTTGTGCAGTAAAATAATTTCAATTTCTACAATTGGTTTATTATATCAATCAATTATGGCAAAATTTTAAAAATTTGACATGAAATTAACTTGGTGAAGGTTTATACACATGAATTCACTCTGACATTTATTTTTCACAATCTTTATAAAAGAAAATATCATGAATTAACATGGTCTAATATGGGTGCTTTCAAACAATGCTAGGGAAAATAAAAACCTCAAATCTAGCGGAGTTTTGTAATACTGTTTTTGTAGATGGACGCAACACAATGCCTTTACTTTTATGTGGTGCTGAGAATCGAACCCAGGTCCCACCCATGCTAGGGGAGCACTCTACCACTTAGCCACAATCCCAGCCCTGCAATACCCTTTTTCTTGGGGTGAAACTATAGCAAAGACATACGTTTAGAATTTCTAATATTGAAACACTGACTGGTGTCCAACATGGGAGTATGTTTGCACACTGCCGGAAGGAACAACCATGAGATAGCCAAGTTAGAAACTTCTTATTCTCTGTTATATCTCTTTCCATAAACAGAGAAATACTCTATCCAGTAAGGCATCACAGCTAAGACCTGTTAATTATCATTCACACTACATTTGAATAGTACATGAGAGGTACCTTTTCTTGACTGGAAGAAAACTAAAATAATCCTAACATTTGTATGATCTCTTAAGCAAAAATCTTGGAGTTGTTATTTATAGTTGTAAAGGGAAAAAAAATCAGCCCATAGCAGTCAGACTGTATTTATACCTGCCATTGTTGGGATAAAAATCCCTGGTTACTGTAGCCAGCAATAGCTGCTAGCCTTAAAAATTAACACTTTACAAGGTAGCCAGTTTTTTCCAGAAGACTAAAGAAATTCAAGGCCAAATGTCCAGTGTTGATTAAAACAATGCTAAGGTCATTGACAAACTTAGAGAGCTACAATAGAAAAGTATACTGAAACATAGATTTTGATTAAGACTATGGCCATTGATATGCATATTTGTTCTGCCCCTGCTACTCAAATTAACTTAATATCCATATCTGGTTTATTTCTATTGCTGATATACACAAAAAATGATATCTAAGTCTGTGAGAAGAAGCACTTTTCCATTTACATATAAATGGACATTCAGAATAAATATGATTTGTGATAATCAAACCCCAAGTAGCCTTCAGAAAGGAAGAATGTGAAAATAGCTTATAGTTGTGAAAAGTGGTAATATTCAACAACTGAAATTCCATGTTCTTAAAATAAAAACTGTTTTGTAACCTGTTTTATTGGAAAACATTCCAAAGCGCCCTGATATGGTAATGATTTGTTGTGGTCTGGATACAAAATCTACTGTATTAATGCAGACATGGTCAGAGGTAAAATGATTAGATTATAAGAGCTATAACCTGATCAGTGGAGTAATCCATTTGATGCATTAATGATTTTAAAGAATTACTGTACTTGGTGGTAAATGTAGGCAAGAGGGGTGTGGTTAGACAGGGTGGATCATGAGGAAACACCTTGGAGGATTATATTTTGTTCCTGGCTCCTCATTCTGTCTCCCTCTCTCCTTCCTTTCTATCATCAGGTGAGAAGCTTTCTGCTGCTATATTTTTCTTCCATGATGAAAGAAAGCCCACCTTAGCCTGGCCTCAGAGTAATGGGGTCAGCAAATCCTGGGCTGAAACTCTGCAACTTTGAGTTAAAAAAAAAAACAAAAAACTTTTCCTACTCTAAGTTGTCATGGTTAGTATTTTGGTCATAGATACTACCACCTGACTGATGCAGGTTTATATGATGCAGTAGTAAAGAGTTGCTGGTTTTTTGATCTGTGATATTTGCATGCAGTGGTCTCTAAAAAGTGGGTATTGTCTCTCTACCACTTTCATCAATTAGGTCGCAAAAAGTTTTATAGCTATAAACTAAATGCTTTATATAAAAAATAGCAGCATCACATATAAACACAGATATTTTGAATACCTGAAAAAGCAATAACTATAGATCTGTTTACTTTGGTAAAATTAGTTCTGCAAAAATAATTATAACTCTACACCTGATAATATTTCCCTCCTAAAATAACCTTATGTTAGATTTCTTTTTCTACCTCACCCACATTCTGTTCCTAATCATATCTCTTCACCCTTCACATGCTCAGGGTACAGGCGATGATTTATGGTACTGGATTTTTAACTACTTGTCTAAATTTATGCTTTGCTGTTAGATCTCTCTCTCTCTCTCTCTCTCTCTCTTGATAAATGCAGCTAACAAAAAAACTTTGTTTATGGCATAAGATTGGGAAGAAAAAGGATTTAGAATAACATTTTGAATTTTCAAACAAAAAGTCACACAAAAGTCTAATTGAATTGTTACTTGAAAAGGAAAGACAAAACAAATGACATTTTGGTGAATATTTGGCCAGGGGGTTGGGAAGCCGGTCTCATTGGTCAACTACAATGATCTACAGCTTTGTATAATAGGCTTCCAGGTCTATAAATCTGTTCTACTCTGCAGTACTTTCCTGAGAAGGTGATATATTTTTTAAAAGTTTCATCTAAATGTCACCCTGAAAGCATACTATATTGAAGATTATTCCAAATTCAGAAGAGTAGAACCCTCCTGAAACCCCTTACTGACTTACACATCAACACACAGCATAGTCATAAGATCAGTGTGAGGAATATTTCACTTAATAGTTTTGTCCTTAGAAGCACCTATAACTTCCAAATGCTACTATCTCAACAAACTTGATTCTTCCTCAGGAATTCCAGTTCATGTGGGCTGGATTAATGAAGCAACAAACAAACAATATAAACTGAGGACAGATGTCCACATAGACTTAAAGAACTCCTAGTATATCCTTATCACCATACACTCCTGTAGATACACTCAGGAGAACCTGCAAACATCTTGCATCAGACTGAAGCCAATATGAAAAGAATATAGAAGCTAAATAATACATAGAATAAAAATAAATACATAGAATATTCTATACATATTCTAAATACATGGAATATAAATAAATCCAGACACTCAGAATATGTTTTTTAAATCTTGGCTTAATTCAAATATGTTCTTGGAAAATTATGAGAAACTCAATGATAAATACGCAAAATATTCAGGTCAGTAACATAATTTAAATATGCACATGCTCACACACACACCATAATTATCAAGACAAATTTTTAGTGTTTAATAATGGGTTGAAACTGTTCACTCCAAGAATTGCTATTTACTCTATCTGATATTATAATTTCTTCTACTATAGTTTTTAGCAAATCAGTTTTTACATCATAAAGTGCTCCCTGTCACTACCTTTTCATTCATAATTTATTCATATGTTTAGAATATCTATAGCCTTAAATTATCAGAGATATCTGAAATACTACAATTATAACTGCCCCTCAGAATCCTACAAAAAGGAAAGTCAACAGAAAGTTTTTGTTGTTGCTGTTGTTTGTACCAGGGGTTGAACCCAGAGGTGCTTAACCACTGAACCATCTCCACAGCCCTTTTTTACATTTCATTCAGAGACAGGGTCTCACAGAGTTGCTTAGGGCCTCACTAAGTTGCTGAAGCTGACTTTGAACTCAGCCTCCCAAGCCACTGGGATTACAGGCATGCACCATAAAGCCCTACTATGTTAAGTATTTTAAAGGCAAATACCTTATTGTAAGAAATGCATTTAATTTTTTCCTCCCCCCCTTTAACTCCTCTATAAAGGATAAATAAGCCTTCAGTATTTTTAAAGAGTATGTGCTTTTTTATAATTTTATTCTAGGGACTCTTTTAGAAAACATAGTTAAAATTAAAAAAACATCCAATATGATTCTGCCTTAAAAGGTATCACCAAAATACAGTTAGGAGAAATTATTTCCAATATTCTAAAGTACAGTAGGATGACTATAGTTTAGAACACTTTATATATTTGATGAAGAGCTATGAAAGGAGTTTGAAGCTTCCCAAAACAAAGTAAAGGTAGGAATGTCAAATATTTCCATTTGATCATGGCACTTTGTATACAAGTTTCAGATTATGACATGGTTTTCCATAAATATTTACAATTGTTATGTCAGATAAAATGGTAATAGACATTTTAAAAATCACCCATTCCTAAGAAAATATGACATACTTAAATAATCCACGTTGTAGATTGCAGCATCAGTAGCAGAACAATCTTATATGGGCTGATGATTTGTGTCTAACAATGTTTTGCTTCAGACTATCCAAGTGTGTTTTAATCCCCCTCCAAAAATGTCAAATGAGTCACCAAAACTGAAACTCAATAATGAAGGCAGTCCCTCAAGTTTCTTTTAAAAAGCTGGTCTTAACAATAAATGAGATCTGCCCTTTTGGACTGATAATCAATCAACCTGAGGATCTGATCAAAATTTCTGCATCTCCCTCATCTCTGGTTCAGGAGCTTAAGGAATGATGCAAGACGTGTGGCAGAGCAAGATCCAATGTAAAGAGCACAGGGATGACTACATATAGAGTGAAATTTCCTCTCCCTGACTTTCCTAATGAAACATGAAAAAAAGAAAGAAAGGAAATAAAGAAAGAAAGGAATTTCAAGCACCTACACCTGAATTTAATTTCAAAATAATTATTACAATATCTACACTCATAAGCTTTAAGGACAAGAGCCAGTAAGAGAGCATTAAATACACAGGGAAACCACTAGAAGTATGTCAGTTCTGATTGAAAAATTAAAACTCGACCAGGATGTTTTTAACTTTAGATGACTGTTTCTCAGTTCCTCTCTAAAGTCACTTTGGGATTAGCGTTTTTAAGAATTCACTCCTTAAGAAAATTGACTTGACAAGTTGGTAAACAGATTCTCCAAGTACTACAGGTACTGTGAGTAGAAGGGGAGATCAAGATAGAAGTATCTCAGGTTAAAGTTTACACATTTCAAAAGCTTTTAAACATACTTTTCCTGGAAAAAAATCATATCTCTGAAAAACAAATAACTTTTTCATCTAATACTGGTGAATATGACATTCTAGCCACTGTAGTTCTTTCAATGGTATGCAGGCCAGAATTTAATGTTAAATTTAAAAAAAAATGCAAGTATGAAAATTAGAAAATAAAGATTGTGTATTGTGTATCAATTTTGTGAATATGCAACTAGTAAAGTGTTTGTTGTAATGTTTTCTACAGCAGCTTCATTATAGTGACCGTAACCTTAATCAGTATTTCCTTTAGCAAGGACTTCTGTATATACCCAGGGGGAAATAAATAAATTCTTCAAATAAAAACTATTTTAAGGTAAACTCAGATATGCTTCTGTCATTATATATTCCTGTTTCAGCTATAAGGTTTTTTTTTTTTTTAGTATAACATCCTGGTAATATTGATACATTACATCAGTCAATAAATTTACCTATTCTAGCAGATCTCACTGCAAACCAATTTGATTTCCTGGGCCATATTGCCTACTATGTAGAGATAACTTAAATCAGCTTGAATGTATCTGAGTTGAGTTTCACCTACACCTGGGAATTGATCATAAATAGTTATGAATAACCTAGGGTTGTTTCCATTTTTCCTCTAGAGTATAGAACTAAATTCACATAAAATATTTGATATCAACTTACTCTAAAAAAACACATTTTACCTCATCAAATCAGTATTCACTTTTAATGAAGTCTGCCCTATTATTTTAATTAAGTATAATGTTCAAATAATCAAGTAGAAACTAACATTCTATAAGTTTTAAAACATATCTCCACAAAAATATGTTTTTCATATCCAGTGTGTTTGCTCATATCTTTAGTCAATTTAGTTTTTAGATAAGTTAAATCTTTAGGCATTGTAATAAAAGTTAAATGTAGATATTTTACTTTGCATTTAAGATATTTGTGGTATTATTTGAAGGAAAGAGGTAATTACTTAATATAAGAAGTTCTGCAATCCCATTCTACAAATTGTGCTCAAATCTAGCCCATTTGATCTACATCACAAAGATCAGATATGAAAAAACACAGGATCAGGGAAGCAGGCTTTCAATCTGGTACTTATGACTGTAATATAAAGTTACTCTCTAAAATAGAGAAGATGGGACTTTAATGAGCCCATCCATCTAAATGTACAGCAAACCCAACTAAATGCTCTACATTGTCATTGTGCAAAACTGAGTAAAGGCTGGATGAGATTTGTCTATATCATTTCTTATAACTGCCTATGAATCTATAATTATTTTAAAATTGTAAACTTATATCACAAAATTATAAATAAAACTATGGCTTTTTCCAATGTAAACAAAACATCATATTTGTTACCTTATAAATTACTTTAACATTTACAATTTCTAAAACTTCATATTAGCCACTTTGAAGGTAATCACTTAAGTTTACTCTCTCCCAGTATAGAATTAACTTTATAAAATATCATATACAAAGAAATAGCTTAGTTTATCATCTCAGATTTGAAAATATGGATGTTAGATTATGCAAGGAGACATTTCAATTTGGAAGATCATAAAAAATAATAGTAGCAAAAACTCCTATGAAGAATTAAAATCATGAAAAGTTACACAGGTTTCTGATTCATATACTTTGTTTTATTTAGCAGTGAGAGTATTTGCTAACATCATTACAACATCACTGAGAAATTTTAATTTCATCAGAAAATGAGATTATTCTCTGAATGTTAAAAGTATTAAGCCCCAAATGTGTATCATGCTGACAATTTATCTCAAAGAATCTCCAGAAGAGCATCATAAAATATTACTAGAGTATAAAAAATTACTAATCTAGATTAATCCAGCACTTCTTCACTAGAGATTAAATACACTATTTTATTTCACCAATTAACTTGATTACAGAATACAAATCATCTGCATTCATTTGTACATAGGTGAAACCTTTAAGATAAATTTTATGGTTAGATGACAAATCTTACTATTTTAAGGGTAAAATTTGGATTTTTAATATTCCACTATCTTTTTTTCTTAACTTTAAATACAATTGTCGCATCTTCTTTGAAGACTTCATTTTCTTTCCCACCCCAATTCAAGGGCCAAGTTAATTTTTCTAACTATCATAGTTCTTACCTTATCAGATGGGATAGTTATTGGTATATAACTTTTAAAAATAATTTGAAAACTTAAGTTTAGAAATTTTGTGCTTGTGTGTACATGTGTGAGAGAGATTATTCACATCACCATTTCAAAAACATATTTATATTTTTGATGATATTCCTTAGAGAAAGGCATTATATGAACAGTAGTCGACATTTTATTTCAATAATAGTTTTATCACTGCAATTTAAATAATTCCATTATAAAAAATGCCATTATTGAAGAGGAATATCTCCTCACAACTAAACTAAGTACAGATTTTATTGATTCTGTAGCAGTTCAGACTTTAGAAACATATAATCTAACCCTCCATAAGTCTCCATCTTTAACATTGTGCCATGGTTTGTTGAAGTGCAAGACACACATTATAGGAAAGAATAATGTAAGTAATGTGACTGAACTGAATCTTACCTCAAATTATTTTTAAAGCCCAAGATTAGAATGAACATAGTTTTTGCATGAGGCAAAGATTTTTCTTTAGTGTTAATTTGCAATATTCTATTACAACTCCACAATATAATCCATATCTGGTTCATAAAGCTTATTTGGGCATTTGACCTACAAGAAACACTGAGTATATATAATTATGCGTATAATTAAAGAAATAATCACAAACTTTTAGAAACGTAGTACAATGTTTAACAAAAATGTGAAAAGAAAGCCTCCAGAAAGTAGGACCTTATGTCTCGACTCATTCAATTTGTCTTATCAGCAGATTCCCTGATCAATAGAAGACAAATTGGCCCTTTAGATAGATGTGGACTGAAATTTCTTAGACCTATAGTGATATATTGACAGCTGCATAGTAAAGTATTTCATTTTGAAAATGAAAAAAATGGATATGAGAAAATATATTTTAGGATTTCAAAAAAATTGAACCTATTATTTTCAGAATACTGAATAAAAGAGTAAGTGAATTTTTTTGTGTGTGTTTGGTTACTTTTGTCATAGATCAAGTGTATATAACAAATTGTACAAGATTAGTTAGTACAATGAGAAAACTCATGATGCAGGAAAAACTTGTCAAGAATATTCAACATATCACCAAGTTTGCATGTTTAAAATCATGATAAACTATATTTCATAGTTATTTTTTTCAGAAATTTTTCATTTTTCCATCTTCACTTTTTAATGAAAATGACAATAATTCTAGCTATTTAAGAAAAAAATGTCAAACATCATAGTTCTATTCATTAGAGAGGGCATTTGTGGATTCCTTTTCCCTTTCTGAGCCCAGTTACAAAGAACCAGCCTTGGGAGGAAAGACATGAGAAGATAAAGATGACCTGGAAGTCACAGGAGAAGGCAGCATGGACACAGTTTTGCAGGGCCTGTAGACAAATAAACATCGCCAAATTCTTCCATAGCAGCAAGAACCCTGTGGGTGTTTATGCATTTATAGCCCTGACCACACCTCCCACCCAGGGAATGGCAAACACCAGGTACCTAGTGCTGTCAGAAGCCATTCTGCATCCACTTAACTAGTGATCTACTGGATCTGGGCAGTATTACAGAGTGCAGACGAGAGAGACACCTGCTTTTCATTTTTAACAACTGGAGGCAAGAGCCAAAATTATAGAACCTGGCCAGTTGGCCTGATGTAGGAAGATGAACTGTGAAAGGCCAAGAGTGAAAATTTCCAAGAGCTTGCCAGGGCACAGGAAGTCATATATATCTTGTTTGATGAAGACCTGACAGAGATTAAAGGACACTGAACTCTAACTTGTGTGCAATTAAGTTCAGATAAAAATGGGTAAAACCAACGAAGGGTGAAAAGGTTTTTTTGGTGGATGGTATGAATGACTTCAAGTAAATATTTAAGACCCACATATTTTTCCTTTTTTTTCTTCTTCTTAAAGAACTGAAGACATACACACAAAAGAATGCTTATGACAATGTGAGACACCCAGATTAAAAAAGAAAAAGAGCTCCCATGCACATAGCACCCAGCTCAAGGTAAGAAAGTGTCAGAATTTCTGAAGCTCCCAGAGGAACCCTCTGGTTTACATCTCTCTCCCCATAGAGGTCACCATTATCCTGTATTTTTTTTAAACCTTTGTTCTTGTAGTATTTTATGTTGCTTATTATAGTATGCTTTTGAACTTTTCAAAAAGCATGTATCTTTGTGGGATGTGCTGTTTTCATTTAACATTATGTTCCTGAGATGCAGTTTGCTGACATGCATAGTTCTAGTCTTTCATTCACATTGTTTCATTCCATTTTGTAGATGTACTATTTGTTTCCTTATTCTATCAGCATTCCATGCTGTTATCACAGACAAGTTGCCATTAACACTGATATGCATGTCTTTATGCCTGTGTGTCAGGGCTTTCTCTACTTGTCTAACAGTGAACTTGCTTGGTGACAGCATGTATGCATCTTCAAACTTATTCTATAATTTCAAATTGCTATTGAACCATTAATGACAACTGAAAAGTTCACCAGTCTCATAAAATGTTCCGTGTTTCCCTGTTCAAATAATGATTTGAACATGGAATAATGTTCACATGGAAAAATGCTCACATGATACAAAAAAATCGAATAGTTCCTTATTGCTTACTATATTAGGTAATACTTATTTGCAGATTATGTAAAAACTCATTTTGTGACTTAACACTGTTATCTACTCTACATCAAAAACCTGGGTGCCAATCAAGAAATGTGTCTCCCTGACATTGTATGGAAAATTTATACTTTTTGAGTCACAAGAACGCAAGTATAATTTCTATTTTGTTTATTTAAAAGTCCATGTTTCCATCAAGATGGCTCTAGAACTAGCAGATAATAGAACTCTACCAAATCCCACTCTCAGGGGTAAGTGTACATTCTGGTTAAGACATGAATAAGCAACTAATCTTTAGAACCAAAAACCTGCCCACCTACGAGAATAAAAATGATCACTGTTCTTCGTTCATAATATATTGACAATTCATTTCATTAAATGTTTTATGGAGACTAAATGAGATAATATGTATAAGGCCTCCGATACAATACTCATTATAAAGTAGAAATCCAATAAATTTCAATTGTCCTTATTTAGAAGCCACTGACTCATAAATCACTAATGTTTAGGGCCACTCTGATAAATAGCTGACAGCTATAATGGAGCCAATAGCTATAATAGCCATGTCATAAAAAGAATAACATTCTTCCCTCAGTTTTAGCCTAAGTAATAAATTATTGGGTTTTCTGAGGTTTAACAATACATACACTTTCCATACATACATCATACATGTATAGGCATATGTCTGTTATCTTAAAACTGAATTCAAGGTCACTACACTTATCTATATCTTATAAAATTATGTGTATGTGAAGTTAAAAGCATCTTAATATAATCATTCTAGATGTTCATCATCACTCACAGTCCCAGAATGATGATGTTGGATGACCATCCAGACCATAATTCAGATCCTTTGTCAAAGCTTGGTGCAGAGTAAATGGAAGGCCTGGCTCATTTTCACCCTTCACTGGGGATGCCAGTCAGCACTGATGCAAAACATGTGTTACAACCTTGAAGAATGTATTTTGTCCTTTTCACTGTGCCCTTTGTTGCCTCTCTAATGACATTTTTCATGAGGAATATCAACTTTTGCTCACTGCAAAATTAAACTAGCATGCTTTTTTTTTAATCCACATAATTTTGGTGGGTGCTTCAGCTCTTGTGAATTTTTAAGATATTCGTTTAGTTCTTACTTAGGTTACAGACTGTTCATCCAAGGATTAAATTCTATATTCAAGTACAGCATCAATAGCAATCCTATGGCTGTTATTTATACATCACTTCAGTCTCAAAAGCACTTAAGTTGCTTATAGATGCATACAATTTATCATGATAAAATACTGAAACTCTGCAAAGAGAGCCTTTGGAATACTAAAACAGGAAAGTGAAGACAGTGCTGCGAATGGGATTAGTGAACAAATGAAAAATCTTTGCTCAATTAAGGTAGAGCACAAACTTGACTTTGAGTTTTCTAATAGACATGTGAAAAGTAGGAAACATAACCAGGAACAAGTCCAAACATAGTACAAGCAAGTCATTAGAAATGAATACCAATAGAAAGAAATGAAGAGAAAATATTTCCTTGGTCCCTCATAGAGTATTTCACCATGATGGCAAATGCACAGCTCTGTCCGAAAACATCCTGCTGGACCCAATGTGAAGGGTCTGTTCCATATGGCCTCCCTTAATCCTGAAATAGACATTAGATTATATGGCAAAATGGATGACTGCATTTTCTCCAGGCCTTCTTCAATAAATATTATTTCTCTTAGCCAAAGAATCTGAAAGGTATTGAGCTGTAGTAAATTTGAGATTGTAGTCCCTGAAAAGTGCCAAGAAAGCTGCAATTCAGTGTTTCCATTTAAAGACAGTATTATAATCTAAAAGTCAAATAAATTGTGTGTAGCACAAGCATCCTCATATGGAAAGAAAGAACCAGATAAAGCTGGTCCTGAACAAATGACTCAATTTCTGGCTAAAAATGTGTACAGGCAGGGCTGGCAGTCAGAGTGAAGACTCTCCTCGGAAAACAATTTGGGTCTATCTTAATGCAGAGAAAAACGGAGGCAAAACTCAGTACCCACACTCCCTAAAGCAGGGTGGCAATAATTTGTGTGGGGGGGACCTTATACTAAAAATGGCTGCTTGGATGTTAGAAAAGAAGAAGAAAGGAAAGATACCTTTTGTAGTAACAAAACTACTTGAAATTCTTTCCAAAATAAACCTCTGGCAAAATATAAAACATGGAAATAGCCTGCTTGATGTATGAAATAACCAGCTGTTAAATAATCAAAACCTTAAAGATAAAAAGCATTTGTTGTTTTGACTGAAAAATTAATAATATAGGTTGGCTAAAAGTGGGAATTTTAGGGCCTGTATTAAAAAAGTCCATAAGTCTATTTTTTTATTCTCATTTTTTTTATATAAAATTAACATGCAAAATTGAAGATTCTTATCTAGAACTTGTATCACTAAGGTCCCCATAGGATCTACTTCACCCTATCATGTAGAACCTGGCCCAGTTTCACTCCCTTTTTCTTAATCTGCCTGGCTCCTTAAACCATGGAAGTTTGGGCTCCCAGTGCATGTCCTCTGCACAATGAAATATGAGAAAGCAGAAAAACACAAAAGAAGAACAAAGTAAAAGTTTCTACTTTTGACTCTAAAAGCTGACAGAGAGGCCTAGGATCAACTGAAAAATGTTGCAAGGTTATTGCTAAAATCATCCTTCCAAGACTTTACTCAAATATGACTTGTAATGCAGCAGGATGCCACGTGAGGGCAGTAGATTGCCAGCTTTCTTAAAATGTGAAAGGAGCTTATGAAAAGGAAATTTGATTAAAACAAAATTACCTTCTCTCACATGTAATAAAGAACAAAACTTCTGTAACATTTACAAACTCCATGGTTTGGTTGTAATAAAACTCAAGTAACCTGTTTGACTTTTGCTCACATTCATTCCACCTCCAACCTGGCCCCTATCACTTTTCAAACAGCCTAGCTAGGATTTTCCAGTTCAAAAACATCTGCACATTGTTTATCTCTGCCTAGACACTGACCCCTCCTTAATTTTTTAAACAATATCTTTAACCTTATTTCTTTTTTTATATGGTGCTGAGGATTGAACTCAGTGTCTCTCATGTGCCAGGGGAGCGCTGTAACACCAAGCCACCATCCCAGCCCCACAATCTTAATCTCTAAGGTCCCACTTTAATTACAAGTTTTTTTTAAAAAAACACCTTACATACATGCCTTTGATAAAGCAAGTTTCTCTCCCACAATGTGCAACTTTCTGATCAGTTCTATGTTTTTAAATCATGGAACCTATCCTAATTTAGAAATAGCTTATTTATGTGCTTTCCTACTTGAGTTCTATTTCCTCTGGTGTACTCTAAACTTGTGAGGCTAAAACTCCATCTCTCTGGATCACTTTTTAATTGTCGTAATTTAGTACTGGAGCATAAGAAAAACTAAAAAACTATTTGTTGACTATGGCTTATTTTCCCCAACACCAAGTTCACCTAGCCCCATGTGCCCTTATAAATTCTTAACCATAGTAACACGATCAGCAGCACCTGTCTCCCTGTGTTTTCCGACCAATAGATCTGAGAACATTTTTGGAGATGGTACATTATGTATAGTTCTGATAGAATCGTGATTAAATACCACTTCTCTTTATTTAGAAACCTGCTCTTTCAAGGGCTGGGTGGGGCAAACTTGGGAAGAACCTAGATCACTAGAGGAAGAATATGTCACTTGCCCACTTTGTCCTAACTTGATTATATCTTTTGGCTCAGTAGCAGAGAAAGAGCAAAACAGAGCTAAGTGAAACCCCTAGAAGTGCCAGGCCCAAGAAGATGTACTGCAAGTGGAAGGGGCAGGAATATTCCAGGGAAGAAGAAATTAACAGAGAAAGAGAAAACAGGGCACCAGGACCACATTTACCATCATGTAAGAGCAGCTCTTTAATGGACACAAATCTATGACACCATGGTGTTAAGTCAAACCCTGACATTAGTGTAGAATTATCTGTATGCATTAAACACTTTTGCTTTTGAGATTTTAATAACTTCTTAGATATGGAAGAACACCATTTTAGATATTAAAGGGGGTGGAATATCCAAATTATTATCCAAAATGCAGAAAAACTATTTATTAATGGTGAAAAGAGGATTGGAAGAAATTTTAAATTTTTGAGAGTTAAAAAAAACCACTTAAGCAGATGTGAATAATTGTATATATAAAATGTAGCATTAAATACTTTCTCAGTGGATCATAGTCTTTAAAGGAGTAAATTTTCAGTGGTGGCCCTGCTTCTCAGTTCAATTTCTATTTTCATCTCTGATATTCATACACACCTAGGCATACCTGGACACAGATGCTACTGTTTTAGACAACTTTTATTAAAGTTCTTATACACACCTGCATGCCATGCATGAAAAATCAAGCTTTTTGCTCATTTCACTTCTTTAAAGTCATGTAACTATAACATAATTAGGCATTCAGATATTCTATCCTTTCTATAAACTGATATTCTTAGAATATATTACCCAACTTTGTCAAATGTACAAAAAAACTATATTTAAAGGTTAGAAGAAATTAAATCAGCTTTAACTTGTTTCTAACCCTTTAGCATGTTCCGGGTATTTGTGTATGTGTGTGTTATTTCAAGGATAACACAACTTTGGAAGACATTCATTAAGTGTTATCTATCAAGGGTTTTCTGATTTTTCTTATGATTTTAAAGTCTCAGAATGATCTGGGTTTAATTCTTGTTCTTTGGTTAATCTGCCTATATTTAACACATAAACACACATATGTACCCCTGGTACTGACAGTACAGATTTCAAATGATGTTACCTGAACATCTTATAAACATGTTTAAACTTGAAGTGTACTCATGTGTCACGTAATGTCAATATATTTCATTAAAGCAAAATTAGAGCACTCTATTTTCAAATGCCAATAATGTAGAGACTGATCCACTGAAAATGTCAGAGCAATAATTAAATAAATGTCAATAGAATGCCCTTATAATTTTTAAGCCCAAGTTTCATAAAGGTATGAGGTACACAAATTTCAATTCATATGATATCAATACTTACAAGTGTTTTCTGGTATTAAAAACATGAAAAAAAATAAAATTCCATCAAATTCAAATTTATTTTGTTAGGTGGAAAAAGAATTTAGCGGGAATCCAGTGAAGTTTTTGCATTTAGTTGGAAAATACATAAACATTTCAAAAGAGTCAATCGGAGTAATATACATCTGACATACAAAAAGTGGACTAAACAGAAGAGGGGCCATAACTCTGACTATGCAGGAGAATTAGGAAATCTGTTTCCATTAAACCCAGGGAATTTTAGCTGTGACTTCATCTTTGATTTTGGAGGTCACTAAAATAAAAACTCTAAATAGGTTTTTCAATGGACTAGCTCAGAAGAAAAAAACAAGTCACTCACTTTCATAGTCAAGTTTCTAGTCATTACAAACCATAAGCACATGGGATGACATTTCTTCCTTAGCAGTGAGATTTCAAATCAACTATGTACTTTCAGTTACAAGTGTATTTATTGTTTTCTTATTATGTATATGTCTCTGTGCTCAGAGGAAGTGTAATTAAATGCAGAAGATTTAAAATGATAGAGAAAGTTTGGTACTAAAAATGAATGAACGTGTATTTGGAAACTAATAAATCTTTAATATTTAAGAAAATATATCCCATGACAGTAATAATTTCAAAGGTTAAATATCAAATGCACTAATGAGTACTTGAATAGGCATTTGATTTTAAACCTTTTACTAGTATTATAAATACTATTGGCACATTCAGTAATATTTTGGTGCTATTTTTATTCTTACAAAACAATATTGTCATGGAAATTTGTTGATGATGACAACACAGACTTAATTGTACAATATAATACTATTAGAAATGCTGGTGAATAAAGAGGATAGCATAATTTCAAATTTAAAGTATGCAGATAAGTGATATAGGCAGGCATCCTATTTTATGTTGGTATCTTACTATTGTATATTGTTTGGAAATAGCTAGAATAGTTTGGGATTATTGTATTTCTTAATTCCATGTATAAAAATTATATTAATTAGAAAAAATATTTTCATAAAATAAGAGCAATTATAAAAAGTTATAAAAACAAATTTCAAATTATTTGAGCATATTTTACATTTGTAAATAAGATCAAATATACTATTCATTACCCATTAAAATTGCTAAAGATTTCTGATATTTATAAATAAAATAAAATACTATTACTAATGAAAAACCTAAGAAAGTTTTCTAAGTCTATCATTTTAAAAACATTGGCTAGAAAATGTTACAAATAATTTTCAGAAGTTTTCTCTGTACAACAGAGGCAAAAAATTAGAAGAAACCTCTTTGTGGTGGTGCGGGGGAGGTACCAGGGATTGAATTTAGAAGCACTCCATCACTGAGCCCTCATCACTCAGCCCTATTTTATATTTTATTTAGATCCCAGCTCTCACTGAGTTGCTTAGCACCTGGCAGTTGCTGAGACTGGATTTGAACTTGGAATTCTCCTGTCTCAGCCTCCCAAGCTGCTGGGATTACAGGCATGCCCCACCACGCCCAGCTAAGAAACCTGCATATTTCATTTTGAAAAGATATTATTTAACAGAGGAATAATTTATCACCTTTCATAAAACTTGTAAAGTTTAAAGGAACTTCAAGATGTTGTGTATTTTATTTTCTAAGGCAGGTTTGATCAGCTCCAATGATACTTATTGATCTGCAATGATACTTATTGACCCGAACCATCCATCCACCTACATCCTCTATGGAAATTAACTTCTCAAAGCTTTCCATCAAATTACAAATGACCATGTCCTTTATTAGTTATATTCTAATTACAGAGACTCAACAGGCTAAGTTTAGACTGACAAGTATTTATGCTTACTATAACATATTCAAATAATTGTTTTTCATTTAAAAAATAGTATTCTTTCCTTTTGCCCTATAGACAGAGGAAAGATGAGACTCATTATGAAATAATCCCGAACAGAGAAGGGACTAAGAACAGAGTAGGGACGAAGAGCATGAGAAGAAGATTAACATTAAACAGGGACGAGAGGTGGGAGGGAAAAGGAGGGAGAAGGGAAATTGCATGGAAATGGAAGGAGACCCTCAGGGTTATACAAAATGACCTTGACCTTTTTGATGATCAGAAATCTGAAGGGATAAATAATAGTGTGTAGATGTAAAAAGAAAATAAAAAACTTGCCCCAAAATCACTTGGCTAAAAAGTAATATGTTTAAAATTTAAACTTATTTCTTTCTGACCTCAAATGTACAATATTCTAATATGTGAATGTAATCCCAAATAAGTGTGGTTATCAACTGATTTACTTTTTTTCCAAGTAGCAATGCATTAAGCACTACCTATGCTGAATCTAGCTTTAGAAATTTAAGTGGAAGGAAAGAAAAACAAAAATATTTTCAAAGAAAGTTTTTCTTTGAAATTCTGTTCAGACAATACAATGATTCAAAGGTTTCAAAGCAGGAAGCTAATTATGTAAAAGGGTGAAACAGATCAGCATTACAAATGTGCCAACATAATGGGTTTAGAAATCACCTACAAGATGAGATGGAAATTTCTATCAAGACTGCTGCCTTCTGATGAGAGGGTGCCAATGGTCTCCAACATGCACAGGTCTCCAGATGCATATGGTAATTACACAACATATCAAGGTTTAGCTATGCAAAGTACTGTGCAGTATGGCATAGAGATGATTCAATATCCCTTTATTTAATTGCTATTAACTAATGTGTGCTTTAGAAAGAAAAAAACATCAAACACTACATCAACAGATTTCTTTAATAAAGTGAGGTAGGGAGTGTTTCTTGTTTCTTTTAAATAGCATGCTGGTTCCCTTCAATGACATTAAAGAGAAAACCTACTATAGCACAGCACATCTTCAGAATAGAATTTATGCTTCAAGTCTCAAATTAAAAAACTATTATGTGAGTAATCTGTTATGAATATCATTGGGATAATGCATGCTGAGATAACACTTGTGTATTTGCCTTGGGACATTGTCTAGAATATTTGATACTGAGAAGGCTAAATATCAAAGAGGATTTTAACACAGGTGCATGAATAAAAAAATATAATTTTTTAAAATGAAAAATATGTCACACACAGTCCTAGGAAGAGAAGACACTTCAACTAGTTCAGATCAGGAAGAAAACTAAATAATTAAATGCAATAATATAGTTTAGCTTCAAAAATAAAAGCATTTAGAAATCTAGGATTTTTTAAAAAAATTCATTTCCAAATAAAGGGGCATTATGAGAAAAAGAAGATGTATGAGTCAATACCTCAGCTAGGGCTAGAAGAAACTTTTATTAGGCAAGTTTTGTTTTGTTTGGAGGAGTGGGAGTAAAAGACGTCAGGGAACCAAAGAATGAAATTTTAACACAGAGAGTTGAAGTAGCAAAGTCTTACATGTTTGACCCACATTATAATTTGAGAAAAATCATAGGCAGTTTGGTGGCTGGCACATAGCCCATGAAACGGACCATAATGAGTGATAGCTAAAAACAGGTCAGGTCTACAAATGTCACACCAAGAAATTTTCACTTTATTTTTAATGTCACAGAAAGAAATCAAAAGGACATTGTTGCAAGTCAATGGCATATCACCAAAAAAAATGGATTCAAGTTAGTACACCAAAGGGGAAAAACAAAAGAAACAAAAACTGACCTGTAGCAGATGAATTACAAACTAGACTTGCATGATTAAGCTGAAAAGTAAGTACTGTCCCCATTCTGAAAATTTCCAAGAAACAGCACTGCTGCCAGTAATTCATTATTTAACACTGTTCCATAGAGAAACAGACTTTTGCTATTGTTCTTTTGGTTTTGAGAGTACTTCTCTGCAAGAATCTATAATGCAATTTACACATCTTATCTCATAACATCAGTATAGATGACTTGCTAATCTCAAAAGAACAGAACAAGATAATAAAGACAGAAGCAATTTAGTTCTCCAGAAAAAACCAGGTAAGCTATTTGAGAAGGAGATTATATTGAAATTTCAAACCACTGTTTTATCTGACACTATAATCACAAACAAACAGGTATTTAATATTTTTTACCAGAAAATGATTTAGAGAACAACTTAAAGTTCATAATTCTGCCTTATTCATAGCAAAATGCTATCAGGCACAGCCGTCCTCTTCAAAGGCCACTGAAAATCACTCATTGAAACCCTTTGGTAGAGAGAGAAAAACACTCACCAATGAACATATTTATGCTGCTTTGTAAAGGGTGTACCTCTCCCATCAAAAAATATGGGGACAAGAAAGATAGTGGAAGGCAATGGAATTTGTCACCCCAGGTACATGTATGACTGCACATATAGTGCGATGTTACATTGTGTACAATCAGAGAAATGAAAAGTTGTGCTGTAATTATGTACAATGAATCAAAATGCATTCTTCTGTTCATAAGTACTTAATTAAAATAAATAAATATTTTTTAAAAAGTGAAGTCTTTTTCATTCTCTCTTGAATTTGGACTGCCCACATGGTTATCTTTGACAAGTAGAATTTGGTAAACACATGTTTTTGGACTTCTGAGCTCAGGTTCCGTAGGTTCTATTTTCTCTCTTGGTACCTAGTTTCATATAAATAAATACAGGCTTTGCTGCTGGAGATGATGGGCACACAGAGAAAGAGGAGAGATACAGATAAAAAGTTCCCATGGGCTACCTGAATCCTACCTCCATAAATGAGGACAAAGAGATCCATCAGCTCCCATGAAAATCCTATTGGGCATAGTTGAGCTATCTGTGCTCACTCTTGCCCAAATTTAAGTCCCATGGAATGCTGAGCAATAAACAGTTATTACTGAGAGCTATTAAATTCTGGGATACCTCCTTACACAGTGAAATTCAAATAATATGCTTACTGGTACTGTTCTGTGAAAAATCCCAGTGGCAGCACACACTGTCATGCAGGAAATATCTGGAGGCTCAATTAGCACAAAAATATCAGACCACATTGGCAGAGGCAAAGCCACATTGTCAGACCTCACAGGATAAACAGAAAGTGGACATAGCAAGAGCAGCAGAAGATCCATAGACTTCTCAATATTTACATCAAGAAGTGAAAGCAGTAGTGCACATATCCTGGACAGCAATGTGTGTATGGTACAGCTCAGTCAGACCAGATCAAGCAGCAATCATGGCATGAGAAAGATTTTAGAAAATTCTTTGAGTATATCCTGATAAAATTGCTATTTTTCTTCCCTTAAGAGAACAAAGGAAAAACAAAACAATAAAAATTTCTCCCAATTATGCTGCAATAAACATTGATTGTGATTGTGTCCCTGTAGTATGCTGTTTTTAAGTCCTTTGGGTATAGATGTGTCCATCTACATCTAAAAATGGTGTAAATATACTTTGAATGCAAATGGGATAGCTGGGTCAAAAGATGGTTTCATTCCCAGTTTTCCAAGGAATCTCCATATTGTTCTCCATATTGGCTTCACCATTTTGCAGTCCCACCAGCAATGTATGAGTGTGCCTTTTTCCCCACACCCTCGCCAACACTTATTGTTGTTTGTATTCTTAATAGCTGGCATTTTGACTGGAGTGAGATTAAATCTTAGAATAGTTTTTATTTGCATTTCTGTAATTGCTAGAGATGTTGAACATATTTTTCATATATTTTTTGATTGATTGTATATCACCTTCTGAGAAGTGTCTATTTATTGCAGCACAATTCACAATTGATAAACTGTGGAACCAACCTAGATGTCCTTCTGTAGATGAATGGATAAAGAATATGGAATATTACTCAGCAATAAACAAGATTAAAATCATGTCATTTGCAGGTAAATGGATGGAGTAGGAGAATATAATGTTAAGTGAAATTAGCCAATCCCCAAAAATGAAATGTCTAATGTTTTCTCTGATATAAGAAGGCTAATTCATACAGGGGTTGGAAGGGGGAGCTTGGGAAGATTAGACAAACTCTAGATAGGGCAAAGGTGAGGGAAGAGAAGGGAGGGAGCAAGGGGATAAAAAAAGAGATGTTGGAATGAGATGGACATTATTAAACTAAGTACATGTATGAAGAAGACACAATGGTGTGAATATACTTTGTTTACAAGCAGAGATATAAAAAATTGTGCTCTATATATTTAATATAATTTTACTGCATTCTCTTGCCATATATAACAAATTAGAATTTTTTTAATCTACAAAATTAATCAAGGTATTGTGTCTATCTACAACTAAAAATGTTTAAAAATTTTCCTCATAATAATTGTTATATTCCTTTTGTTATGTTCTGCAAGTACTATTTATTTCTATATTTAAAGCTAATCATAATGTATTTTGGTGTGTCTTATCTTTTTAAAGTTTCAGTGCAAAATTCTGATAATTTATTATGCATTGTAACATTAAAAGAAAAGCCTATCTCCCCCAACATAAACAATATCATCTTGTGTGACACCAAAACTCATTTCAATAGATACACAATATGAGTTTTTCTATTGAAACATTGTGGTCCATTCGAAGATACCAATGCCTAATTATTTAAACCAGCATGTCATTGCATTTAAAATATTTATACATTGGAAATTGCAAACATGCTAATTTATAGATTTTCAAATATATGTGAGGCACCAATCGAATGTCATGTCTCTTCTGAGTATTTACTAAGCCCAGTTGACCAGAATAAATCAGAAAAAAAATTTTTTTTTACTAATTTTCCATGATAACTTTCATTTTTATTTCAATTTTTTTCTGGCTTCAAACTATTTGGATATTTGTTTTTAATGAATAAAACTGATATATTAGTTCTTGCTAGCATTCTTTTTTTTTCTGAAGAAACCCTCTTCCACCACTTTTTGTGAAACTATCTTAAGAACAATCCATGTTCCTTTACTACTCAGTTGCTTTATATTCCAGGGCTACATGCACAAATTGGATGATGAATTTCCACTGCTGACATCTGAATAAGAAATTTGATCTTTCGAAGGTCATAGCATTCATATTAGGAATGAGTTCCCAAAATATGAGCTGGTATGACACTGAAATGATTAATTCCAAACACACCACCAGAATTAGACATTAAATTCAATATGTCCAAGACTTTCATGTTTAAATTTATATAATGAAAACAATTAAAAATTTTTTATCTAGCCAATTGCTTATCTTTTAAAAAGATTCTAAGATTTTGATATATGACCCTTGGTAAACAGGTTTTCTCCTCCTCCTCTTCTCTCCATTCCTCTGTGTTTTTGTCTTTTAAATAACCAAAGCTCTGAAGGTACTTCTGAAATTCACACCACTAAAAATTTGAAATTTTTACAATAATTAAACTTTTTGTCTGAATTTTAATGTATTGCATTTTCTTGAAGATTTCTTTAATGCATGTCCTAGTTCTTTGGAGATTTTCAAAGTCAGTTTAACAGTGTTTCTTATTCATTAGCAACTTTTTTTTTTACAATCTACTAACAAGCCCTTTATGACCCTGAAGTTCTTTCAATTGCAGTACTTTTTAGTGTCTTCATTGCATCGTTGGGAATAATTCTGTTACTTTTTACCTCACTTAGAAGCTTAATGATTTTTCTTGCATATATGTCTGCTAAAAATATATCTTAAAATATATCTACATCTTTCATTGTAAGTGTTCTAGTCCCTTCACAGATTATCCGAACCTACCATTTTTCAGAGAGCAGACCTAGTTTACTTCCTGTGGAATTACCCTCCCTCTGATTTGCTGAATCGGTATATATTTGAATATAGTTTAATTCTATAGCATGTGATTTATCTCACACATGGTTTTCAATTCTGCAAATATGACATGAAATCATCACAGGGTGCATTAAAATAAATTAGAAATCACAATCTAGAGTTTATAAATTTACTATCAATAATTATATCAACATTAATAATATTAATGGTTATTATCACTAATCATGTACTTATTACTTTATCAAAGAATAGGGCTTTAAAAATATAAGTATTTATTTCAGAGTTACTACATGTGGTCTGTTTGGAGTAATTCTATTTTAATCTAATAAATCTTAATTTCTGCCTTTAGCTTTTTCCAAAACTCTTGAGAATATTTTAAGAAAATCATTAGTTTCATCTTCAGGAGCAAAAACACTTTGTCAGAGAAGGATGTGTTTCACCTTCTTTTGTTTCCTGTACTATGATAATTAGAAAGGAAATATCAGGAGTGATCTCATGTAGTCACAAACAGTGTCTCTTCACTGGTTACCCCTTGGAAAGGTGTACCACAAGCTCTCCTTCTCACAGTGCAAACCCCCTCCTTGGCATTAACCTATTAATCCAAATTACAAACATTGCACATCTACTTTATGATAGCAATTATAAAGTCAAGGATTCCAAAAAGAACCAGAGAGGTCCTGTTCATTAGAAATTTTAAGGCCAGTAAATGGGGACATAAAGATATGAGAATATGCTATTTTCATTGATTTTTAGTATCTGCATTCTTTGAGCCACATTTACCTATGAATTTATGCTCTCATTATTAAAACCATTGTAGTCTATTACAGAATATATTGTGTACCTGCAAGTACTTCTTTGTAGTCAGTAAAGGGTAAATGTGTTCCTTGGAAGAAAAAATATGCTGATCAAATAAAAAATTAGTAGGAGTCTTAAAAATTATTTCTACAGAACCTTGAAATTGACTTAAACCTCCCTTTGAAGAGTTTCTTTGCATTGGAACTCCCACTGCTAGGCAGCCCCGGCTTAATCCTCAGATAGTTCCTCACTATAAAAGCTTCTCAGGCAAAGATTCTTGAAGAGTGGTAGGAGACCTTTAGAGGTTCCTGAGACCTTTTGAGGGAATCCAAAAAATGTTTTTCCTCAATGACTTTTCTGTAAACTCCACTCATGCTTCTATATAAAGTGTCCCCTTAGAAAGTTCTTCCCTTACGACCCACTAAGAAAGAGCAGCCTGCTTATCACCTTGCTCTTCACACTTCTTTGCCATTCTCTTACAACCCCAAATAACATAAGTTACTTGAAACTATAAATGATACATTTGATATTGAGTCTCCTTCACAAACTACATAAGTGTGAAATGGGTATTTTTGTTCATAACTTTTTCCAGAGTACCTTTAACAGTACCTGGTGTACTGCAGGTCTGCAGAAATCATTTGTATTTCTTTGAACAGAATGTATATCATCTACAGGCTTTCATAGAGGTAAGTGTAATATAGACTTTCTCCTACAGCTTTCCAGTTGAAGGACATTTCTCTTAAGTGAATTCCTCTGTTCAATAATTTAGGAACAAAAAGTGTGTGTATAGGAAAAGCATTTATAATATTTAATAACTTATTCCTAAAGAGTTAACTAAATTTCCCTTACTAGTGCAGTCATGGGATTTCTTTCAAACTATCACTTAGTACCTTACATTTTTAATACCTGTATAGATCAGAAATAAAAACCATCATCAAAAGGGAAATATTATTATATTATTATTATTTTTTTTAATATTACAGAACTTGTATTTTATTCTCGTCAAAAGAGCTCTATTCAACTTAAACACTTTTTTTCATCCCAGTCACTCTTGAGCAATACATAAATTTAGTTGCCTAAGGTCTCTAAAACTTAATATTCCAAATCCAACTCTTGTGAACCACTTTTCTACTCTGAGGGGCTATGGTATGGCTTTTTCATATAACATCACCCCATCTGACATCAAGAGCCTAATGATGTTTCATATCTCCAAAGAGGGCTCTGTCCTCCAAACAGTAGACAGCCATCTTGCAAATGTTAATTCTGGACTTTCTTGGTGTTCCTAGATATCAAGAGAAAACTTGCAGACAAAGGTCCAGGTTCATGGCCTTCCTCAGCTTCAGCTCAGCTGTTACTTGTCCAACAGTGATTGTGACAATGTCATGCCTTGTAAAACTGCATCCCAATTTCGGAGATATGAACACATGAAAAATCCTAGAAGTTATGAAATATGGTGGTTTGGTCATTGCACTTCAGTGGGGTGAAGGAGATTTACACAGTACAAGAAACTGTAGGAAGAATTCATTTTTTTTTGATATGATTTTTTTTCCTGATTAATTTATTTTTTATTTATTTATTTTTTTTATTGGTTATTCAAAACATTACAAAGATTGCAGAATCACATCGGTTACACATCCACATTTTTACATAATACCATAATAGTAACTGTTGTATTCTGCTACCTTTCCTATCCTCTACTATCCCCCCTCCCCTCCCCTCCCATCTTCTCTCTCTACCCCATCTACTGTAATTCATTTCTCTCCTTATTTTTTTCCATTCCCCTCACAAACTCTTATATGTAATTTTGTATAACAATGAGGGTCTCCTTCCAGGAAATATTATTATATTAATTAATAATGTGTTAATAAATAGTGTATTAATAATGTTGTAAAATCTCTGTCAAAACAGATTGATGCTCAAGACTCTCAGCAGTAGGTCTAAGCTCCAGCTTATGCTTTTGAATGATTCATTTATTCTGTGGTTCACTGGTTGCCTACTATTGTAGGCCAAGCACTAAGTAAAAAGAGACTAATCATCACCATCAATTTGGCAAAAATTGTCAGCCAGTGAAAAAGAGTTTTTTAGAATAAGTAGAGTGAGGTTAGTTTGGGATGGCATGAAATAAAATGACTGTAATGGTGAGTATATATCTAATAGAAACAGTTGAGTTCAGGTGAAGACTAGGGACAAGACAACAGGATTTGGCCATGATTAGCTCAGGAGTCAATGCTACTTCTAAGTAGTAGTGGCAGTGATCACTTAGAATAAATGGTAAACAAAAAACAGATCTCACTTATTTGATATTCCTACCACCAGGAGCCAAGCTTTACAGAGCATTCTAGGTACAAAATTATTTTATAACTAGAATTTCTGAAGGTGTCCTTCTCTTGATGGCTTGCTTGCTGTGAGCTTCTCTAAACCAGTGTAATTCTATAAACCATTATTGACATGATGCTTTTAGAGTTTAAAAATGTATTATTATAGTGAGTTTTATTATTCTGTGGTTACACAAGAGACTTATTTCTATTTTGTGCAAAGTACCAAGGTTTAAGTGAGAAGATCAGAGGTAGGTAACCACTGATTATCCATAGCCCTCTTGATGATCTATAGTATCAGTATTTTAATAGAAATAATGATTTTTCATCTTCACTTCTAGTCTTTCCAATTGCTCCATATTACTTTATTGGAAATTTTTCTTCACAGTTAATCACTCTCCTTACCAAAATATCTTTCCCAACTAAGATAACTGCAGGGAACTACCCACAGCTACATTTTCCCTAATGTCTTTACACCACAGACCTTGGTAATGTATAGTCCATCTATTGTGAGAACACAATAGATCAATAACATGTAGATATGACTATTTTCAATTATTTAAATTTATTTAACATCCTTTCCAGCAAAATTTTCTCCAGGGAGAATGAGAACAAGAATTTGTTTGAGAGAAAGTAGAATTTTTTCTATACATTGATTTGCTAACATTCTATAAAAAACCATATATGCAGAGTTTATCAAAGATGCCAAATAATCTGTTCATTCAAGACTTTTAAAAAGAAATTCTGTGTGTGTATCATAGCTAAAATGTAAGGGTATGGATGCTTAGAATCTGAAAACAAAATGAAAGAGTTCCATCAAGTGGTCACATACAGACATGACAGTTTGCATTTCACCAATTCAAGGAGGAAAATAATTGTTCTGCTATGTAGTTCAGGCACATTTTTCAAGTAAACTCCCAAAATGTAATGCCAAGCAACATTAAAAATATTAGATACCTTTTAAACATTATCACTAACTTATTTTTTATACTATTAAACTGTAACAGAAATAGGAACTAAGGATTTACTTTCTCCTTAAAGCTTGCTTTTGAAAATGCATGGTTAACACCTTTACTCATGTTTATAGCCATCTGTTTAAATTAGTTAGCAGATACACCACAGGATATACTAAATCAAGTATGAGGCCAGCACTGTAAATTCACACACTAACAACTAGCAAATGAAACAACACATTTAAAAATACTACCCTATAAATAGAAAGGAAAGTCAACCTAGTGTTTTCTAAAAAGTAAAATAAGTTTTAAAATATAAACATGAGTTAACTTACTTCCATTAATATTCTAAGTTGAATTTTTTCCTATATCTTGGCAAATTGCATCTCCTTATCAAGGTAGAGAGAAAGGCCACATATAATTTTAAATTACAGCCCTGTAAAAGGCTTATAGGTCTTACTTCTCACTTCAGAAAAGAATCATAGTTTATTTTAAGGTTGCAAATGCTATTTTAAAATATGCATTACATATTTTTTTTTTACTTTTTTATTGGTTATTCAAAACATTACAAAACTCTTGACATATCATATTTTATTCATTCTATTCAAATGGGTTATGAACTCCCATTTTTACCCCAAATACAGATTTCAGAATCACATCGATTACACACCCACATTTTTACATAATGCCATATTAGTAACTGTTGTATTCTGCTACCTTTCCTATCCTCTACTATCCCCCCTCGCCTCCCCTCCCATCTTCTCTCTCTATCCCATCTGCTGTAATTTAATTCTCTTCCTTGTTTTTTTCCCCTTTCCCCTCACAACCTCTTATATGTAATTTTGTATAACAATGAGGGTCTCCTTCCATTTCCATGCAATTTCCCGTTTCTCTCCTTTTCCCTCCCACCTCATGTCTCTATTCAATGTTATTCTTTTCCTCCTGCTCTTCCTCCCTGCTCTGTTCTTAGTTGCTCTCATTATATCAAAGAAGACATTTGGCATTTGTTACTTAGGGATTGGCTAGCTTCACTTAGCATAATCTGCTCTAATGCCATCCATTTCCCTGAAAATTCCATTATTTTGTAATTTTTAGTGCTGTGTAATACACCATTGTGTATAAATTCCACATTTTTTTTATCCGTTCATCTATTGAAGGATGCCGCAGCCCGCCTGGCTGGGCAAAATAACCGGGGGGTGACAAACAACTTGTGTACTTTGATACAGCAGGAGTGGAAGCCATTTATTGTAGGACAGGAGTGGTATTTATACATTTTACACAGCTTATCTAATTAGCATAAAATAGATACAGCAGTCAACCAATAAAGAATCTCCACACTTAATGGCTCGCTTTTGTTACTTCACAAACCACTCCCTCTGGCATTTTGCCAGGCACCATGCAGACTTGTTTACAGACTCTAACATTTCTCTGGCAAAATACCAGGTGCCATCCTGACTTGTTTACAGACCTTAACAGAAGGGCATCTGGGTTCGTTCCACAGTCTAGCTATTGTGAATTGTGCTGCTATGAACATCCATGTGGCAGTATCCCTGTAGTATGCTCTTTTAAGGTCTTCAGGAAATAGTCTAAGAAGAGCAATAGCTGGGTCAAATGGTGGTTCCATTCCCAGCTTTCCAAGGAATCTCCATACTGCTTTCCATATTGGCCGCACCAATTTGCATTCCCACCAGCAATGTACAAGAGTAACCTTTTTCCCACATCCTCGCCAGCACTTGTTGTTGTTTGACTTCATAATGGCTGTCAATCTTACTGGAGTGAGATGGTATCTTAGGGTGGTTTTGATTTGCATTTCTCTGGCTGCTAGAGATGGTAAGCATTTTTTCATGTACTTGTTGATTGATTGTATGTCCTCCTCTGAGAAGTGTCTGTTCAGGTCCTTGGCCCATTTGTTGATTGGGTTATTTGTTTTCTTATTGTTTAATTTTTTGAGTTCTTTGTATATTCTGGATATTAGGGCTCTATCTGAAGTGTGAGGAGTAAAAATTTGTTCCCAGGATGTAGGCTCCCTATTTACCTCTCCTATTGTTTCTCTTGCTGAGAAAAACTTTTTAGTTTGAGTACATCCCATTTGTTGATTCTAGTTATTAACTCTTGTGCTATGGGTGTCCTATTAAGGAATTTGGAGCCCAACCCCACAATATGTAGATTGGAGCCAACTTTTTCTTCTATCAGGCACAGAGTCTCTGATTTGATATCTAGCTCTTTGATCCATTTTGAGTTAACATTTGTGCATGGTGAGAGAAAGGGATTCAGTTTCATTTTGTTGCATATGGATTTACAGTTTTCCCAACACCATTTGTTGAAGATGCTATCCTTCCTCCATTGCATGCTTTTAGCCCCTTTATCAATTATAAGAAAGTTGTAATTTTGTGGATTGGTCTCTGTGTCCTCTATTCTGTACCATTGGTCCATCCGCCTGTTTTGGAACCAGTACCATGCTGTTTTTGTTACTGTTGCTCTGTAGTATAGTTTGAAATCTGGTATCGCTATGCCGCCTGATTCACACTTCCTCCTTAGAATTGCTTTTGCTATTCTGGGTCTTTTGTTTTTCCATATGAATTTCATGATTGCTTTATCTATTTCTAAAGAAATGTCGTTGGGATTTTGATTGGCATTGCATTAAACCTATAGAGAACTTTGGGTAATATCGCCATTTTGATGATGTTAGTTCTTCGTATCCATGAACAGGGTATATTTTTCCATCGTCTAAGGTCTTCTTCCATTTCTCTCTTTAGGGTTCTGTAGTTTTCATTGTATAAATCTTTCACCTCTTTTGTTAGGTTGATTCCCAAGTATTTTATTTTATTTTTATTTTTTTTTGAGGATATTGTGAATGGGGTGGTTGTCCTCATTTCCATTTCAGAAGATTTGTCACTGATATACAGGAATGCCTTTGATTTACGCGTGTTGATTTTATATCCTGCCACTTTGCTGAATTCACTTATTAGCTCTAGTAGTTTCTTTGTAGACCCTTTTGGGTTTGTTAGATATAGTATCATATCATCCACAAATAGTGATAATTTAAGTTCTTCTTTTCCTATTTTTATGCCTTTAATTTCTTTTGTTTGTCTAATTGTTCTGGCTAATATTTCGAGGACTAAATTGAATAGAAGTGGTGAGAAAGGGCATCCCTGTCAAGTTCCAGATTTTAGAGTTTTTCTCCATTCAGAATGATGCTAGGCTGAGGCTTAGCATATATAGCTTTTACAATGTTGAGGTAAGTTCCTGTTATCCCTAGTTTTTCTAGTGTTTTGAACATAAAGAGATGCTGAACTTTGTTGAATGTAGTCAATATAAGACAAATCTTAATATGTAATGCATTTTCTGATCATCTCGATAGATGTAGAAAATGCATTCATTACATATTAAGATTTATCTTATATTGACTACTTTATAAAAACAGTAGTTAATTTAAATGACTACAGTATTGGTTAAACCATTCTGCCTATACTCAGTGTTTCCTACATTGTATGGAATAATACATATTACTAATAAGATAGTGTTCAATAATAAATATCTTATATTAAACCTAGGAAATATTATTACATTATATATTACCTAAACTGAATTTTACAGTGTGCAGTGATGAGGAACAAGGGATTTCGCATGAAAGAGATTGAATTTGAATCTCTACCACTTTTTTGCTGTGTAATTTGCAACCATTATGTCTTTCTGTAAAAGAGATAAACAATGCTTCTGATATGAGTACTGTAGAAATTAAAGGAAATTTTTCATATCAAGAACTTACATACATAGTTGACTTGCATTGAATGAATAATATTTTTATGGTGAAAAATCTTTCCCTGGTTCTATCTTGTCATTAATAGGTTAGAGTGGCAGAGAATTTTGTGGACAAATTTATTGAATTTGAGAAGTTGAAAATTATGAATAACCAATAAAGTACTGGTGCTATGAGGGCAACATGACTATATATTTTATTAATGCTCTTAGACTTTCTCATTCTAGGTAACCTTTGGACTCACATTTCCATTTTTACCAGAAGTCAAAGAAGAAATAGAGTTAGTTTTCTTCAGTCTCTCCATTGAATCTTGCATTGATAAGAAATCAGGCTGATTTAAAATCCTCACATCTCATAAGGTAAGAACAACTCTTCTTGTCAACAGGATAATATAATGAACACAGGAAAGAGGGGAGGGAAACAGGCATTTGGTAATGTGTAAAGCAGTGGAGAATGTGGGTGTAAGATATATGGGAACTATTTCTGCTCTTCATACATATTTTCAATGTTTGAATTTCTTCCAAGGGAAAATATAAGTAAACAAAAAAGAAAAACTAAAATCCCTTTTAGAGATCCTAAAAGTAAATGAATTTACCACCAACAGATTTGCACTTTAACAAACTTTTGAAGTTATTTCTGTAAGATGGAAAATAATCACAGAAGAAAAACTGAAGATGCAAAAAGAAATGTGCAAAGAAAATGGAAAGTATGTAGATCAGTCTAACCATCCCCAATCTGGGTAAAATAACAGAAATATGTTATTGAGGAACAAAGAAAAGATAATTTAAACAGTAAATCTTCTGGAAGAGAAGACAATTTGAATTTTAAAATTTCTATGTCCACTTTGTTACACAAGAGAATAAAGTTTATTGTAGACTTTGAGGTAATAAACCCATTATCTTTTCACAATAATTACTAAAAGAGTAAAAGAAAAGAGAATTTGAAAATTAATGTAAATGATGCAGAGAAGATGATGAAAAATTTAAAAAATGACACAAAGAAGGAATTTATAAAATAAGAAGATGGCAATGAATTCTAATGTCCAAATATAATTATAACCCTAATACATATAAAAGATTAAATTTCAAATTAAATTTTAAAATTAAAAAATAAAAATAAATGAGTCAAGCTTCATTTTATAAGGCTATGGGAAAATTGATAGTTAAAGGTTGAAAATAATGGAGCTTAAGTTTGGCAAAAGAATAGGTGATGCATTGATATTATATTTAAACATACTTTCAATGCACAAAGCTCTATTAGAAAAGATAAAAATTGATGGTAAATTACTCAATCTGTAAAATTAAAAGAAAAAATGAGAATATGTTTAGATTCAAATATTGATGCCTCTAATATCTTACAAACAAAATAAAGCAAAATAATGGATTCTTTAACTTCTTATGTAATCTATCATTTAAAGGAATATATGTCATTTTGAGATACACATGGAACTTAAAAGAAAACAGCCAATTGGGAGGCACAAAGGAAAAAGTAGCCAATTTCAAGGAATAATCATGCAAGTCTCTTCTACAATCACAACCCAATTTAGATATCAGAAAAAAAATAATTCAAAAAACTTGTAGATTTTCAGACATAACAGCATAAAACATACCAGAAAGCAATAAAGACTGAAGTTATTATGGGAAAAAAATAGAATACATCCATGCACAAGAAAAAAAATTATCTAAGATGAAAATCAATGAATAGTAAACAAAAATAGAAAGTTAATATAATCTAAGACTAATATCATATATTTAATATTTTCATGTCTACTCTTAATATCAAACTTCAATCCTTTTAAGTATGTGTACACACACACACACACACACATCCAGCAATATTTGTAACAAATTTTCTATTATTAAATTTACATAAAAACCTTGAGACATCTACATTTTGCTTAATTTTTTTTTACATTCAGCATTGCTTTTTGAGACCCATTTTATTGGGATACACACACACACACACACACACACACACATACATACGTACATATATGTGTGTATATATATATATATACACACACATATATATATATATATATATGGGTGTATATATGTAATATATATACACCCATATATATATATACACACACACACATACATACGTACATATATGTGTGTGTATATATATACACATATATATATATATATGGGTGTATATATGTAATATATATATAGGTGTGTGTATATATGTGTGTGTGTGTGTGTATATATATATATATATATATATATATATATATATATATATATATATATATATAAAATGGTTCACTTTGTTCCCTTTAACATGGCATAGTAGTCTCACGTTCTGTTTATCAATTGCCCTTTTTCTCTTTGTTAGCAGTACTTCAATGCATGTCCCTGGCATTTACTGTGCATTTGTAAAAAAGGGACACTGAAGTGAAAAAAAATGAACTTTTAAGAAAATGGGCATGTTTAATTTTTCTAAATGTTGGCAAATTCATTACTTAAATATCTTTCCTCAAGCATTTGCAACAAAGGATCTTTCTTAGAAAAAGATACATGTCTGCACAGATGTTTAGCTTTCCTATAAAAAGGAGAATTGAAAAGTTTTGTCATTTATTCAATTGGAGCAATCTCTGCCATAATTTCATGAATGATAACTCAAATGTCTTTGAATGTTCAGCCTTAAATAAGTCAATGCTATAAAATTTTACTCTACTTAAATTTTCTAAAATTTTTATTCTTACCTCGGTTGCTTTGACAATGTATGAGAGGGTGTGTATGGCTAATGTGTGTGATTTATCTACTACATACAAGTTATACAAATATGTTGATGTGAACCCCAAACATAGCCTTAGTAAATGCCATCCTAAAAAGTACTAAGGTAACAAAGATGACATGTAGCTCTCTTTTCATATCTGTTACATTTTAAAGTTTATTTCCACTTTATTGAATATGTATTAAGTTGCTATTTCTTATATAAGTCAAGAGATCTTTAAGTAGGTGATCATGCAATTGCTTAAGAGATCAGGACATCTGAAGAGTAAAAGTAACCTCAAGAATAAACCAAGACCTATCCTCGGGAACCCATGTATCAAATTGATCCTCTAGTGAGTGTAATACTAAAAATATATTGTGAGTAACATTAAGTTGGTAACATCTAATCTCCAGTAGGTACTGGACCTGCCTTTTGTAATGCTGGAGGGAATGCTATTCCCATTTGCTTATATCATGATTATATTAAAAAGTGACATTTGTCAAAATGGCAAACTCCTGCTGCCCTGGAAGATGCCCTGAGCAAGAAATAGTAGCAAATTATTGGAGTTGGAAGAACAAGAAGTAAAATGAAGATAAGAATGGAGTATTAATTCCTCAATCCAATTTTAATAATACACCATATACTGGCCAGCAGTTGCTATGCAAAACACAGGCTGTTTTCTTTTGTTCTGAAATCTCATATAACTGATGGCATTTTAAATGGGATTTAATACCAAAGAGATTTATAATCCTCCTTCTATACCTAATTTAATCCATTATTTGGGAACTCCCTTTTAACAAGTTTCACTTTCATTACCTCCTTTTTTGGCAAGTTACTTTTAGAAAGAAGAAAAGTGAGAGAATATGTTACACACACACACATACACAGCTTTGTGGCACATATTTGAGAATCTAAGGTGTTCAGGTAAAATTGAGATATGTGGGTACAAATTAGTCCCAACCAATATCTTTGCATTTTATTTTAATTATTTACTTTGTATAATATGGCCCACAGCATGAAGAGTTTACATATCCTGGTTTATCATTTTTCTGGAAAATTAAGATAATATCTATATTAATATTTTATTTATATTCAGGGAACAGTTTTCACCTTTAAGTCACTTCACTCTATATCCATAACTCTTTGCCAGGTTCTCTACGTAAAGTATCTTTACCAAAAAAGCAGACAGGTTTCAAACTATTGTCTGATGTTGAAAATTGTCTCATTTTTTCTTGTGAATTAGTATCCTAGGTAGGCAACAATATAGTGAAATATATACTCATACAATTTTTACACCAAATCTAATCCTTGTATTGTTCATGAATTGATTCAGTATTTTAGTACAAAGACTTTAAATATCAAGTTTAATTGAGCTCTGATATGACACGTCTCCAGAATTTATTACTGCAGGATAAAGTGGTTCATCTAAAAAGCAGTCTGTTCCAAACAGATGCATGGCATTAAAAAAAAATACACAACCTTTTTTTCTTTGAATTTTCTCAGAGTATAACGTTGAAAATTTGCTTACTGTAGTAAATGGCCCAAACTAGTAAAATGAAGAATAATTTTAGTCATATAATAGCTACAATGCTCTTTTCTGGATACCCAGTTTAGACCATTCTCATATTTTATCTGAACCACATGGTGTATTCATCAGCACCGTGATCTTGGAAAAAATCACCAACTGCAAGAATTTATTGTCATTTTTGCTGCCAATTTTCTCCTGTGACTAGGAAAAAATATTATGTTTATAAAAATCCTTAAAAACAAATCAAAGTATCTAAGGACAATCTTTAAGCTTGAGAAGACAAATATTTTGTAATTATTAAGAGTGAAATCTTGTCACTTTGATTAGCAATATCTTGTTTTCTTTGGAAGTTATTTTTAAGATCTTTATTCTCAGGTTGTATGCAGTTTGAAAATGTCTGCAAAACTGCTGCCTAACTTGTCACCTGGTTTTCTTCCAAAGTGCAGAAAGAACTAGAAGCCTTTCAACAAATGGATTGTGTTCACCATCTGGCCATTTTGTATCACACAGTAAATTTTATACTAAAAATGTCTTTCTTCCCAGACCAGAACATAAGAAATTTTCTTTCTTGGTCTGATGTCTGATTTAATTTAGTCTTTAATATAATTTGTTGAGTGCTACAACTGTACAAAGTGTAGTTATGCATATACTATAATTTATAAAGTTCTTTATTACTGAGGAATTGTAGTTACTTCTAAGACATAAGTTAAAACTTATTTTTGAATGTTTATCTTTTTATTTGTAACTTTCAATGTGTATAATGCTATTGAAAACTCTATATTTCGTTAGATATTTTTAAAGTAAACGATGTGAACATATGCATATTTTATATTATGTTTGATATAAATGCATAAGTTTTTCCAAACTTTAAAGCTAAAACTTCCCAATAATGTATATTTTTATATTTAGTCAGTTTAAATTTGACCAACACATAAAATATAAATTATAAAATTACCATGAAACAGTTAAGGACAAACATTGCTATTCTCATCTATTTCAGTTTAGATCTGGAATGTCCCCCAAAACCTCATGTGTTGAAGGCTTAGTCCCCAATGTACCAATGTTCAGCTGGGGATTTTAGAGATAATGGATCATAAGAATCCAACCTCATCACTGGTTAACACTTGGATGCATTTATAACTGACTGGATTATTGGGAGATGGCAGCTAGACCTAGCTGAAGCACATGGGTCCTTGGGGAATATTCCCCTGAGGACCATATTTTGTAACCAACCTTTTGCCTTTTTTTTCAACTTCTAGCCACCATGAGGTGAGCAGCTTTGCTCTTCCATACCCTCCTGCTACCATGATCTTCCTTACTACAGACCCATAGCAATGGAGCCAGCTGACCATGGACTGAAACCTATGAAATCAAATAAACCTTTCCTCCTTAAATTGATTTTATCAGGTATTTTCCCACAGTAAAGGAAAGCTGACTACCAGATCATCTTCATCCAATATAAATGTGTGAGACCACAGAAAAGGGAGCAAAAGACCAAAAATATAACAAGTCTAGAGGCTATGAGTACATAGAGTAAGGCAATGTATGTAGGTATAGATTGATATCAGTTCAAGTTATGTAGCTCTAATATATCAATTGCTCTTAATACATTACTTAATTTTAATATCATCTAGGGTTCTTTTCTCAATGAAAGGAGTTTGGATAAGTTATATATAAGTAATATTTTCATGTTTCCTGAATTTTAAAAATAATTTAGGCATTTAAATATTTTACTTATGTAAATTTAAAAAAAACTCAAATCATTAATAAATCACATCGTCAGACACAAATACATGAATTTTAACCTCAGATCAAAATCAAAGCTGGTATCAGTTAAATACATTATAGGAAATAGGTCATAAATAAAAACAGATTTATTTAATTTAAATCTAACTTGGAGTAAATTTTTGCTGAATATGTCTATATTTTATTTCTCAAAACTGTGTTGCATATGAGCCAGAGAAAACTAGTATATTAAGATTTTTCTCTTACATGATAAATGTATAACATGTTATCTAATAAATCACATGTTAATGTACTAAAGAGGATAGTTACAGTTTTCCCTTAAACATCATTTTGATTTTAATGATATAGCTTAATATTTTATTCTGAAAATACAATATATATTTATAATGCTACAACTTAACCAATTCCTAGAATTATGACAAATGATTCATTATATAGAAAGGTTTACATTAAAGTGAATGAACGTTGGCTATCTTCCTAATTTGTGTCTCCCAGAAGATTGGCTCGCTACCTCTAGCTGGAGATAAAATAAAATTCAATCTTGAAAAATTTAGATTCCTTGTTTGGCAAGAATTTGCATTGCTACCAATTAATTAAATAGACATTAAGAAATGTTGGGGGGGGTTCTAATTGAACAACTGAGCTTGGAATCAGTCTGAAACTCTTTCTCAGAAAAGAAGTGGTACACCATTTCAGGAAGGCATGGGGCTAAACGGCTGAAGGAAAATCAATGGGAGATGCTGTTGTGTTCCCCAAATTTCAGTGGAGAAACAGAAAGTTTTTATACATGCTAATTTGGAATCCTCTCAGAATCTGTTTTTTACAGTTATCCTAATTTCATTTCTTCCCTATATTTGTTTCCTCTTCCTCTCCTCCTGTACTTCTCCTGAGTCTACATTTTCTGCATTCATTTACAGAGTTTACCCAATAATTCATAGTCTTGGGCTTTATTTCCTTTCTAAACATCGCCAAGGTCTAGGATGTATTTGGGGGCAAAATTTGTACTGAATTCAAGTATTTTTTTAAGTATGTGAGTTAAAATTTCAAGATGTACTGTGTCCAGTTTTCCTGTTCCTGTGGTATTTAAATGCACTTTTGTACTCCCTTTTCAACAATCTCCATGTCGATATATGTACAATAATTTTGATAAGTTCAACACTTTTCTCCAACATGTGAATTACAATACTGTCAATGGACAGTTGGAAGCCAGTTGATCATCTCTCGTTGACATCTTGATGGGATAAAGTTAATCATAATTTAAAACTATGCTTCTTAAAGTTTTTACTTTAAGTTTTATGTGAACATACATAGTTCAAGGTGAGCATCTGGTCAACACAGTAAATCAGTCAGGTGGATATGTTTAGAATAGTAGCAATTTATACCATATGGCTTTCAGCCTAGTAGGGCCAACTCCTTATGTTCAAAGACCCTGGGAAATCAGGCTGTTTGCAGGTCCTGAATGCTAATTCAGTACCTCTGGGAGAGTGCCAGGAAGTTGGCAGCAATGTCAAAAGAAGTCATTCCTCCAACTGTGAGAGTAAACCCCTTTTATCAGTGAATGGAGAATTGTTCCTAGTTGGGCAAATGCTCTGATATGATGACAAGGGGACAGGCAGGACAACCCTTGCTGCATTCAGAGAAGACAAAACCTCTCTCAGTTCCTGTTATTAATGTTCTGTACTGTCCACTAGCCCTTAACCTAATTATAAAATCCAGAAATTTCTCCCTGTTTACTTTTCAGGTTTGATCTCACCTGGTACCCTTCACCTTGGGACCAAGTGCCAGGCACACTACCTTTCCATGTTGATATTTCATTAATTTCAAAGACATTTTTGTAGAAATTTTTCAAGCACGGATGTCCAACTCAAATTAGTCTAATATCAATGCATTCTCCATTGTTTCTTGACTGCCAATGAGAAATTGTAATATATATAGGGGAATTAGGAATAAATCAGTAATCAGTGAGTGGCAACAGAAAAACATAAAACATAAAAACTACAGACTCTCAGTGTGTATGCCATTATCAGTAAAAACTGAATTGAAAGAATAATTTAAGTGAAAAATGACTATAATACAGAGTCATAGATTAAAATGTTGAAAGTAAATTTTTTGTGCACAAATTTTCAAGGAAAATACTCATGAATTTGCCTGGAATACAAAAAGCTTCAACAACCAGCATTCTTATCCATTCACTTTTTCTGAAACCATATAAAATGAGGGGATGATTCTTTAAATAATAATCAGAAGAAGAAATTAGTCATATGAAATTAGATTGTATGCTTAATGCCCAAAACATCCTAGACTCATTGCTCTGAAGAAAGCTGAAACCAATATTCTATTGAAGTTCTACAAATATCCTTTGTTTAAAAAAAATCAAGAAAAATGTAAGGCAACTATGTGTTAGACATAAAGGGATGTCTTAAGGGCAGCAACAAATTTGTAATTAACATGATATGAAGAAAAAGTAATTTTGTTAAGTGAAAAGAAAATAATAAAACATAACATTTTTTGCTATCTGTAAACCAGGTTATAAAAATCCTGAATTAAATTAATGTCTCATTAAGCTAACAGAAGTATAATATTGTTACCTACACCACAAAGTCCATTATGGAAGATGAGAAAAACAGAATTGGGTATTTATAACAACTGAGTAGCTTATATTTTATGTGAAAGAAAGTCTGATATCTTTCTGAACTAACATATCTAAAAATGTATTGTATCATATGGATGATGAGGTTCAGGACATTCTACCTCAAAATATGGCAGCTTGGTCTTTGAAAAAAACAGCAAGAAGATCTCTGACTTCCTCCTTCTGTCCTTCTTCCATGAAACCCACCATGAAAGAATTCTCTGACTTTTAGGAGAAGTGAGGGAGAAATAAAAGGGCTTAGGCAGCCAGAGCAAAATGGCCAGGGAGGAGGTCAAGAACAGGGCCAGAACAAAAGAGGGTCTTCTGATGAGGTCAACTTCATGCTTCATGTAAGTGCTTGTGGACACAAGCCAGAGACCCAATAAGACAGACACTTCCATACTCATGCTCCTAAGTGGTGATCCAATGAAAACACTAAAACAGGCATGTGGCCAGAGGGGGCACCTATCAATAATAATGAGGAGAGTATGGACAGGGGAGGAGATAGGAACAGAGAAAATTTCAAAGACCATAAAAAGAACAGGCCAAAACTCCTGCACCAGATTCCCAGCTCTGGTGCCCCTTCTCTCTTGCTTTTGCAATAAAACTACTTCCTTCTGAAAATCTCTGTGTCCTGTTCTTCAGTTCTTTGCTGAACAGAGATATTGAACACAGCGCACCTAGACAGCAATAAAATTAAGTCATAAGACCCTCGTGTGCTCTACACCTGGAAAGAATGTGGCACAGGAACACAGAGAACAGCCTCAGCTTCCTTACTAAATTTATTTAGTAAATTTATTACCATTACCAGTTTATTACCAGTTTATTACCATTAGCTCATAACTCCTTTGTTCAATAATATTTCTTTATGACTGCCTCCTTTTCATCTAATCTGAGCATAGAAATACACAGGTATCCATTTCTTGGAGTCTACATTTCTGAAGGCTCACCTATCATGAGAAACTTGTATTAAACACATTTTTATGCTTGTTTTTTTATGCTGTCTTCTGTCATAGATGCCTTAATCATAAACCCAGTGGACTGATAAGAAACATTTTCTCCCCTATATTGGCAAGAAGCATTAGAGAAAATTTTGAATTTTTGCAGTTGGTATTCAGTATAATTTGTTCAATACAATTTTTTAAACCACTGAGTAACATCTCACACCCTTTTTAATTTTTTTTAAGAGACACAGTCTCATTAAGTTGCTTAGGGCCTTGCTAAATTTCTGAGTCTGGCTTTCAGCCTGTGGTCCGCCTGCCTCAGCCTCCCCAGCTGCTGGGATTATAGACCTACACCACTGTGCTTGAATATTCTTGAAACTTTTATGGTCAGGTTATTGAGTGCCCACGGTCTAGTTGTTTAATTTCCTGTTTTATTTGCCCTCATAGAAATAATTTTAATTTGTATAGAGAAAAAATTGAATAAGTGAATGTGGGGTGGCTGAGTGAGGACACTGAAGGGTATGGAGAGTGACTACAGATGGTAATGAAGTTTTTGTGTGATGATAATGTTCTAAAGTACACTGTCATGATGGTGGAACAACTCAAATCACACTAAGAGCTATTGGAGTGTACAGTTTCAGCCGATGAACTAGGTGATACATAAATCATGTCTCAATATAAACTTTTGTAAAACAATTAATTTACAAGACACTTCACAAAAATCTGAATTATTTTCTCATTCCACATGCCACACTGTGATTACTATAAGTAGGTAGATTGGCACCAAGAACACTAAGCCATTGGTGTTTATCCCAAGACTGTACCATGAAGAGTCTACTTAACTCTTCCCAAAAGTTTGTTTGCTTGTAAAAGTAAATTCGTTTATTGAGAAAGCATGAATTATACAGGCATAAATAGAAATTAGTAGTACGATGTAATTAGCAGTAATTTTAAAAACTGTAAACATATGGTGGTATCTTTTTATTTTCCTCTAATTTCACTAACTGTACTAAAGAGTTGTTGTGTAAATTAAAATAACAAAAGGCCATTTGTACAAAACTTTTAAGATACTTAAAACACTTTACTAAATGAATAATTGTACATATTTATATGGTACAGTGTGATGTTTCATTATACATATACAATGTGTAATGACCAAATTGGAGTAATTAGTTTTGCCATCTTCTTATCGATTTTGTTTATGTTAGGAGCCTTCAAGATACTGTCTGCTAGTTCTTCGTAAAATATGTAATAGGGTCTTATGAAGCACAGTCATCCCACTATGCTGTAGAACACTAAACTTACTTTTCCTATGGAGCTATCAGATATCCAATCTTCTTCCCACCTTCTCCCCACCCTCCTCCTAGCCTATGATGGAGACCACGTAGTCTGTCCTTCAGTGCCTAGTTTACTTCACTTAATATAATGTCCCCTAGTAACATCCATTTTGCTGCAAGTGACAGGGTTTTATTATTTTAAATAAAATGGCTGAATAATTATGACTGAAAAATATTCCATTTTGTTCATATACCACATTTTCTTTATCTACTCATCCACTGATGAATTATCTTGGCTATTTTGGATAGTACTCAGAAGAATATTTTTGTCTTATAGAATTTGTTTAACAGATTTTTCTGAGGGGAATTATTCAAAATTATTAAAGTTATCAAACACAGTTTCCACTTAGAGTAAATATTTCCATTTTTAGGTACACTTGAGACACCTTCATTCATATATGCTACCATATATATGATTTAATTTTCTCTTTACCTATAGACAAAAAATATGTTCAAAAGTGGAATTATTTACTTCTGTTTTCCAATTACAGATATTTTTTTAATTTCCAAGCCCATTTATTAGAAGCATTTTAAAGATTATTTCTATGGAAATACCTTATTCATATCTAACACAAAATGTATCCAGATCCAACTTAATGGATAAGCAATTATTTTTAGGCAAAAAATTCTAACATATGGTATTAAATGTGATGACAGGGACCAAGTGTGACCTTGAGAATTCTAGCATATAGAAAGCAGAGGAGGGCAAAAAATTGTACTGCAAGATCATTCAAAAGAAACACACAACATTGATGAGGGGTCATATCTAAAGTAGGTTATTTGCCTTCTCCCCACACCTTCATATGTAAAATAGGGATAAGAAGGTTTTGCAAAGAGAAAAGAATGTCTATAACATCCTCAATACCATATACATATGCTGAGTCTGTATTAACTATTTGTTGTTGTTATTATTGAAATCAAATTTCCAACTCTGCCTAATGAGAAGCCAACCTTGGAAAGTTGTTTGAAGCATGGGGAGGAAGGTGTGCCTTCTCAGAGGCTATTGTGTCCAAATTTTCTTTAATTACTAATATGTCACAGTTTGACCTTTCCTGGGGCCATGAGGCCTATCTTTGAGGTTATATAGTAAGGAAAGTGTTTCCCTGTTAATATGTGTGAGGGGATCAGATGTTAGTATCTATAGATTATACATTATTTGCTCAAATCAAGTTTACCAAGAAGAGTAGGACAATATGAATGGCATGTCCTGGAGAGCTGGTCACTGGTGACACAGAGAAGATGGAAAGGTATGTTAAATGATAAATTTGTGTGCATCGCAACCTTACGTATACTTATGGTACTAGTGATGATATAAGGAGGCTGGGGCTGAGTCATTCTGGGGTAGATCCATACCAAATCTTTTGTCTTGGGCCTGTTTGCAGAGGCAGCCCAGAGACTGCAGCTCTAGATTCTAATCCAACAGCTGTCTGTCTGTATGGTTTAACTTTGTTCATTCATTTATCTATCGAATGATAGAATTGGATCTTATGATCTAAAAATTCTTTTCAACATTAAAGCTTGTTTATTTTCTCATTATGCTGTCCTCAGAAAAGACAGAAGTTCTTAATGGTACTTATACTTCATTCTAAAAATCCTTTTCTTTTAATCCTATGAATATTTGTTCCCTGGATTCAATTTTGAGAATATAAACCTGAATATGTGTTACTGGAGAGACCTGAAGGAATTTGCCTCTCTGAGTTTTATCAGGTCCTTCAGCCATACTTTTGTCATGCTCTTTATAGTTTATTCTTATTATTATATGTGCTGGGGCTCTTTAATTTCATCCTTGGGTTGTATACACATATTACTGGTATTTTTAGAAGCACTTTATGAGTACAAAATCTATTCCCTGTGCCCTCATCAATTTGAAATTACCATTTTAAGGCTGATTAAATAAGGATTAGTGCCAATGTTCTACTTATTAGGCTGTGTCTTCAACTGGAACTGATGATGTAGTATTTGTCAATAACTAGTTCACAGCCCTAAATTCCACAAAATGAAACCTTTGCATCAGAGTCCATCTGTCTGAAAATTTTGAGGCAAGCTTCCATGAAGAGGAAAGCCATCTATTATATGATGATATAAGCGTAAAGTGGCATGTATCACAGCTGTTTGATTACTGCTGGGAAGATGACTTGCATTCCCCCTAAGCCCTCTATCAGAATCCAGCAGTGATGGATTGAATTTCCCTTGCCTTAGCATGATGATGGATTGCTTTAGGAGGATATATATGAATTGTAGAATCTCTGCAGAAATTAATTAACATCACAACAAGAAGATGTTAGCATTGATCTTTTCCATGATATGAGATTGATCCAAGGAGTTAGTAAAGTAGCCACTAAACTTTCTGAAAATATAAATGGGTGAGCATTCATCCAAGTTTTTTGTTCAGTGACACCTAGTTCATTATCATGTACCAATTATAAGGTTAAAATATATATTATTGCCAGTTATTGCAAATCTACACATCTACAGAGATTTCAGATCAGTAAATTAATATGACATGACTCTATGCACAGTTCATAATGTACATTTTGTAATAGGAGTCCTTTGGAATGATCCTTCATAAGTGAAAGAAGGAAAATATTAGGTGGTAATTACCTTAGGATGTAGTGCTAGGTATGAGGCTCGAAAAGTTCCAGGCTCCAGCACCTTACGATTACCCTGTAACTGAACTCTGTGAGTACAGCTCCTCCAGTATAAATATTTTCATCTGCTTTACCCATTTTCCTAAATAGGCATTAATGTTAACTAAATTACTATACTTCAAGCTTACAATCTATGTAGAGCATTGAATAAATCAGAGCTAAACAAACAATACAGTGACTATTTTCTGTTTCTTATATATGTTGATTAGGTGAATGATAGAAAGAAATCCAGAAGAGTGGAAAGTAAAACAAAGCATTCTAAATTATTATAGTAAGTTTTTAATGTCCTTAAATGGAGTTATAAAATTATGTAGAAAGATATTTTATAAATCTCAAGTTTATCATAATTAAAAATACAAAGAGATAAAAGCATCAAACAATGACTTTAAAATATTTTAAAGAACATATTTTAGTACTTGAAGTATAAAGGGAGTAGGGCCAAGTATATGCCTTCAAGGATCAGAGATCATCTCCATGTTTTATATTATTCTGTCATATTCCTTTGGTTCATTTTACAAATCTTCACAGAATACTGTTGCAGAAAGACAACTAAAATTCCCAAGTTTAACAATGTTCTCTAATATATAACCATTATTTCAAGAAAGAAAACTACTCAGCTATTTTAATTTTCATATTAACTACATGTTAAATACTAACACTGAAGAAGATATCTTCATATTCATTTTCTCAATTGATTCAGTTCCCAACTTAATAATTTATGAAGTATCTTTTGAAAATTAGAGTAGAGTGTGTTACATACTATATACAAGATTAACTTACTAGTGAGTTAATATATTTATAATAGGAATACATTTATGCAAAATTAATTTACTATATTTGAACTGACTAGGTCAATTGCATACTATGTCAAAATTCTAGTGACTGACTAAAAGGCATATTGGAACTCCCATGTTCATTACATTATTATTCATAATAACTGGGAAATAGAAACAATGTCCCTCAACTCATAAACAGATAAAGAAAATGTGGCACATCCACAAAATGGAATACTATTGGTCCATGAAAACAAAAATCCTATAATTTATAATGATATAGATAGAAGTGAAGATCTTTATGTTAATGAAGCCAAATACACAAAAATATTCCCAATTTATTACACTCATGTGAAATCTAAAAAGTTCACTCCACAGAAATTGGTTGCAGAATGGTGGATAATAAGGGCTGAGAAATGTACAATACAGAAACATTGATCAATGGCTACTAAGCTATAGTTAGATAAGGGCATGAAGCTATTGCTCAGATAGATAACATTAACTAACTGTACATTTGAAAAAGCTGGAAGAAAGAATTTTTTCTGTTTTGTCATAAACAAATGATACATGTTTTAGGAGACAGATGTTTAAACTAACTTAAACATCACTAAATGTATTTGCATATCAAATCATTATGTAGTAACCCAGTAATGGGTACCATCTTTATGTTTTATCAATCCAATAAAAATAAATTTGACATAAAAATTTAAAATAATTCTTATAAGTACTGGGGGCATGGGAAAAAAACAGAATGCTGTGTACTGTTGACATGTACCTGTCAGCTTCCTTGATATCAGAATAGAACAAAAAGCTGTTTTGTTCACAGAAGCAGAACAAATTTCCTGACATTTTGTTAGGTTTCATGAACTTATGTTAGGGTCAGTTTATTCTCTTCCTGTTATAAGTTTTCTGGGTTTGTTCTACATGCTCCAACCTACAAGACTCCCAATTTACTGCAAAAACTCCATTTGCTATAACTTAGGTAAAGAGTAATTATTATTGACATGGTTTTAACTCTCCATGGAATATTCAAATTTAAAAGTCAATAAATTACAAAATTAGAACATTAGGAATGTTTTTAGATAAACACACAAAAGGGTAGTTTGCCTACTACAAATACCAATAATAGAAAAATTGTTTTCAAATATTATCAATTATGCAGTGCCATAAGCACCTCTTTATTTTGTGATGCTATCTAGAGGGGAAGCAATCATTTAAGAGTTCATGGTTGCAGACAACATTTGATGGAAAAATAAAATATATGTCACCAAATAACTCTGGAGTCAAATATCAGAAAGTTTATGTATGTGATATGTAAGAATCAATAAAGCATTTTGTTGTTTATTGAATTATTTTTAAAAGGAAATAAATATAATACACATTCCAAAATATCTAACATTTTTTATCCTTTCTGTACTTTCTAAATACTGTACTATATACTTAAATACTAATTCTAAAGTTTTAAAATAGAGAAATAGTTCTCCCAGTTGAGATGCTGCCTTAAAGTTACTCTGGCTTAGAAACAGTTAAAACTTCATAGTTATTAAATTGCAGAAACTGAAGCTAAATGAAATTGAGTAACTCATGGAATCTAAACCCTTCACTTTATAAGAAGGAAAGTTTTTCCAGAATATTAAGGATTTTAACCTAAGAAAAACAATTGAGTTAAACTTGAGACAACTGATATTGTTCTCTTTGTTGCTATGGTAAAGTTTTACACACAAATAGCTCTAGAAGAGATCTGAAAACATATAAGTGATCTAGATTGACATTTATTATACTATGCCCCCCCACCCCGCTAAAGACTCAGAATATTGCCTCATTGAGAATACGTCAAATCTTATCACTTGGACCTCTTCACCACTACCCTACAGTTTTCTAAATCCCATACCTTCATCCTTTGACCCCTTCAAATCATATTCTTCAGTGTTCTTCCCTTGACCTCCTCTGCCCCCGAGGCTGGACCGGTCACATTCTATCAAAATCTCATAAGATACATAGGGTTTTAGAAACAAGGGACAAAAAATATCTCATAGCTCAATTTCCAAGATTAAACTCAATTTTTATTTAGAAAATATAACATTGCCTTTCCTAATTTTAGGTATTAGTTCCCTTTTGATCACCAGGATGATACACATAAGCCATTAATGAAATACTTTACTTTTGGGATGGGGATGTGGCTCAAGCGGTAGTGCGCTCACCTGGCATGCATGCAGCCCGGGTTCGATCCTCAGCACCACACACAAACAAAGATGTTGTGTCTGCCGAGAGCTAAAAAATAAATATTAAAAAAATTCTCTCTCACTCTCACTCTCTTTAAAAAAATGAAATACTTTACTTTAGACTTCAAGACAGTATCAAGCAAAAATCTCATATTCCTAATTGACAGCAAATACAATCATTTATCTCTAATAGCTTCACAAAGACTGAGAAAATTCTTATTTTAGAAGTTTTGTTTTCAAATCTTCCTACTTTTTGCAACACATCACTGTCAGGAACTACTGTACATACATCTGAGCATGATTTTTCAATTTTGTATATGATGCTGCAAAGGCCCGTTTTTAATGCTATCTGAAAAAGAAATTAGATATAAACTAGATTGTAAAATGCCATGACTTGACACAAATTCTGTATTTGACAGTTTTAATTTCTGCATCAACAGAAATTAGAAATATTGTGGAAAATTTAAAGTAAATTATAAACAAATTGGTAATTGCCTTAAAAGTCAACTGGGAGAACCATTTTTCTACTTTTAAAAGTTAAATAGATGGCTTTATTTTTAAGCATTATATAAATTACAAAATAACACTCAGCTTGGTGTGATAGCACAAGCCTGTAATCTCAGTAACTTGAGAGACAGAGGCAGTAGGAGAAGAAATTTGAGGCCAGCCTCAGTGTTTTGGTGAGAGATTGTTTGAATAAATAAATAAATTTATAAAAAGGGCTGAAGGTGTAGTTCAGTTGTAAAATGTCAGTTCAATAGCAGAACTTCAAAAAATAGAAAAAAAAAACAATGATTTTGACTTTATACTGTACTAAAGGCAAAATTTTTCTATTAAAGTTAACATGCAGGAATATGTATAGCGAGCTTATAAATATGCAAAGTTTTCCTTCCATATTTTAGTCCTTCCATATTTACTGGGGTAGGAATCTCAATAAAAACAAAGAAAGAAAAGAAAAACATATGTATGTATTATATTATTACATCATTATCTAGAACTAAAACTTTAACATAATACTAAAATATATTAGTAAAATACACTAGATTTTTTTCAACTTAGGTTGTGAAATATTTATATTTGTAGATCGTAAACGATTAAGATAATCACTTGTGTCATAAAATAAATGGCTTAATGATGAAATGAAAACTCAAACTTTATATTATTAACTAAATTGCAAACTATATAATAGTCTCAATTATATGGTCTACAATAACATCAAGGTCATGATATCCATTAATTTTCCCAGAGTTAAAGCAGTAGTAAAAATAAAGACACCCATTTTCTCAGAAAAACCCAATGCACATTGTCCAGCTTAATGGTTTTCTTTTTGTTATTTTACTGAAAAGTGGGTCACTAGTAGTGACAGTCACTGAGGGGAAATAAAAGATCTGTCATTTGACATGTATTCAAACAGTCAATACTGATCGAGTGACTGCTACTTGCAACACTGTCCATGAAATAAATCACAATCCTTGTGTTTATGAATCTTATATTTCTTTAACTTTACATTATTCTGGAGAAAGTATAACACATAGAATCCCATCTATATTCACCAACACTATGCAACTAGGACAGTTTCTAATCATTGAAATTTCTACATATATCTCAATGATCTCATATGTTCTTTATGACACTTCTAGAGAAAAGCTAAGGTATTTTCATACACCCAAATTAAAACAATGCCAAATTAATAATGATCAACATAAAAGTTACTGGAAAATAAAATGGATCATGTTGCATGGCTCTGGAACGGCATTAGGATGAACCTTTTCTACACTGCAACAACCTCACAATTCAGTGACCTAGTCTTATGAATTTTGATGAGAAGGCAGGCATTGCAGAAATACTCCAAAGACTCCAACAACATAAAGGCTGGTAGGATAGACACAGATGCCGTAAGCTTCACTACTGATCACAATGATTAGTTCCAAGATGTAGGAATCCATAGTTCTGAGAAGACAAAAGTCAAGGACCAAACTGATATCTTTTTAAATATGAATCTACATTTTCTCAGCTAAACTAAGTGCTTTGGTAAACACATTCACCCAAGGGGAGACAAATTCCATATAAATAACCCCTGTGAAATTGAAATGTTAGCATTGATTAAATACCTTACATACCCTAGGAATCATGATCAGCACTGAACATATAGGACAAAGTGTGATGGATCCCATGATTGGCAAATACAAAATATAACTTCTATTTACTTGAACACAAATCATGCACTAGCATTGTCACAATCCTTTTAGAACTTGGCTAATATGAGTCACAGGCCATTTTATAAATAATAAAATTTGTTTCCAAAGTTAGGAAATTGCATATCAAGTGTAGGTGGCACAGACTAGAAGGACACGATTGGTGTCAGCATGTGCTCTCGACCCCTATCAACATCACCTCTTGCACCTGTAATGCTAGTTTAGAATCAGCAAAGGGTAAGCTCATAAACCCCAAATATGAGCAGAAATGCACTTTATGGACCACATTGTGACTTCAGTGTATCTTTACAAGCATTTGTTTTATGGCCTTCACAAATATGCTATGAAATTAGTTCTCTCTCTCTGTCTCTCTCTCTCTCTCTCTCTCTCTCTCTCTCTCTTTAAAATACAAAATGGAAGACTGAAAGAGGTTATAGTGATGCTCAACTGCTCTCAAACCCATGTTCACATGTGCACAAACTATTTTTATTGTGAAGACATTTATATTCCACTCATAGCCCTTCCCGTAAAATAAATTCTGAAATTCAATTAAACACTTGTCTTGAAAATGAAAGCTTAAGTGGAAATTTCTCATTGACATTCATTCTAACAAACAAAATAACAACATTAAGCCAAGTCTAATCTCTTGTTCTACATATCTAGTACCTGCTAGAGTGACTTTCTTTCATGTTTTACATTCATAGTGATGCAAACCATGAAGTGAGTTTATTTTTATTAGCCCAAAACTAAATAGCAAGAGAGCAAAAGGGCAAATTTATTGATTTTTCCCATATTTTCTTCTGCTAATTTCTACCCAGGGGCATTCTTACCCTTAATGTTGAAGGTCATTCTAAACTTTCTAATTTCCTATCTTTTAAATTCCTCACCTGAGCAACAACAAATTTTAAGTGAATCAATGCTTGAGAAGTTTTTAAAGTTAACTTGCATCATTGTATTAAATCATGCGTGTCTGCGTTATTGCATAAAATTGCCTGATTTTCAGCTAACTTTTTCATGGAACATTAGTTTCTCCAGATGTTAAAAAATATTCCTTGAAAATGTTTGGAAAATTCTGGGGTGGGAGGGAAATGAAGATCCTTTTCTATAGTTTTGCTTGGAAATATTATTATCTTCAGCAAATGAAAAATGTTAAAGCAGATATATAGGATACTTATTAAAACCTATAGAATTGATAACATGAAGAATAAACCCTAATGCAAACTATAGAATTTAGTTAAAAATGTACAATTATTGTCTCAATTATAAAAAATATGCCATTCTAATACAAATCAATAAAAATAGGGAAAATGGTATAGGGAAGGGAAAAGACATGGAAACTTTTTTTCTGTAAAGTCAAAAGTACTTTTACAAAATGAGTTTATTAATTTTAAAAGGAAAGAACACATTTTTATACCTGATTGAAAAACTTAGAGCAGTATGGCATGTAAGAGACAATTCTGCTTATACTGCTTTGTAGATTATTTTCACTATATAGTTTTATTCTTTGCTATGAAGCAGAATACAATAAAAGCCATCTAGAGCATTTTAATGAGTACAATGAAAATATTTTCACCTCCAAAGTCAAAGAATCTTCTCTTTAAAACAAAATAGCTCATTTTAGGGTTTGCTCAAATATAATTCAATAAAAAAATAAAGATAATGAAGAATATTCTGACTTAATTTCAGTACATGTTAATACAGCATTGCAAGGCATTTTGATTTAGAATTAAGACTTATTTCTGGGCACTGTGGATTTATTTTGATAGATATTTAAAATGTAAAACATTAGAAGTCCTGTCTTCTTTTGATCTACTATCTTTTGTTGTTACCTAATGGTGAATTTATTGTACTTCTTGTCTTTTTCACATGATCTTGCACTCCATCTAATTATACATATTAAGTTAATTTTTTTATTTTGATTTGCTCTAGAAAGACAAATGCACAGAAGTTGTTCCACTATAATTACTGAGAATAAGCAGTAAAGCATATTTAAAGAACAAGAGAGATAATAAGTTTTAGAAATTCTCATGGAAAGAAAGTTCAAATGGAAAAAAAAATTTTGGTGTCATCCCATTTTATTTGAGGAGAAAAATGAAACACAGGAAATATCCTTTAAATTAGTAATGCCCATATATTTCTAATATCATAAATGGATAGTATATAACTCATATTTAAGGCAGAGCATTAGTTCTCATGCCATTCCATTTCTTCCAAACCTTGATGTTAACAGAAGCTGATTTCTCTTTGCTAGCCACACCACTGCTTTCTAATATCGCATATTAAATAAAGCTATCTGATGATGTAAGAGGTTTACAAATTATGGACACAAAGCCCAAATGTGCTTCATGGATTGTTTTCTATGTCCTAGTGGTAAGAAGTGATTTTTACATCTATAAAGAAGGAAGAGAAGGAGAAGAAAGGGAAGAGACAGGGTAAGGTCAGCAAAACCTTAAATATTTTCTTGTAGTGCTTTATACAAAAAGTTTGACAATCCCTGACAAAAATGGAGCAAATACTTGATGAGTTTACTGAAAGAAAATTACCATTCCAAACATTTCAGAATTAAGAGACTTACACAAATATTTTTAAATTTAGTACAACAGGCCTCTTAACAGAATTTTCTAGTACTACACCATTAGCCTACCCACAAACCACATTAGAACTGTGTTACAAATAGGATTTCATATTCCATCCACATCTTCCTTTTTTCTTATATTTTCTAAGATATAAACTTGTACATGTACACTTTAGTTCTTCTGGAAAGTGAACATGTTTTTTTCACATGTGTTACAATTAAAAAAAATTGAGGTGTAGAAAAGTAAGAAGAAGGTGAAGAGGAAAGAAAAGGAACAGGCATCTAGAAAAGAAATCTGATCTCTGTCTCCTGAAATTATTTTTCATGATTTTTCTTCTTTTCTTTGCATAAATGATAGTTTCTAATTTTCCAAAGGGAAGTGCCAATTGTAGGATAAAATTTTTGCATTTTTGAGAGATGACACTCAATTCAGAGACACCATATTTAGAAATCATATATCAATTTTGTCAAAAGAACTATTTGATGAAATTGAGTGATATGCATATACACTCTCACTCACTGTATCTGCATAATGGTGATAAGACCACTGGCTCAGAGTCCCAACTGGCACTTAATGTACCTTCAGGCTTATTCTTTCTCAAGGACAAGATATTTGTTTGCAAATAATTTAGCATGCAAAAAAGGATTAAACAGGAGAACAAATGCTTTATATATAAGTTCACATTACAAATGAATTAAAGTTATTCTAATACAACTCTAATTTATAATGAATTCAAATAGCTTCCAGAAAAGTCATCTATGGAAAAATGCAAAACAATCTGAATTAAATTTCAGGTGCTTCATCACAACAGTGTTTCCAGTCCAGCAAGCCAGGGGTCATGGAGCACAACTGTGTTCAGCAGCAACAGGCAAAGTTGGACAACAAAACCTACCTCATCAGAATGAGACTACTTCCCAGGACATCAAAATTAGATGTTAGTTTCTGCATTTTTGTCAAATATTGTTTGCTTATAAGGCAGTGTAACATTTAAGGAGGAAAACAAACTTCCTGCCAGTACATGTTGAGTGACTATGTCAAAACAAATCAGCAGCCTTCACAGCCACCAAGCCTCTCAAGATTCACAGTGGGCAACAAGTTAAACCACTATCCTCAAGATGGATCTCTGAGCAGCCATAGCTGAAGACACACACAGGTAATGCTGCTGGGATTAAGTTTGCCAAAAAAACGGAAAACAGTATCTGTGCATATCCAAAAGGAGTGGTGATTATTAAATTCCAATAAAAATTTCCAAAATAGAAGCCATGCTATCCACCAAACAGAGAAATAAGAACTTAGGGTTTGGGTTATGGGGGAGTGAAAAATAGTATGCTGTTATTTCAGCAAAACTATGTAATATGTAATATGACTTAAAACTGATTACATCAAGTGGGAATAATGATCTTTATTTTGATATCTAGTATTTTTTTTGAATCTATGAATATTTCTTTGTGTAAGAGTTATACATTTTTCACTCCAGTCATCATGATGTAACACTTCAAACTGTTAAACATTTTATCAAGTATAATGATGTTGTTACAACTGTGTAGACAGAAATGTTCTAATAGATGTTGACTATACATTAATTTACTCTGGTCAGAATTAGATTTGAAGGGTTTAAAAATGATAAAAATCTGTTTTCTTGAGATGACAGTATAAGTTGTAGTACACTGAAAAAATACTCAAATCAAAAGACATGTTTCTTTTAAAACAGACAACTTGTTTAATTTTCTGAGTGTAAATTTTATTATAGTTCAAAGAAATATTATGAAATCTCAGGCTACACCAAAAGTTCTACTCAGTGAGGGTGACTAACATGTTTCATAATTACTATAGCATTGGTGACTGCTGTCATAAAGAGTCTTCTTATGGGATCCTACCGGAAGACTCAAGTCAAAAGATTGGTAAAATTGTACTAAATATAATACCAAGGTTGTTATTCTCATTCATTTTTAAAGAAGAAGGGTCATATTCTAAGTGAGAAACCATAGAAAGCTACAAATGGAAGGAAATACTTGAGTTTGGAGAACAATTAATCATGTGAATTTACATGAAGCTAAAGCAATATTTTCTAAATGTGTATTAATAATAAATAAGTAAAAATATAAGATATCACAGAGACATTTCAATATAAGTAGAGTCATAATTCTCATTCTATTCATCAGGATAATTAAAAATGTTTTTTCTAGCCCTGCTTTGTATTTAATAAGGCACAATATCCCGGGGCACATGCACACATCTAAATTGCAAATAAAAAATTGCTTATGTTGACCACACAGTCAAAGGATTGGTAAAATTGTATTAAATATAATTCCAAGGTTGTTATTCTCATTAATTTTTAAGCCCATTCCAATATGGATATTGTACCTGCCCTTGCCAAGGTTACCTGGGGTCTTCCATTCACTGATTCTAGTGGGGTAATTTTAATTCCTCATCCACCTGGCCTCCCTTTCATTCTGGCAACACATACATCCAGAGAGATCATTCCCATCAAACATGATTGGCATTCCCCCTTCAGAATCTCTAAATGACATCACATTTTTCTTAAAATCACTTTAAAAATCTGAAATATTTGACACTTTCTTTAATCTTCAGCCAGGTCCAATGTCATCCTCCCATTTACTTTCTTAGTTCTAACTCTATTAACCTTCTCTTTTATCCTCGAATAACAGTACACTTTCTGCTGGAGTTCCTTGTATGAGTGAGTGAATGGTCTGTGGAAGATATGTCTTTTGACCCCAAAAGTTTTCACTGATGATACTGAAAACAAATCTTTTTTTCTGAGAGAGGGAGAGAGAGGGAGAGAGGGAGAGAGGGAGAGAGGGAGAGAGAGAGAGAGAGAGAGAGAGAGAGAGAGAGAGAGAGAGAGAGAGAGAGAGAGAGACATTTATTTTTTAGTTTTCAGCAGACAAAACATCTTTGTTTGTATGTGGTACTGAGGATCGAACCAGGGCCACGTGCATGCCAGGCGAGCGCTCTACCACTTGAGCCACATCCCCAGCCCAAAACCCAAATCTTTTATTTTAATGTCTCTCACTCACTTATACCCAGGTTTATGTTCTCACCCAGCATACATATTATAATGGTCACAATTTTTATATGCACTCTGATATTCTGTCAATGCTTTCTTACCACAGGGTTTCATCTAGATCAAGAGCTATTAAAATGTTTAACAAAGAATCAAAGAGAAAATATCAAACTTTATGGGCCAAGATGCAATCTGAGTTACTGACCTCACCAGAATTTGTTAGTTTACTTTACATTTCCCACTTATAAAATTATATATATATATATAAAAGATTGGATATTAATCTCAGCTACATTATAATATTATATATATATATATATATATATATATATATATATATATATATATATATATATATATATATATATAAAATCATGAGCTATACAAAAACATGCAGTAGACCAGATCCAATTCATGAGCTGCAGTTTTCTAAGTCCTTAGCTGGATTTATGACTTTAAGCATAGTATATAGGTCTACAATTCTCACTCACATTTCTAGCTGAGATTGTTCAGTTCCTATTTGATTTCTTCACATGAATTCTAACATGTATCTCAATTTAATGTGAAAAAGTAAATTCAACCAGACACATGAACAAAACTATACCTCTGGCACTTGTAATTCATCTTGTCACCAAGCTTTCCCCATGCCAATAAATAACCATAATCCACCAGGACCCTAAATCTAAACATCTTGGAATGAATCTTGACCAGTATAAACTTTTAGCTCTACTTTCAAAATAGCTTCCAATCTCAAATGATTTTCTCCAACTTTTTCATTAAAGTCAGAATTCCAACTGAGAAGCTGGAAAAATCTGATCAAAATCAGGATGATCCTCCAACTGGGCAGAAGCACTGGTCCAGTAGATGGTGCCTCTTCTGCCACTATCATACCATGCCACTATCAACACAGTGAACTTGCCACATTGAAAATTGTGGAAAGTGTATAAGAGTCAATCTGATCATTTCATCTTCAATTTAAAAACATTTTGTTGAATTTATGTCCAGGCATCGCCTACAAAAGTTGAACTTGGGAGTGCTTATGTCATGCCTATCCTGTATTCTCCATCTGTATTCATACTAGTTTGCCTTGTTTTCTTCCAAAGAAAATATCTGGCTTTTATCTAGAAATCTTAATATTTTCAATTCTAATGGCTCCAAACACCCTGTATCAGCAAAATACTGGCCTCTTTCTTCATTTTAGTTTCAACTGAGGCATCACTTTCAAGATGGAGAAATTCTTTGATTCCCTATAGCTAGATCAGTATTCTCAACAGTTGTATTCAGCTACATTATAATAACTAATCTTTCTAGTAGAAAAATTCACAGCCCCTCACACATTGGCCTTGTATATTTGTATCTTCCTTCTCTTTCCCTCCCAACTGCATTATAACTTTATGTCTGTTATTGTTGTTTGTATTGTTTTCTAATTTATGTTATATATTTGGGTTTCTGCCTACTTCATTGCCATACCCCTGGTGCCTGGCATACAATTCATGGGTGAACTGGACTACTGTGTGTACACTAATCCTTTTTAATAATTTTATACCATTGTTTCATTCCCTGTATTTTTCGAACAATTATCTTTCTTTGGATATTCTACTCAATATTAAAATGTACATCATTATATGCCCTTGGCACTTTCACTTGTGTTGTGTTTTGAGATGTTAATTTCCCCCAAGAAAACACTGTTTGAGATGAAAAGAAAAACCATAAAGGAAGGCAAAATACATTAAGACAACTTCCTGCCAGGAAGACAATTCCACAGGACCCAAAAATTTCTGGTTATTCCGAGTCCCCAAATATGAAGCCAAAAATTGCTTCTATCTTCATGCTTCCTCAACCACAAGAATGAAAAGTGTCTACTTAGAGCTATTAACTCATTACCAGTGTCTATACTGAAGCTCAAAAAATACAGTTTAATATGTTTTTGATTGACATGACAGTAATTTGAAAGTGGTTTTATCAAGGTTCTCCAATAGAACAAGTAATATTTCAAATTAGTACCTTCAATTAAGTACCTAAATCTGATGAAGAATAAGTTATACATTAATACTAAATTTGCATTGGCTCGCTGTTCTAAAAAGCTTTCAGATTAATTAAAAATGGAATATTCAGTAATGGGAAAGAGAGAGATAAAAGCATGTTAGTCATTTTAAAGTAGAATTTAACATTACTTTAATACACTAGTCTATAATTTATTGGAAGAGTAATAAAACAACAATTTTGAGTCCCAGGTAGTGATCATTCAAAGCAGAAAGTGAATTTCTAAAAAGGCTCAAAATCCCCATCAGCTTTATGTTATACTCCAAAACAAAGTCAAAGTTTCTGCAATAAGAAAAACCCTGTACAATTTTCTATTGCTTCTCTCCTGTTCTGCTACTTCCATACCTGCTACCACTCCCATCTGTGCTTTTCTTTAGCCATGTTCATTCCTTCTATGTTCATGCAAAACAGAGGTATGATCCCATACAAGGATAACATACATGCTGTGCCCTCAGTAAGGTGGGGGACACTCTCAAATTTGTGTGGCTTGGGCTCTCACCATCTCACTATCTCAGACTTCCAATTCCATCTCCTCTGTGTGGACTTTCTTGACTATCCAATTAAAATTTACCCTCTCAGAATTCACTGATTCCCGTCACAGGATTATTCTCACCATGAAACTTACTCTTACCACACTTTACATATTCGTGTTGCTCGTTATCTTTTATCTGTATTCCCCACATTAGAATGTAAACTTCATAAAGTCAGAGATTTGGGTCAGTTTTCTTCCCTCAGAATAACTCATGGCCTAAGGTAAAGGCTTTAAAAATACTTGTTAACTAGATGAATATATACTTCAAACTATTGAGGAATTTATAAATAAAGAAGACACATGCTAACAATTAGAGTACAGAGTGAGAAATACAGTGTTGTATGTTGGAAGCCATGTCATCTACAAGAGACTATGCTACATTAGAATGAGGAACAAGGAAGAGACATGGAGCCAGTGGTATATGAACTGAATGACATAGAAAATACGGCCAGAATGAGGAGAGAGGAATATCTTGCAAATAGGCACCAGAAGTTAACCACAAGGAAAATAAGGGGAAAATCATCATAATAAAAAACAAAAATAAGATAAACTGCATTTCAATTACTAGGTCACATGTAAGAAACCAAAAAATCCCAAGGCAGTTTATGGTGTAATAAAGCTACAGTTGATAAGCATGTGGCTGATATGACCATCTATAAATCTAAGAGCTTCTTAAACATTGAGAAAAAGCTTTTACACAAGATAGGATGATTTAGAGAATTAAAGTTGCTGATGGATGGGACCATGTCCTTTGTGGACAAACACTAGAACATTGTGTACAGCGTTCCTAATGAGAAGGTGCCAGATTTGTTTTTAAAGTCTCTTGAAACCTCAGTTAGCAACTTTGAAATTTATTTGTAATTCATAAGCTTTTTAAAAGACACATAATAAGTGACAGAGAAGTGATTCCCAAGCTTGTCTTGATGCTGAAGTAGGTATGGAGTTACAGGTTCAATAGGCAAAAATGAACAATAACATTAAGAAAAAGCAATCATTTCTGCCAACATCTAGGGTACCCAGTTCAAGCACAACATTGGAACTCTCTTGACCATCCCATGCCCAGGATATGGTCTTGAGTTTGTACAGGAAGAACTAAGGTTGCTCTTGAAACATTGTTTTCACACTTGGTGGTTTGGAGCTCACCATAGGGTAACGTGCACAGAGGTGAAGTGCATACTTGGCACACAGGGCTCCTTTCCTCAGCCACTTTTCTCCTCTTTCTCCTCCCCATCAAAATCTCTCTCATGTGTATGAAGGCCTTACTGAAAATTTCACATGCAGAATAATATTGAGAATTTATGCTCTTTACTAGCAACAGTAGACCCTTGTTTGTGTGTTTCCCATGCTTATTCCTATCAATTTGCCCTTTTGAAACTGTTGCAACCACTTATTTCTATTCCTCCAACTATGTATGATCTCTTTACTTCAAATTTGACTTCTTTTTTCCTCTACGAATATGTACCTAAGGAGAGAGATGAAACTACTATACTACTAGATGATAATGTCTAACAAATATCATTATTCTTCACAAACTGCATAAAAGTTCTAAACACAAAAATAAATCTGTACAATTTTCATTCTAAATCAAACGACTGTGCCATCTCCAAATAAGTGCAAACAGAACAATGATCAATAAAATACTTAAGTCCCTTGAAAAGGGTGTTTAGTTTTCCTAAATAAGCTTTAATTTTGAAAGGTATTAATCTCATTAAAAGGATATAAATTTTATTAAAATGAGATTTCCTAAAATAACAATTTAAAATCTAACAAATATGAAATAAAACACATTTTATTATGTTGCATGGTAAGAAACTTTTCTAGAATATTGTGAATGACTGCCACCCAAATATTGGGTATTGTGACTTTAATTAGCAAGAGGTATAAATTACCATATTCTTCCCACAGAGAAATGGAATATTCTGCAAATCGCCTTTGTTCCATAGCAGTGCCTTTAATTACTAAATATTTATTATTATACACTAAAATAATGATGATGATGAAAATGATGATATAAAGAAGATCAGAAAGCAAGGGATAGGGAAGAAGGAGGGGAGAGAGGGAGGAAGAGAAGGAAAGTTGGGAAGATACAAGAATAAAGTTGATCAAATTTATGTTCTGTCTATGTATGAATATGACATAATGAATTCCACTACTATATATAATAGTAATGTACCCATAATTTTTCAAAAAGACTATTTGAAACATGAAAATTTTATGCAGTGATTTTGTTTAAAAGTGATTATTCCAAGTTGTTTATAGAAATTTCTATCTGTAGAAAAAAATTAAGATTTCTTAAAGAGCAATTCAATATGAAACTTTATTACAAGATATTATAGTTTACACCTCACTATCGTCATATAGATCAAGTGCTTGTACTACTGTTAGAAACACAAATTTCAGATGTCTAGAAAGAATTTTAAATGAAAGATGAATTTATACACATACATTTTTCATTTTTCATACATTTTTCAGGAATCCAAATTTTGAAGACAAGTTTTTTGAAACATTGTCATTAAGATAAATCCACTTCCAGTTTCAAATGAATAATTTTCCTGTTTACTGTATGATATTAAGCTTTTAAGATATGAAATGGTACACTCCATAAAATTTCTGACTTCTTTTGTAGGAAGAAGCTATTAGAAATAAATTGAGATTTTTAAATATTGCTGGTGGTGGGTAACCTTGTGGGTTAGAAATATTGGATATTTTCATTTATAATTGTAAGACTTAAAAATTTAAAAGCTTAATATAACATAATTCTGCCATAGACTAAGTTAAATTCAATTAAATTCCGCCATGCGTATGTGTATATATATATTCTCATCTAGCATAATGGAAAATCCTTTACATTTGATAAAGAATGTCAGAAACAAAGACGTCTATTACATAGCACAGTTCATTTTCACCACTACTTAACTTTATTACATTTTAAGGTCAGGTCTTTGGGGATACACAAATAATGATCATTCGATAGTCACTGCCAAAATGTCTGAGCTCACTTCTCTTATAACAATACTCAATTATAAGATGAAAATAATTCACAAAGCAACTTCAAAAAGCTAGCTCTAGATGGCTTCAAGGTTCTTCTAGGTAATTATACCTTACCAGCAGTGATCTTAAGATATTAAAACAAACTGTGTGATCTGAGATTTTCTAATAAAAAGCTCTATCTTTAAACCTTCAATTCAAAGTTGCATAGACCTTCGCTTATTAATAGAATTACACAATCACTTAAATTTCTTGAATGGAAGAGAGAAACAAAAATAACAGCTTCATACACTGGGAAAATATTGAGAGGGATTTGAGAAGGATTTGAGAGAGAGAGAGAAAGAGAGAGAGAAATGAAGAGCTCTTTATTTTCCAAAAATCTATATTTAAGTAGTTTTGTCATTGATCATGAAACTGGAAATTGTAATTACCAGATACTACCAGATTTTATTTTTATAATATCTGACCCCCATATATAGTTGTTAAAAGGGAACATAAATTGAATTGTCCTCAAATCTTTACTTTGCTAAGTTTCACTTATTCTTCAAAATTTCAAATTTTCTTACATCTAGCATCAGGTTGCTATTTGAAATTCAGCATGTAAACTCATCATGGAAACAAAGATGTTTAAAATTCTCTCATATGCAAAACATGTTAAAATCATTACTATATTTAAAAACTACATTATTTATAAAAACTCTAAAATGATGTTACATTGAAAACACTAGCAAATCCTTTTTGAAACAGACTGACATTCATTGCATTTTTTTTTAAATTAAGTTCCATAAAAATAAACACATCTCTATTACATATGAAAAAGAAATAGCATTTCTTTACTATGCCATTAATGTGGCAAATTTAAGAATTACTAAATAATAGTTATAAAGTTTATCTGCTTCTTAAAGTCAAACTTATTGCCTTTATTTTTAGCAAGCATTCTTCTCAATCCCAAATTGCTTCAAATTGCCTTTATATTCACACTCATCCTAGTGACTGATTTTTTTTATTCTAATGCTTTCATAACCATAATGCATACATCATATTATCATATCATAATATGTTGTATTATGCATACAACATATTAAATATGTTTTTGAGGAAGAAATGGGATTGTTGTATTTGAAAACAATTTCTCATTTCTGAATATAATATCTGCCTCCTACACTCTCTAGCAGGCTATAAATGGATTGGACTCTTCTCTCTCTCTCTCTCTCTCTCTCTCTCTCTCTCTCTCTCTCTCTCTCTCTGTCCCAACCCCATTTTATTCCAGTTAATAGGTCCATGGTTTTGCTGGTTGTGATACCAATTATACCTATTCTTATTGCATGCCAGTTCAGTTCTATCTAGATTATTGTAATGTCACTATTTAACTTAATGTTTAAAAAAGGACTATAAAAATGCCTATTCTAGTTCCTGGAAAGACAAAATAAATCTGAATGTTTACACTGAATTTTATTTGTAAGGTGGATATATTTTCTTTTAAAGTTCACATACCTTCTACTTTATCTTAAGGATTGCCTACAATTTCCCATACCTAACAGTTTCTATTGTGCAAAAAACATGAGCAGTCTAAATAAAAGGCAAGGCTTAGCCAAGAATGCTACCATAAAGACAAGCACCTGTTAATCCAGAAGTTAAGCATTGGATGTCTTAACGCAGATGCTTTATTTGATGGATTAAAAAGTCCACTTCTAATGTGCCTGATACCAGTGCATGTCCATCTGTTTCCTCTTATTTTGACCCTGATGCTTCCAGAGGGATTGGGGGAAAAATTCTTGTTTAGAATTCAGACTACATTTGTTTATCACATTTGTTTCAGTGGCGATTATCCACAGTTCAAACAATACTGAGTATGACAACTCACATACCTTCTCAATTCAACTACACACCATTTCTAATATGGTATCAATGGGAAAGAATATCTAAATTTCCCAGTGAGTGACAAACAATTAAAACATAATCTACTCATAGAAATAGAGACTGGCTTTACTATCATGCCTGAGAAATTTAAATTTATATTAAAATAACTGCATTACATTTTATATGCACACTTGCTGTAAGAATCATACTTTATTGAGATTTAATCACAATTCTGGAGTTTAAGATGTAAATCACCAATGTTCAAAGGAGAGTTGCAAACCATAGAGAATATATTACTCATTAGATTCCTAATTATTATATTCTTATCAATAATAGTAAAGAGCTCTAAGATTTTTATTTAAAATATGACAAATAATATAAATTTTAATTGAAAAAATTTATTTTTTGTTTCAATATGCAAAAGTGCAAAAAAATTTAGTAAACAGATTTTTGCTTCAATATTCAAAAGTGAAAAAAATATTTAATAGTGAACATATTATAATATGTAGTTTATGTTATATTTGCAATGGTGCGGTCTGTTCATTATACTTGAGAAATCTCCATCACTCAGTCTAGCTACTCAGAAAGTAAAATTCCCTTAATAATAAAGATAAAGCATTCCATTATGTTTTCTGCTAAGTCATTTTTTCCTTTGAATTGTTGTCTATTTTAATTTATTCTTTTAAAAAGAAGCCAAATTACTTAACTCACATTTACCATTAGAAGCTTCACTGATGTTCAGCTACAAATTGATTTCCAGGTATTTTTTTAAAATAAATGATGGTCACAATCAAAGTTAAAGCTTATCTGAGCAATCAATATTAAAAGAGTAAATTTAAAAAATGAATAATGATTTTGGACAAAGAAAATACTTATTTTTCACAATTATTTTACATGTCCAATAAATGATTATTCATCAGAAAAAAATAAAATAAATATTGTCCATCGGATAAGAGGAAGTACTTTGCAATCCTGTTCAATACTACATGTAGTGCTCGATCTCTATATACAGTAAGCAGACTGCATTTTAGTGAACTGATATACTGCCAGAAGTATTAATAGCTCTCTTAGCCAATAGAAATGTAAGACAGCAACTGTCTACAGATTCTTGTTTTAGACCTTTGGTGGCAAAAAAAACTCAAAAACTATATATTAAATATAATTTCATACATTGTTTTCAACATAGAAGAAAAGGAAAATGAATACTCAACTAGATACTAATATAAATTATTTTTTAGTTGTAGTTAGATACAATATATTTATTTTATTTATTTATTTTTATGTGGTGCTGAGGATTGAACCCAGAACCTCATACATGCTAGGCAAGCACTCTACTCCTGAGCCACAACCCCAGCCTATAATATAAATTCTTAATGGCATGAAAGGAACACAAGCACATCATTACCTACATATACATACATGTACACATATATTTATTCTCATACATGGATACACATGCACTTTTATTTTGGAAACTTCTTCCTATTTGAGTTAAAAAAATTCATAGGACAAAACTACATATGGCAAGCAAACAGTGTTTGTTTTGAAGGAGCTCTTCAAAAGGGTAAATAAAAATCTGAATATGCAAATATTTATAAATACCCATCAAATATTTTGGAAGCCAAAGAACTAGTAAATCTCAATTCCATCACAATTATATAATACCAGAACACACTTCCAACTATATCAGGAGTCACATATCTACCCCTACGCTTTTCCTGTTCAAAAATTTCATTTCAAATTCTGACAAATCAAAACACAGCCCTCCAAAAGGGAAAAATAATAATTCTAAGGGGACCATAACTTCTCTTAATCATATACAATAAATTTTAATTTATATCTGAGTAGGCACCACATTTCCAAAAATACAATACTAATCATGAAATGCACATACAGAGACACTAGCATTTGTGTAAACCGCTCCATAGATTTACTCAACCAAACAATATACTGAAAACATTATTACAAAATCTATGACCTTTTTCTACTCTCCAAAGGACATTTTAGAACGCCACAACATCACAGCTGTACTCCATTACTAATTTTGTCCCAAATACTTGCTCTGACAATGAGAATCATCAAGTGTTGCATTTAATTTCTGAAGAATATCACATCAAAAATATTTTTGAAATCAATCTATATACCATGAAGGTCACTAACAAAAACAGATTCAAAAACTTCTCTTCAAAAAATAAAACCTTTAAATGCTTTGTACTTTTCTAAAATCACACACACACACAAACACACACACACACACACACACACACACACATGCAGTATCTACTAAATCCAAGCAAAATGTATTTCAGAAAGATGGTTTTGAATTTGATACACCAACTCACACCTAACTCTAGTACAATTTAACTGATTCAAAAGCATAATGGTACACTTTGACAAAATCTTCGGGAAAGATTACAACAAATTGCCAAAACCATCAAACCAAAGACTGATGTAATTTCATTCTAAAGTGGAACTCACATCCAGTGTTCAAGTGTTAGAACATGCTTGCACCTACCTTGGCCTTGTCCATTCCCATGCTGACCCCAAAAGATAACAATCATTAGAAGCCCAGGAATCCATGTCCACATTCTTCTAATGACACTTCCTTGTCTGATGGCCATTGCATTTTAAACCCTGCATATTGAGTAGAGTAGGTGTGAAAAGAATAATAAATTACATTCTTAAATATATTATCACTCAAGTCCCATATCTAATATGCTTTGTGCATTTATGAATTATCCTGCTTACAAGGACATACATTTAAAAACCACACCTCCCTTTGGGATTCTCACGATAATGATTAATATGAAAGCTCATTCATCATTAACTTCATATTCTAAACAGTCATCCAAATGATATTTTTCAATATCCTTTTGCAAAATAGGCCATTAGATCTATGAATTCTTAAAAAGTATCACTAAAGTCCCATTGAACTTCAATCATGCAATAAATTGTTCACAGACAATATTTCTAACTTGTTATTTAGGCAGGGTGATGCATTGAAAACACCATGTCATCTTTATAAACATAAGCAAAACCTGAATCTTCAATATATTTATGAACAAGATATTTAGCATGATATCTCACAAAATATTCTTTAGTTTTATTTAAATGGGATTTTTGTTAAATTGGTCAATTTAGCTAAATACCCTCATGTACACAAAAGTAATACTGCATACTTAAAATTACAGGTGAACATAGAGAAATCACAAAAATCAAAATTTGAAATCAGAGAAGACTACTCCTAAATCCCAATTTTTTCAGTTAACAAAATATAAAAGAATTTCATATCCTGCCACTTTGCTGAATCATTTATTAACTCTAGCAGTTTCTTTGTAGACCCTTTTGGGTCTGTTAAATATATTATCATGTCATCCGCGAATAGCGATAATTTAAGTTCTTCTTTTCCTATTTTTATGCCTTTAATTTCTTTTGTCTGTCTAATTGCTCTGGCTAGTATTTCAAGAACTAAATTGTATAGAGGTGGTGAGAGAGGGCATCCCTGTCAAGTTCCAGATTTTTGAGGGAATGCCTTCAGTTTTTCTCCATTTAGAATGATGCTAGCCTGAGGCTTACCATATATAGCTTTTAAAATGTTGAGGTAAGTTCCTGTTATCACTAGTTTTTCTAGTGTTTTGAACATAAAGGGATGATGTACTTTGTCAAGTCCTTTTTCTTCATCTATCGAGATGATCATATGGTTCTTATCTTTAAGTCTATTGATGTGGTGAATAACATTTATTGATTTCCGTATATTGAACCAGCCTTGCATCCCAGGGATGAATCCTACTTGATCATAGTGCACAATTTTTTTGATATGCTTTTGTATTCGATTTGCCAGGATTTTATTGAGAATTTTTGCATCTAAGTTCATTAGAGATATTGGTCTGTAGTTTTCTTTCTTTGAAGTGTCTTTGTCTGGTTTCGGGATGAGGGTGATGTTGGCCTCATAGAATGAATTTGGAAGACCTCCTTCTTTTTCTATTTCTTGAAATAGCTTGAAAAGTATTGGTATTAATTCTTCTTTGAAGGTTTTGTAAAACTCTGCTGTATACCATCCGGTCCAGGGCTTTTCTTGGTTGATAGTCTTTTGATGGCCTCTTCTATTTCTTCCTTTGATACTGGTCTGTTTAAATTGTGTGTGTCTTCCTGACTCAGTCTGGGCAGATCATATGACTTAAGAAATTAATCGATATCTTCACTATCTTCTATTTTATTGGAATATAGGGTTTCAAAATACTTTCTAATTATCTTCTGTATTTCTGTGTGTCTGTTGTGATATTGCCTTTTTCATCCTGCATGTTAGTAATTTGAGTTCTCTCTCTTCTTCTCTTCGTTAGCATGGCTAAGGGTCTGTCGATCTTATTTATTTTTTCAAAGAACCAACTTTTAGTTTTATCAATTTTTTCAATGTTTTTTTTTTGTTTCAATTTAGTTGATTTCTGCTCTGATTTTAATTATTTCTTGTCTTCTACTACATTTGCTGTTGTTTTGCTCTTCCTTTTCTAGGGTTTTGAGATGAAGTGTGAGTTCATTTATTTGTTGGTTTTTTTTTTTTAATATTTTTTTATTGGTTGTTCAAAACATTACAAAGCTCATGGCATATCATCTTCCATACATTTGATTCAAATGGGTTATCAGCTCCCATTTTTACCCCAAATACAAGTTGCAGGTTTTTTCTTTTTTTGAGGAATGAACTCCAGGAAATGAATTTTCCTCTTAAAACTGCTTTCATTGTGTCCCATAGATTCTGGTATGTTGTGTCTGTATTGTCGTTTATCTCTAAGAATTTTTTGATTTCCTCCTTTATATCTTCTGTAACCCATTGATCATTCAGTAACATATTGTTCATTTTCCAGGTGATGTAGGATTTTTCCTTCCTTCTTTTATCATTGATTTCCAGTTTCATTCCATTATGGTCAGATATGGTGCATGGCATTATCTCCACACCTTTATATTTACTGAGAGTCGCCCTATGGCATAATATATGGTCTATCTTTGAGTAGGATCCATGTGCTGCTGAGAAGAATGTGTATCCACTTGATGATGGTTGATATATTCTATATATGTCGGTTAAGTCCAGATTATTGATTGTGTTATTGAGTTTTATAGTTTCTTTGTTGAGTTTTTGTCTAGAGGATCTGTCCAATGGCAAGAGCGGTGTATTGAAGTCCCCCATAATTATTGAGTTGTGCAGCCATTATGAAGTCAAACAACAATAAGTGCTGGCGAGGATGTGGGGAAAAGGGTACACTTGTACATTGCAGGTGGGACTGCAAATTGGTGTGGCCAATATGGAAAGCAGTATGGAGATTCCTGGGAAAGCTGGGAATGGAACCACCATTTGACCCAGCTATCGCCCTCCTTGGACTATTCCCTGAGGACCTTAAAGGAGCATACTATAGAAATACTGCCACATCAATGATCATAGCAGCACAATTCACAATAGCTAGACTGTGGAACCAACCTAGATGCCCTTCAATAGATGAATGGATAAAAAAAATGTGGCATCTATACACAATGGAGTATTATACAGCACTAAAAAATGACAAAATCATGGAATTTGCAGGGAAATGGATGGCATTAGAGCAGATTATGCTAAGTGAAGCTAGCCAATCCTTAAAAAACAAATGCCAAATGTCTTCTTTGATTTAAGAAGAGCAACTAAGAACTGAGCAGGGAGGAAAGAGCATGAGGAAAAGATTAACATTAAACTGAGATGAATAGTGGGAGGGAAAAGGAGAGAGAAGGGAAACTGCATGGAAATGGAAGGAAACCCTCATCGTTATACAAAATCACATATAAGAGGTTGTGAGGGGAAGGGGGGAATGGAGAGAACTGAACAACAACAGATGAGGTAGAGAGGGAAGATGGGAGGGGAGGGGAGGGGGGATAGTAGGGGATAGGAAAGGCAGTAGAATACAACAGTCACTTATATGGCATTATGTAAACATTGTGAATGTGTAACTGATGAGATTCTGCAATTTGTATTTGGCGTAAAAATGGAAGTTCATAACTCACTTGAATCAAATGTATGAAAGATGAAACAAAATAAAATAAAATAAATAAATAAAAATTAAAAAAAATATAAAAGGAAAGTAAATTTAATAATTTCTGGAATAAATACCTGTATTCAAAATGCTACATAGTTGTAGAAAATTTGGAGGGGAATCCAGACAGCTAAAAGTTGTCTTTTCTCCCTTTCTCCCACATCAAGAAAGAACAGGATTTAATTACTCACTTGGCATTACTTCATTTCAGATTCATAGAATCAGAGCTAAACGTAAATTTAAGAACCATCTAACTCAGTCTCCTCATTCTAAACAAGCAAACAGTCTGAGAAGGTTAAAATGATATATCCAAGTTCCTGGGTAATATTAAATGATAAAGACAAGGATAACCTTAGTCCTCAAGTTTTCCTTAAAATATACTATATTTGAGGTTAGTTTACTGTGTTAAATGCCTTAATTTTTTGCCTCACTTAGTTCTCAGAAATTCTAAGCACTTTCAAAGCACCATTTCAGTTGAGAAAATGATGACTTAGAGAAAAGCCACACAATTCCCAATCACATGATATCATAAGCAGGGTGACATCAAAGCCTATGCTCTGAATAATTAATCACTACACAGGAAGTTAGTTGTAAACTGTCCTGCTGAAGTGCAGTAACCCTTACAAAAATAATGCTGAGAAGAGCAAGGAACTGTCTTGCATATAGAGCCACAGCTATCTGAAACAAAAATCAAATGTTCCAACTGAAAATCATTAGAACCTAATGAAATCAAACTATCAATTTCTAAAATCATCAATCCTTTCTGGAACAAATTGTGTCCAGGGAAAAATCTCCCCAACAAACACATTAGTATCAATTTTATGGAAGAAAGGATGAATAATATTATAAAAGAGCAAATATAATGACTATTTATTAAGGAATCAAGGACTAAGACAAGAAGCTCTTGTTAAGGACCAACCCTAGTGGTATATGTATACCTATCTGTCGATATAAGTATATGCTCTTTCAACTACTTCTCATGTAGACCATCTAAATATTTTCATTTCCAGTGAGCAAACATAGCCAATGAGCTTGGGTATAGTATGTAGGGAGAAAATTGGTTCTTAGAGTCTATTTCTATACCAGAGCAGTAATGCTACTTCATTATCATCTGAAGAAGGTAGCTCTGGTCAGCTTCCAGCATCAGCTTGTTCAGTAGCTTCTTTCAAGAAGTTCTTCCCTAAAGCAGTTTCCTTCTAAGTGCCTCTCTTGGCAACAGGCCTCTTTATCAAAGTGCTTCTCCAATGAGAGCGTGGCTGTGCCAATGAGACTCCAGGTTGATGTTCCTTTTGCTCAATTTCTCAAAATGAAAATAATTAGCACTGTATTATAAAATTAATATTTAGTTCTATTGGGTAAGCATGAAGGAATAGAATAGCTGGATCATGTAGTAGTTACGGTTTCAGATTTTTGAGGAACTTTCATATTGATTTACATGGTGGCTGTACTGGTTTATAGTCCATAAGGTTTCCATTTTCCCTACATATTCATCAGTACTTTTGTTATTTGTAGTCTCCCTGATTGCCATTCTGACTGAAATGAGAAAGAATCTCAGAGTAGTTCTAATTTTCATGTTCCTGGTGGCTAAAGATGTTGGGCATTTTTTCTTATCATTGTTAGTTATCTTTACTTTTTTTTGAGAAGTGTCTTTTTAGCATATTTTAAGGATAAATATATTCTCATGTTTATTGCAGAACAACTCACTATAGTAAAGTCATAAAGCCAGGCTAGTTGTCTTTCAACAAATGAATGGATAAAGAAAATATGGTGTGTGTATATACATGCAATGGAGTATTATTCAGCCATGAAGACCAAAATTGTGTCATTTGCAGGAAAATGGATGGAGAGGGAGAACACATTAAGTGAAATAAACCAGACTCAGAAAAGTGTCATGTGTTTTCTTCCATTACAGAAGCTAGAGAGAAGAAAGAAAATGAGGAGGGCTGGGGATGTGGCTCAAGCAGTAGCGCGCTCGCCTGGCATGCGTGCAGCCCGAGTTCGATCTTCAGCACCACATACAAACAAAGATGTTGTGTCCACCGAGAACTAAAAAATAAATATTAAAAAAAATATTAAAAAAAAAAGAAAAGAAAATGAGGAAATCTCGTGAAAACTGTTAGAATGTGAGGAGGTCTGAGGGAAGGAGGATGAAAGAGAAATAGGAAATTCTGGGTAGTAAATTTAATTAAATTATTTTATGTGCCTGTAGGAATATGCCCCAGTGAAACCCACTATTCCATATAACATGTACCAATAAAATACTTTATAAAAGAAATGACATTTAGATCTTTTCAAAAGTGTGTTTACAAAGAAAGTAATTGGAGTGACACACATGGGGAATCAATACAGAAAAGTGTACAGAGCGAGAGAAGCAAAAACTGGTTCTGTTTGTGGCAGGGAAATGCAGCTCTGAATATTTGCAAAGGAGTGTCAACATAGAACTATGGTATCTAAAGTAAAAATTGTAGAAATTGAAGACAGAGGAGTACTGATAGATTATAAGGGAGTAGCAGAAGTTACGGGCTAGGGAAAATCTCAGGTAGGATAAAGAATACATCAGACACAAATGTAGTCATTTTTAATCTACAGTACCACTATACTTACAAAAAAGAAAGACTAGCAAGATTGAGAGGAAGGAATAACTGAGACTCCTACAGATCACTACCACACTCATGCAAGGAGAGAACACATGGAGTTTTGATTCTAGTGACTCTGCTCACTCCACGACACAATCTTGAAAGCGGCTAAAATGCTGCACTTTCAGAAAAAAGTTCAGGTAAGGATGGAAGATACTCTGCAGAAATAGGACAGGACTCCCAAAGTCCCCATCATTGACACATGCCCAAAATTATTGACCACTAAAGACTCAGAGATAACTTAACCTAGATGAAGACCATGTCCTGCAAATTCTAGAGACTACCCCAGGGTTACCAGTCCACAGTTGCCAGTACAGCCAATTTCATGAAGCCTTGCCCACAAGTGTCAGCGTACCAGAGCACACCACCACTTACTAGTTTTTGAGGGGCCCAATGTTCTGTCAGTAAATATTCCAGCACATGAACAAGGGGAAAAATTAGATCCACTGAACATAAAGAGGAATCTTAGAAGGGGAAAAAAATGCTGGCAATCTCTAGAGAAAAAAAGCCACACCAGATGGCCAAAGCCTTCCTCTCATCATTGGCCATGTGCTATATTTGATATAGCACACCTAAGAGGACAGCACTTATATTTTCACTCTCTCAGGCTAATCCTACTGAGTTTTCTGCTTTAGTGACATGTCATCAAATGCTGAAAAGAATGAGGTTAGAAAGACAGATTCTTGGTTGCAGTTTTTTTTTTTTCACTTGCTGGGAACTGAAATACAAAGCCTCAGGCTGCAACTGGCTTAAGTTAAGGTTTCCTGGTAGTAGTGAGACCCAACCTACCCAAAAGAACATTTGCATTTAACCTCTCACATAATGTCTTTTTAATCTGTGATTTTATAAATCTGTATATTATTTTGGATGAAAATAATAAAATAACAATAATGAAAAATCTTATTTAACTTTCTTGCTTTCTCTTCTTCTGAAGAAACATTGAAAATTTAACTGGGATGCAATCCTTTAAGGCAGTAAGCACAATGATAAGAATACATCAGACACAAATGTAGTCATTTTTTTACTATTCACAAATTAAATAAATAGTGAAAAATTGATTTTAATGGCATAAATATTTTAATATGGGAATATTACAATTATGTGACAAATAAAATATTATTTTAAAAGTATATGCATTGTTGAATCTGTGCCCTCAAAACCAATATGTCAAGCCTCCAGAATATCACAGCTCATAAAACCACATTCCAAACTTCAGAACTATAATTTTTCTGACCTCAAAAAAATAAAGGTCCTGACAGCTTCTCTTTTATTCTAGGTGGGGGATGTAATTTTTTTTTCCAATACTTCTTCTCAAGTACAAAAAATATGAGAGATAATGCGATGGATAAGAGCAGGAAGGTCTAACTGGAGAGTTTTCAAAAGTAGACTATTTCCCACCAAATGCTGGCAATTGACCCTTTCATTTAAGATATCAGACAGAAGCAAAAGAAGATGTTCCAGAAAGTCGTGCCCATGTCTTCACATATAACCACAATTTGAGTCTATTATTTAAAAGCATTAAAGGAAAACTCCTTATTTCATAATTGACTTTAGACCTAATGACTTCTGCTCTATGACATTTGTTTTTCTTCCATGATTAAAGACATTTTAATTATTAAGCAGGTATCACCACATATGGTGACACATGTGTAAAACCTCAGTGGCTCCAGAGGCTGAGCAAAGAGAAACACAACTTCAAAATGACTCTCAGAAACATAATGAGGCCCTAAACAACTTTGTTGAGACCTTGTCTCTAAATATTAAAAAATGCTGGGAATGTAACTGAGTAATAAAGCACCCCTAGGTTTATTCCCTGGTACCAATAAATAAATAAATAATACATTTATAAAATTGTATCTAATTTGAAAGCCCAAATACCTCTACCACACATACAAATTTTCCTATTATTTTAGGCCTAAATTAATGATAAATATTCAAAACAGTGATATATATATATATATATATATATATATATATATATATATATAATGATATATTATATATATAATGATTTATTATATATATATACATACATATATATACTATGTGTATATGTATAATATATGTATATGTATCATATATGTATATTATATAATATAAATATATTTTGTTTATATAATAGCATGTGTATACTATAGTATATAGAAAATATATATTAAACATAGTATATATATATATATATATATATATATATATATATATACACATATACTATCCATAGTATATATTTATTATGCATGTAAACACACACAGTATATATGTATATATATTATATATTATAGATATCTCTTTATGCCTCTAAGTAGAGAATTCTAATTTGGAACATAGAGTAAAAAGAAGGCAAGGAGAAACATGAAATTAGTTGTATCATTTTGAATCACCACAGGGAAAAAAATGGAATTTAGAAATGGAGGACTCAACATTTTATATTTGTTCATGTGTATGACACAGGGCCCTACATTAAAAAGGCTATTACAATCTTTTGAAGGAAAGTATATGTGATATATGTGAATGGCAGATAATGTTTAAAAAATTGGAATCTTCATGGTGTCTTACAGGTGCTTTGTTAGGTCTGAATCATAGCCCAGTCATGTATTAGTAGGCTGCATGAGGAACATTGCTAATCTTTGTCCTCAAAAATTATTCCCATTATAGAGATGAGAAAACACAGGTTTCTGGACATCAAAAGGCAACTCAGCAACACACACAGAACTACCTGAATACAGAACAGTATGAAATTTCTTCAAAGCTTAACAAAGTTTGGTTTGCTCCTTATATAAAGAATGTCAGTCTGGAGAAATATTTTCTTCCTCATTTTGAACAGAGTTGAACAGAGTACCTCAAAAATACTTCCTAGGAGAAACACAACTGATTTAGCATCTTACATGTTAAAGCAAGATCTATCAAACCAGATTTTTATAGAGGGCAAATGCTTGGAGATTACAGGGTTTAAGAAGCATATCACAGGCCCAGAGACTGAGCATGACTCAAAAAAGAAAATGATCTAAAACACTTATAAGATGTTAAGAAAATATTATGTAACTATTTCTAAAAATAAATTCTTTTTGGTTGCTATTTCCACAAATATCACATCTCTGGTAATAGGATAGGCTGAGATTGATAAAGATGACAATATTTGAAATAACGGCTTCTGCTTCATTTTCTCCTAATATATATACTATTAATATGATACATGAAAAAATTAGCAACAAACTATATTTTTTTGTATAAGAAACATTTTCCTCTGAAGTTTGTCTTGAGATCTCAGCTAACACCATAATTATCTTCTGCAACTTCACATTCCTTTTCTCGCACAAGATCTAACCCTAGAACTTTACCATTGGTTTCTTGGCCCTAATATATCTAGGGATTCTGAAAATTATGGGGTTTATAGTTACAGATGTTTTTGTCTCAGTATTTTGGAGATTACATCAAATATAAATTAATAATCTACTTTCACAGGTTTGGCGGAACTTCTCCATTTTTACCATCTGCCTGCTGTGTGTTCTCTATGACATCACCCTCAGCCCCAGAAGCTCCTGCTTGGCAAAGTTAAACCATAAATTCTCACATCAGAGCCTGTGCTTCCTTGTTCCTTGTGGGAATTCTGCATGTTCTTGAATGCTTGCTTCTCATTTTCTTCTACTGCAATTGTCAATGTGACCTAATGTGATTTTATATTTATTACTGTATGCTGAATAATTATACCAATGTATTACTTTCTAAGGCATTTATTTAAAATATTTGAGGTGTTCCAGGAATTCTTTTTTATAGGGCTCATATCCTCAGTTCTTTATAAAATTCAATAAATAGATAAACCTCTAACTAAAAAATAAATAATGTTATCACTGTTAATACCTGAACATTAAAATAAATAAACAATATTTAAAACTCTCAGCCCATAGGTATAAGGACTTATATTACATAGATCAATTTGTTGGAAGACACAAACAACCAAAATGCATTTTGTCCTTGGTGATCATTGTACTGGGAAGAAATTATTGGTTTTAGCATTGGACTCTCACCAAGCCATGGATTTATTAAGGGTAGGACACTGGTATTTTCTTCTGTAACCATGACATGGTATCAATCATATGTAAAAAGGAAAAAAATAACAGAAATAAGAAATGGTTCCCTCAGAAAAAGAAGACATTACCAGCACACTGTAATCGTGCACAGAATATCCAAAATGTGGCCTCTGTCTACTGGGGCATCTACAGAAAGCATGAACATGTATACCTGATGGGAGAAAGAAAAAATGTTCCAATCTTCCAGCAAATTGGGCTTCATTATTTGAAATTATAAAAAGTAGCCATTGATAAAGCAATATTTCTTGCAGGACTGAACATTGAATGTACATTTGCAAGAATATAAAATAGATTCCCAGAACTTTTCAATACAGAAATATTGATAATAAATAAAGTTCAGAAATAGCCCGAATGTCCATCATTTGTTTAGTTCCAACTTTGGTCAACCTACACCATGGGAATTTAAGATTTTTGCATATGTAGAGTGTTTTCCAGGTTGTTTCATTGAGTAAAAAATAAGGGGCAGACAGGATATACAGGAGCACTCCCTTTTGGGTAAGAAAGAAATTTACATAATAACTTATTATTGTTATTGCCTCTTACCAGAACAAGAAAAAGTAAGAATATATACTAGAAACAATTAAAACATATGTTTATGAAGGACAATGGGAAAAGATTAGTGGAGATGGAATATAGGTGAGTCATCAATCTATTTTAACTGGGTTTATATTTGAGCCACATAAACAACAACCACGTTCAAAACATAGAATAAAATCAAAGGACAAAAATCAAGGGCCAAAAGACAGGTAAGAGTCTGACAACTCAAACATGAACCATACTATTCTGTGACTAATTAATTTCTTAAGCTTGCATGATTTCCAGCATCTTTTTCTCCAGTGTGATCAAAATTTTTACCTAAAGTAGCAATGCTTGTTGTGATGTAACATTTACTGATCAGTAATTGACATTAAAGGATCCCAGGATTCATATGCAATGTTTAGTGTCTGCACAGCAAGGGACAACATGGGTTTTATACTTTCTCCATTAGACTGGAGTCTCCAAGTGCAGGAGCCACTTTTTATCTAAGGTGAGCAGTCTGGTGAATACACAGATACGATTATTAACATACACTGAAGAATTCTTTGAATGTTTAATGCCAAGAACACAGAGAGGACTTGACAATTACTTCCAGGTCCAGATTTCAGAAGCTTGGCTATACACACTTGGGGGAAAATGACCAGTCCTAGACCCTGTGTGAGTATGTATTTGAATGTTGTGGTAGTTTATCATGAGCCTAGGCAGACAAAGGTGTGGTCTTGCAAGGCAATTAAGTCATGTGGGTAGAGCCATGGAATGGGATTATTGTCATTTATTAAAAGGGAGCTGCAAAGAAACTTCTCAATTTATCCTGTGAGGACACAGATGGTGCACTTCCTTACTCTCATCAAGATGCTACAATAATTTATGGTAGACTGGGTGGTTTATAAGCCACAGACACTCATTTTTCACAGTATGTAAGATCAAGGAACAAGGCAATTCAATGTTTGGTGAGGACATTTCTCTGGGCATCCCTCATGTATGCACCTATGTACATGCATATACAACAGCAAGGAGCTTGGGGCTTTCCACCAAGCACAATCCTCATATTCTGCATTTCTACATGTCAAAATGGGAACCACCCACTTTTCCCCATCCCTGAAAGGCAGTCCCAGACCTCCTGTGGTGTTACTCTCTGAGCTACCTCTTTAAGGTAGGAGTGAAGCCTGCTTCTAATCTGTACTCTGGACTCTGCTCTCACTTCCTCAGCCCTGCCTGTATCCTGGTTAGAGCCAGGCCTTCCATTGTACCTGTACCTCCTTTTACTGATCTAAGACCTGATCATTATGTGCCAACACTTTTCCATGATCATTTGTGCATTTTTCCCCTCTGTTCCCACAGCTACAATGAAGCTGCCATTTGCTAGCTGTATTACCTTAAACAAGTTAACTCGACACAGCTGAGCATCCCTGTCCTGCAACATGGATGTAAACATGGCTTCTTCTCATGGAGTTCTTATTGCCAGTGAAGAGGGCAGGGGACAAAAATCTCAAAAACAATAGTCCAGTACATGGTTATCAATGGCTCCTGATGTCATTAAATGTTACCATTACTAGCTGTCAATCTCACTTCACAACATGGGAACATGAATCGCTGAAAAGTAAAAAAAATAAAATAATTAAGTTCAGTGGGCCCAGGTCTGCTCTGACTCTAGATTCCCTGCCCCCAATCAGAGCTCAGGGCCAGGATGAATACAACAGTGCCACATGAATAGAGGACTAATGTAAAGCTGATAAAGGCAGTTTCATGAATGGACAAAAGGGAAAGAATTGTGGGAAGGAGCCAAATCCTATATCTGACACCTGGAGATTCAGGAGGTTTTACCTTCACATTGACTCCCTCCTCTTGAGAATAAAACTGTACTGAAAACAGACCCACAAGACAGGTTAGTCATCAATGCAGACAGTAAAGGACACTCTGGAAGTTACCGGGCTGTTTGGTGTATGTAAAAGCAGTCAGAGCCACAGATTGAAAGACCTTAAATGGTTCACATGAGACCGTTTTCATCCTGCATCTTCATTCCCTGACTCAAACAATGTCAGGCTGAGCTTGGACACTGAAGGTTCTGTGTGCTGGCAGGTGACATACCCAGAAAATAGCATCTACACATCTTTTTACAAATTTACTCATTCTACTCAGCCATAAACAAGAATGGAATTATACCATTGGTGGGAAATGAATGAACCTAGACATCATCAAATTAAATGAAATAAATTAGACTCAAAAAGTCAATTGTCAAGTGTTTTCTCTCATATGTGAAAGGTAAAAGGAAAAATGGAGTGAAAAAAGAAGTGGATCTCAAAAAAATTGGAGAGAGAATAGTGGAGTTTAGACAGATGGAAGAGAAGATAAGAGAGATGATTCAGGCACTGAGAAATGAGACTGATCAATGATGTTATGCCCATACATGTATATGTCACAAATGAATATACTAATAAAATCACCAGTCCTTTTATGTATTTTTTTTGAAACAGGGTTTTGCTAAGTTATTCAAGGCTTTGCCAGCAGACAAAAAGCTGGGTGCCCACAAAGCAAAAATACAAGGGCCTGTCATCCCCCTGGCTTATGTAGCATTCACTAAGCACCAAGTGCCAACTATCTTGACTTCATTTAATTCTCACCACAGTCTTGGGAAGCAAGTGGCGTCATCCCAATCTTAAAGATAAATAAATAGAAGTTGGGAGATGTTAAAGATCTATTCAAGCTGAGTGAGGTGGCACATGTCTGCAATCCCAGCAGATTAGGAGGCTGAGGCAGAAGGATTATGAGTTAAAAGCCAACCTCAGCAAAACTGAGGTGCTAAGCAACTCAGTGAGACACTGTCTGTAAATAAAATACAAAAGAAGACTGGGGATGTGACTCAGTGATTATGAGCCCCTGAGTTCAATCACAAGTACCAAAGGAAAAAACTCTATTCAAGCCTCTAAAAATATAAAAAAGCCACAATACAAATGTATAATATGTTCTCAAGACCTTGGTCCATTAACATTTATTTAATACTAGTCATAACATCTAGGAACCTCCCTGAAAGATTAATAAATCCAATGCTTAAGAGTACTCTCCAGAGATTATTGTTTCACTGATTGGAGCTAAAGTCTGGGTATCAGGGTAAATGAATCTAATGCTCACAATTAGGAATGGAATCACTTTTCTATTAAAAATCAGGGACGCTTAAACAAAGAGATTGGACTCACCTGCTCAATGTTGTGTGTCAAGTCCACAAGAAAATCAGGGTGTATGTCTGTACTTCTGTAGCTCTCCAAAGAGCTCTCTGTGGCTCAAAACAAAAGGAGACTCCACAAAGCTGGGGGAGACACAAGCCAACCCCTCTGCCACAACTCACCCAACAATACTCCCAGAGAATAAGTGAACATATAGGAGACATTTCCAAGTGGTACCTTGATCATCAATTGGCGCGATGCAAGGAAATAGGGCACAACCAACTTCAGCAAAGGCAGAGGTGTGGCTGGGCCAGGACGGGGGCTGGTATAGAGGATAAACTTTTCCAGGGCACATAAAGCCCAGGGCTTCCTCCTCCACAAATGAGCCTTGCCTTATCACACAAATGCTTGTTCAACTAGTTATGCTCTTCTCCTATTTTATATTTCTCTTTCACATGGCTTTGGAGGTCTCATGCTTTGGTATTTCTTATATTTTTTATGCATCTTTCAAACTATCCCAAAATCAACCATGTAGAATATTACCTGTACAGGTTATAGTTTTATTGTATTACCATTTAGTTCAAGTTTCCAAATCTCTCTGAAATACCCTTTTTATTTTTTATGACACTTTTATTAACCCTTCACATCTTGACAATGGTTGTGATGAAGCAGTATTTTCTGATTTCAACACCTGGAATATCAGTGACCTGCTTAAAATGATTGCACTTTCTTTTGATTCTCCATCACCAGTCTCCATTTTATTTTTTACACTTTATATAACTTTATATATAGTACACACAAGCCCAAGCTAATATTACATGGTTTCTCTAAGAGAAAGGGCAGACCTCCCCTCTACCACCATTAGTGAGTATGAGGGCTCATCACAGGTTCCTTAGGGTGGCCTTCCGGCATGTGCTCTGACTCAGCTCCATGTTCAATCTTCCTGTGATCTCCTCAGCCTGTGACCTTCAGTTCTTCTTCTTCTTCTTCTTCTTCTTCTTCTTCTTCTTCTTCTTCTTCTTCTTCTTCTTCTTCTTCTTCTTCTTCTTCTTCTTCCTCTTCTTCTTCTTTTTTCTCTTCTTCTTCTTCTTCTTCTTCTTCTTCTTCTTCTTCTTCTTCTTCTTCTTCTTCTTCTTCTTCTCCTTCTTCTTTTAAAATTTGAGATTAATTTTAATGTTTTACACAGAGCCTGAATCACGACACTGCCACTTTGAAAATGGTGGCATACAGAAACAAAAGTACCCAGAAAACTAGGTGCTTCATTTGGGAACAAGCTAGAGAAGAGGAGCCTATCACACATGATAGAGGTAGGACGCTCAGAGCCATAGTGGAACCATTGGAGGTGCCAGGAATCCCTCATGCCAAAGTTGAGGCATTGTAAATTGTTTAATGGGACTGGACTAATTTGATATTATGATCAGAATAATAGCAACTTTGACTGGGACAAGATTCCAATTGAAATGTCATTCCAAATAAGTACAGAAAAAAGTTTGGAGACCAGCTCTCCAAGGATTGCTGTTATCCAACAAAGAAGAAAGTAAAATTAAGAGAAAGCTGACATGTTACACTGGGAAAGCCACAGTTCTGTGTTTTCCAGGGGAATTTTTGTCATTTTTTATAGATATTCAAATTATAGGCCTGCAGAAACAGAACTTAAAGATGGCTTTCCTTTAAACGTGCAACTCTTTAGGCTGTTACCTGCACCACATCCTCCCTGGCTTATCCATCTGGATAAGTGCCTCTGCATTCTTAGATTCAGAAGTAGTGTGCAGTTGGTTCATGGAAAAGCTGTGGAAGGAGGGAATTTTAGCATACTGGTGAGGTTTCTTGTAGCTGCAGAAGAGAGACTTCAGCTCCAACAGTTCTACTCAGCCTAGAAAACTGTGTTCCATATGGTACATTGAGGATATTTTCTTCTAACAATGTTTGCTTCTTTAATTCATATCCTCCTAAAATAAGTCATTTTTAAAATAGGGAATGATAATTAATTTTAGTTTCCCATTTGTTCTAAGTTTAATGAGTTCTACTGATACAACTTACATATGGAATGTCATCTAGAGATTTTAAACATTACTTATTTGTATACATATTATAAAAGAAGACATGAGTTTTAACTTGATATTTTATAAACCTTTATATTATTTATTTTCATGTGGTGCTGAGGATCAAACCCAGGACTTCACACATACTAGGCAAGTGCTCCACCACTGTACCATATCTCCATTTGTAATTTAGCATTTTTTATTTATAAACTTGTTACTGTAATATTAATGAAAAATAGAACTACTAATGATGTGAATTTTATAATTTGACTAATTATAAGTTTTAAAATTTTAGAAGGAAATGAGATTCTATGTTCAAAACTTCATTTTATAGAGAGCAATATCACAATGCCACAAACTACTTATATTTCTCATAAAGCCTTTGGATCCAATTTAACTCAAAAAATTAAAAATTTCCTGACCCTGTACTCTCTTAGTTAAGAAATGACAAGTAAGAGGATCATGATAAAAGGGTTTGGAAGCACACTGAAAATTGTTGAAAAATCAAAAACCATGCTAGTAATTTCCCATTCCTGGATTAAAAATACACAGGAATATAATTTCCAAGTTTAGAGGAGAAATATTTGTGTTTATTAGTTCTTTATGTATTAGTTTCATGTGTGCTTATATACATACATATATGTCCTTTCGAATTTCTGTTACAATGAAAATGTCCGAATCTAATTTTTCTTAAAGGAACATTTTGGTCAGTGGAATCCCATCCTACCCTGATCACTGTACTTAAATTTCTGAAGTTTTCACAAACTCAGTTGTTTTTTAGTTGTGTTTGTTTTTTTTGTTGTTGTTGTTTGTTTTGTTTTTTTGTTTGTTTGTTTTTTTGCTTGTTGTTTGCTTCTTTATCATGAACAAATAATTGTGAACCTCTCTCCTTCTCTGATCACTGAAAAGCAAAGAACAAGATGACACAGGAAAGCCAAAGTTGTGTGAAAGAAAAGCAGGAGTTAAATTTTACATAACTACATCAATCAGAGAGACAAACTGCCCTGTAAGACTCCTTGGGTTTCCCAGTAATGACAGCTTGGCATCTGTGACGAAGCACTCTCTGGTTTCCTGTTTCTTTATTTTAAGATTCAACAGATCTTAACTTTATGAACCATATGAATTTATTGACCATCAACTATGTGAAATTTTAAGGCTAAACTCTGGGATGAAGAGTTCTTTAAGCCAATGTTCATTTTCTAGCTTGCAGGGTAATTGCTCTCTAATGTAGAAACTGTGTGATTACCAAGAATTTCTTAAAGAATTCTTAAATAGAAAGAGGCATATAATTTCAAATTACTCATATAAGCATATATTACATTAATACATACGAATAAATGAAGCATATGAGATCACAAAACAAAAACATGGATCTAAGACTCCTCACACAGCTATGAAAGTGCTGTAATTACAAAGCAAAATAATTGCCTTTTAGGTCCAAAGCATGAGGTTTTAAGTCCTGTAGCTAATAATGTCTATACCTTCTTTATTTCAAATTTATTGCTGTGCTTGCATTATTATATTTTTTTGAAGGATCATGTGTTGATCTAGTGTTTAATTTCAAACAAATCTCTAAAAAGTACTAAGAATTTTTCTTCTAACATCCATCACTCATAGTATTAGTACCATAGTTATATGGTGAATTTTGAGTCTAAAGAGAAGTTTACTTAAAATTTAAAAATTATGTGTCACTGAAAAGGTAGAAGATATATTATATTAAAGCTGACCTTATTGTCTAGGAAATAGGAATATGCCAAAGGAATTACTTCCAGGTATTTTGTCATTTTTGATTTACTGATCCGTGTATAATAAATAAAGTTTAATTATATTTGCAGATTTATAAATGTGCCTTGAGAAAGAATACTAGTGTATTTTGCCTCTACATCTATGTCTAGAAAATTTACATAATATAACAAAAATTACATGATTTGTGTAGAAATGCTATTCACTGTATCTTTATAGTATTTTGGGTAGATTCATGGTTTTGGAATTTTTGCTTCAAATATATTTTGTCAAAATAAACAGAAATTGTTCATAAAGCTTTTTGTTTTAGATTATATCATCAATTTATGGTGACACTATTATTCTCTTTCAAGCACAACCATATATAAAAAATAGTGATTCTTTTTCTTGGTGCCATGTTATCTTCCAAAATTCTTATCCTTTTTGAAAAACAATGATAATTTTGTAGTGCTGAATTACTTCCTTATAAAGCCTATTTTATTTCCTCAATTTTAATCATGGATCTAAATTTATATTAAAATGTATTGAACATTTTTGATTGTGTATTATATGCCCATAAACTAAGCTAAGTATTTCACTTAATGATCCAGATCTTCAAATATACAAGTCTATTTTACCCACAATGAATTAAAGTAACAGTCAAAGAGAAACATAAAATGAGATAAACATCCACAATGAAAAGAGGAGGTGATCTCCAGTGACAAAAGACTTCAAAGAACTTCTGGAAAACAAAAAAGTCTGGAAGCAGATTAAGGATGCATTTGAGTTCTAATTAGGGCTCCCAGGGAGGTACACTAAGACCATGACTAGGCATCTTGGAAGTCCATGAGTGAGTATGCTTCAGATCAGCACAATGGAAATAAAGGGAAGGAAGCACCTTTGGGTGCACAGAATCTGGGGTTGCAGTCTGATCTCAAAGGAGGCTTCTGCTTCCTCAAAGTGAAATTTTGGAGCTGTCTTGCACTCTCATATTTGTTCCTACATTGAGACATGGAGTGTGATTTACATGAGTTCCAAACAGTCTTGAGTGTAGGAAGCCTTGAATGGTCGTAGCCACAAAACTCTCTTCTCCTGATGAAAGTATTTTTAAAAGACCACTTTCAGCAATTGTCTGGCAAATGAGTCCTTCAGTCCTAATGGTGCCATAAAGCACAGTTCCCTATAGTGACACCACAAAAATTTACTTTTTTGACAGCTGTGTTAATCGAATGTCATACTAATGGTCATCTTATTTCACTTCTGTTGTTCATTTTAAATCCCCTAAAAATGTTTCTTTTGATCTCTATAACTTAGCTGATTGAGTGAAACTTATAATCTACCCCAAATTATTTGAGCCTCCTCACCAGAATTTTCTCAAGAAACAACTACTACTCTTTTTTTAACCATTCCTGTAGGGCAAGTGAGTACTAAAAAGTAGAAAATAGGATTATCTGTTTTCAGATTGAATCATCTAATTTTTGTCATCATTGCAACATGGAATAAATGTCCTTCTGTTAAGGAGAATGAAGTGACCTAGCTAGGATTGTAATTTTTTCTCTTCCTTTCTGTTTTTTTAGTACATAGAATTTAGAGTTCTCATGTGCAGTTTAAATTTTATTTGGAATCTTGTTAGACATCCTGTTGGAAAAGTGTCCTCTTAAATAATTAGAATTTCTAAAACTGGAGGATGCAGAAGAATGGTATAAGAATATATAATTGCCAAGTTGGTTAATGGAAATGATCGTGAGTGAGGACTCTTCAACTTTGACTTTCTGACTCCTGGATGTATGTAGTTTATCTCTTGGTAGCACAAACTGATATAATGAAATTTAAGTCATGGTCTTAATCTACCTCCCGGAGAGCCCTAATTAGAACTCAATATTCCAGTATTCTACCATGCCAGTAGCTTTTTGTTTCTTTTGTAGATGATAATAGAGTCGATACCATGGTCATAGACCAATAGTAATATCTTTATTTTTGTTAAGTGTGGTCTGATTGAATTTTAGGCATAATCTCTTGACACTTTATTAGTGGTGTTTGCTTAGCATTTATTGTCTCTAAAAGCAAAATGTAAAAAAAAAGTTTGAGTTTTTCTGCTTAAAATTATTTCTCAGTTAAGAGGTCCACTTGTTATTTTATTATGAGAGAATGATGAAAAGAATAATGCTGTAACAAGAACCTAGAGATAGACCTCTCCTCCTAGCTGGCTGGATATTTGGAAGAGGTATTTGATAGATAAACTGCAGTTATGAAACCATTATAGTACTCAGTCCTCATTCATCCTGTGCAGCATCCGAGGCTCGATAAAAATAACTAGCCAAGTCAAGTTGTCAACTTGGCTGTCATGTTCAATGTCCATGATGTATGTGCTTTCGTATGTGATATCATGAAATCCCATGATTTATACTGCATTGTCTCTCTCCTTATTACTGTACCCCCCAAATTTTATAGTCATCAAAAGTTTCTTCTAGGCTCTTGATCAAGTCTTGATTTCTTCCTATTAGTTTATGTACCTTATTACCTGAGGTAACTTCTTTATCCACATAAAATTAAGGATGAAGTGTGCTGCCAAGTATTCTGCTCTTTAGAATGAGTTTTTTTTTTTTTTCATTTTTTAAGGCTAACCCTGAAAGATATTGTACAATGGTCTTATTTTATTTCAGTTTACTTCTAAATGAAGAAAACTCATATTTATTTGTAATAATATTTTTATAAAGTTTCACCAATTTCTTCTTCTATCTGATTCTCAAAAGGGACCTTTTTCCAAAGAAGGAAATGAATAGGTGTTGTACCATTTCTTTGCTCTGAAATTGATTGGGGTTTTCTGAAAAAGATTGTAACTTCAGTGACTATCTTCTTGGTTAGTTATTTACTTAGTTATTTGTCACACTCTACAAGTGTGACCTCAGGGGAAATGCCAAGGAAGATATACAGTAAAATAAGTAGGAACTATCAATTGATTATACCTTTGTAACTTAAGTAAGGTTTTTGAAGTACTTTATGACTTTAATATCTCTCTGCCTTCCATTTAAAATCAAAATATAAAATTCATCTTTATTTTTTATGTATCACCAATAACTTTCTAAAAATACAATTTACACCTATTTTTTCTAATTCTGTTCATGATTTGTCTATTTTCTTGATTATATGCTTTTTTAATAACTGATACTAACTTGATAATCTGTATCATTTCCTGGTTTACAAACACTTATGGATTTTTGTATCTTTTTTAGTTATATTTGGCTTCCAGTAACTAAGGGAAAGACCCCTTTCTGTCTGCTCCTCCCAGCCCTCCTCCAGCCTCTCAGCTTCCCAGACCCTTATGCAGTTGGTAGTAAATTCTACAAAATTTTTCACTATTTTTCAAGACTAAAAAAAAATCAAAAACTTTAAGAAATACTTTGAAAAAATGTGCAGGGAGAAAGCAGTAACATATTTTTTCATAATTGGGCTTTTTAAATTTTTTTAACATTTGTCTGTATTTAATGTGGTTCAGCCACTGATACTTTATCAAAATAACAGTTTCTTTGCCAAGTTCAGGTGACCAAGGAATAGCCACACCCTCAGAACAAAACAAAACACACACACACACACACAAAAAAAAACAAAGAAAAAAAAAAACACAAAATTATCTTTAACCTAAGTTTTTAAGGATGTTTCAGATCTCCATAAGATTCTGTGTTTAGTTGAATTTTAACTTCTTTTTGTATTTGAAGAGAGTGTGACTCTTGAACTTGAAACCTTTTATTCTAAGTAACTTTGTGGTTTCTGATGAGGTTAAGGGGGTGAGAGGGTGAAGGGAAATTGGGGGATTCTTTTGTATCATAACATGAAGTTTCCCGCACAATCTGCTTTCAGGTGCCAGACTTCAAGTTTTTCTTACACTGGTATACTTTGATTATTTTTACTTCCCCTTTACCCAAAAGTTTTAACAGCATTTTATCAAACTGCACTTACTAAGAACAATTTTTAAAAATATAGTTATAGTTCACTTCACCAGTCTGCACTTATTGCTATGGTTTCACTCCCCTGCTATGCCACTTTTTGGTGTCTGAAAAATAAACATAGTATTTTCCATATTTTACCCAGTTTCATATAAGTATATACTGGAAAGAAAATCAGGTCTGGAAATATTTCACTTTGATTGAATGCTATATTCAAGAAAATAAAATTTAAATATGCTAAATATATCTCCAGAATTTCTCAAGTAGCTACGCTTAAAAAAAAAGAGAGAGAGAGAGAGAGAGAGAGAGAGAGAGAGAGAGAGAGAGAGAGAATATCTTGAAAAGAAAAACCATGGTCAGCTTCAAGAAAGCAAGAATAGAACCCAAGTATTTATCACTAATGATGAATGATAGATGATAAATACAGAATAACCTCATGATTTAAAGGAAAACTAGTATTCAATCTGGTATTCTAAACTGAAGCAGACTGACCTTTAATGATGAATAAAAATAGATTTTCATAAATGATAAAATTCTAAAAAGCTATTTTCTGTGCCTCATTTCAAAGAGAGTTACTCAATATAGAAGAAATATAAAACAAAGGGAGCTGAATTTGTGGACGAAACAGTGGCTGTAACTACAGAGCTGAAGAAAGTTACGCTGATTCTTCAGTAGACTTTGAAAATGGTTTTGTTAGCATACCTCAGTCCTATCTTCAAAGTGATAATTTAATAGAAATATTAGCTAGTGAGTAGTCAAGTGACTGAATGTAGCAAAAGTTAGAAGATTCTAGTGATCTATTTTCCTCACCACACACACAAAAAAATGAATATTAGAAAATACAGAAAAAACAAATTGAGGAAAAAGAAAGTAAAATCCCAATAAACACAAATAATGGAAAGTCAAATTCTGCATATGAAATACAGTAAAATGTGCTATTTTTTAACATTTGATGGGATAGAAGAAAGTAGTATTGATTGTTCTTGATGGGAAGAACATCCCTCCATGAGCAACATTCATGTCCTGATATTGGATGTCAGAAAGGCTAATAAATTAGACAAAGAAATCATTCCTACTTCTGGTGTGTGTTTCGTGATGAAAACTATTTTAAAGTCAAATCTGTGAAAATTCCTACTGGTTTTTAAACTTTATAAATTTTATGTAGACAAAGAATGCAACACATGATTATTTTTAAAAGAGAATAACCAACTGATGAAGCATGAACACAGGGACTTGTAACTATTAAATAATAGAGTGGGGTGTAGTGGTATGTACAAATGCTGATACTCAGAAAAAATAAAGTGTCCAATGTAGATCAAGCAGGAAATCACAGAACACATATAATTATGATTACATAAATGATAACCAATTAAACACTAAAGCCTTTTAATAGTTGACTCTTTGACCTTAAGAGAAAGAAATGGCCCCATAAGCTAAATTGTTTTTCCTCCCTCTCTCATTGCAATTGGAGAAAATAATGGGAATCCTTAATACTTTGTGAAGGGTCTTCTATGTATATATTTCAAAATTATGATCAATATCAGACAACTAGTAGTAGGTATTGCTAAATTTAGTTGCCTTTTAGAACTTTACATAGTTGCAGATAGAGTGGAGGCTACTGATTTGGGTGTAAATTTTGGAAACTACTGTTTTATATAGTCCTGGGGATTGAACCCAGGGGTGATTTATTACTCATATATATTCACAATTCTTCAGTATTTTATTTTGAGACCTGGTCTCAGTTACCAAGGCTGGCCTTGAAGTTTTGATCCTTCTGCCTCAGAAACTATGATTTTTGAGATTACAGGTATGTACCACCACATCAAGCCTGGACACTACCTTTTATTTTTTTACACGAATCTAATAATCAAAAATATTTTAAATATCCCTGCTTTTTCTTTGTTATAAAATATTCAATACTACCTTCCCAAATTGGTATTCACCATCACATTCTTTTTTTTTTCAAAAGGCCAATCTTCATGTTGTGTAGTTATACATTTTTTACCATAAAAATATACTCAATAGATTGTATTCTGAGTTAGCAAATCAATTTTATATGTTTCAGAAAAACAAATTGCCATAAATTGTTCTGGTCATGCTCTTAATAGTAGTACCTTTCTCTTAGTCATCATCAAAAAAATAGGAGAAAATTTAGTAAAGTCAAAAGCTAAGATTCAACAATTGGCTAGTTGTTTCAACCAGATGTTTAGATTTGATTGATTCTCTTTAAAATTTCTTATTCTGATTGTTCTTATGGCTTTTCCTATGATATTTAATAGCTCAATTTAAAAGCACTAGTTTATGTGAAAAGTGGATACTAAGGGAAATAAATATCTGGAATAAATTAATATTACTCAATATGTTTCTGATGATTATATACAGCTTCCTCCTACCATTCTGAGATTGCAATTCATAGAGTTTTAAATGACTTCCATTCCTCACTATATTTCACTAATCAGCACATGCAGAAATAATTTCTCAACAAATTTATATTAAATAAGTAGCAATTTAGAGAAAATCAGATGTACTTCACACCTGTGAAATTAATATATATATATATATGGCATTTTGCCAAAGAATACTTGGCATATTCAAAGAATAAAATGAAGAAATATTGCTTTCCTTTATGTCATAGGGCACAGTTTATTGTCATGTTTTTTCAAAAAAGCATTGACAGGGTTCTGGGGATGTGGCTTAAGTGGTTGTGCACTCACCTGGCATGAGTGTGGCCCAGGTTAGATCCTTAGCACCACATACAAACAAAGATGTTGTGTCCACCGAAAACTAAAAAATAAATATTAAAAAATTCTCTCTCTCTCTCTCTCTCTCTCTCTCTCTCTCTCTTTCTCTCTCTAAAAATTGACAGTTTCCTTATGAAAAAATAGTTGTTATTGTTTAACATAAATTTTACTTGAATTTTTTTTAAATTTTTACCCATTTGAACACTGAGAAGGTATTTGCTGTGGTCAAATATAGTGAGATACTGTTGTAAAATGCATATCTGAAACATTTGCAATTGTTTTCATTTTATATAATAGCATCATGCACACTCAGCAAGAGAAGAGGTTGCTCATTAATTTTGGTATCAATACTGGGTTAAGTACATTGAAAAGATGCTGAGAAAATTACTTCTATAATGGTGGGATCTCCCAATTCTTTGTTTCCTTTTTTCCTGTGGTGCTTCTGCTATTGATATTAGTATGTTAACTTTAATTTGAATTGTCCATACAGTTTCTTAAAACATAAGACACTTAGAATTGAGGAAGTCACACATAGCATGTTTATTTCATAAACTGATATAAGATTCAATAAAAGACTTCTGCATTATTAATGCACATTTTATCAAAATTACATTAAATCACAATGTGAGATACAGTATTAAAATTTTATATAGCTAAAGGTTTTTTAACAATGAATTATAGGCACCCTAAGCAAGTATGTAGTTCCAATTATTCATTTCCTTAACTTCATTCATTCATAATATAATAGTGGACAAAAACCACACATCAGAGTGTATATTTTCGAAAAAAAATGTTTGGTGAATTACTAACAATGCAGCATGCAATTATTATTTATTATTGGTTCATCATACCCACATCTTACCCACATAGTAAGTTTGTTATAATATTCAATAAGTTGTAGCTAAAAACATGAAATACCACATATCATATTGTACAGATTATACATATTCTCGTATTATTTCTTCATCCTTTTCACAAATATTTATCAGGAATTTACTATATGCTAATTAGAACTAAGTTCATCCTAATTATTTCAGATAATTAAAAAAATAAACCTGCAAGACCTCATTTGAAAAGGACAATATCGATTTCAGAAGTAACTACTGTTTCTCTAGTGAATAATGTATATAGAAATCTGTTAAGGTGTTGGGGTATGCAAATATATTCAGGATTCATCAGAGAGTGCATATGAAAAAAAACATACTATTTATCATGCTATATAAATGAAGTAAAATATCATACCAAAAGGTTAAAAAAATTAACTTTTGGGGAAAAAAAGCAAAAGGGTGCACTAGTATTTGAAATAAGCTAATAATAAATTTTACTATAATTAGTTGTTTCTGGGTCTCATTTCACACTTTAATTATCTATCCATTTTGTTAAGTATCCCTAGGGTGTTATTTGAAAATACTGGCATTCAGTGAATAATGCCAACAATTTTCTGTTCTGCAATATTAAAGAACTATTTCAAATTTATTGGAATGAATAGTTCTGTTTAAAGGTAACAATAGTTTTTCAATGTAGAAATTACTAGGATAAATTTGATGCATTTGTTTCTAGATTGTCATGGATCCCTCCTTGTAAATTCTGAGATGTGTGAGAGGTTTAACAAGCATAGAAATTTGCTTATGAAAAATAAGCCATGTTGTTCATGGGAAGTAAAAAAGAAAAGATGCAAAAGTCCTCCTCTAAACTTGTATATGCTGATACTACACAAGGTTATTCCAATGATGTCTGGTTTGGGGTAAGGGAGCAGCTTTTCTTATACATTAGGACACAAAGTTCATGTGCTGACATTCCCATTTACACTTTAATAGAAATTCATTGGATTGCAAAAAGGGCCTTTGGTCCAAATCCTAAACTCAGTATTCTTCCTTACCCTAGACTGGAATCCTGCCTACTCTCTCTATTTCACTGCAAGTTCTCTTTTACATTCAGTAGTCCCAGGTACAAGATCTCAGGCCATTGTCTATGGATTTAGAGGATTCATCTCTGCAGAACAGAATTCAAAACTATGCATCCAAATCAAGGGCCCAACAAACTTGTGTGCTTCAGATCTTACCTAGTTTTCTATTTTCATACTTACATTTCACCTCACATTCCTATAAATATCCCAGTTGCCCAATACCCGTATTCATCCAGCAGAATGACTCCTAACCCAAATCGAACATGATATGTCCCTTAACCATACTCTGTTCCCTCAATCTATTTTCCCATAACAGCAGGTCCTGAGTTGATCTTGCCATACAGGTATGTAGGGAATCCTACAGCTGCTGAGAAGCTCAAAGGTACGTGCAGAAATAATTCCTGGAGCAAATATAGGCAACTAGGTAGGACCTGTGAGGTCTAAAGTCATCTTCCATGGCCAACAACCCAGTCAGGATGAAGGGATGAGGCTGAATAAGCCTCTTTGTTCTCAATGCAGAGAAGATGGATACAATCAGGTCTGTGTGGATTGCTGATCCCAGTTTCCTAGGGTATATAGACCTTTATGTCTTGTGAAAATATCACAGGAAGGTGGGGCAGCCTCCATCTCATGGGACCCTTGGAAACAACTGTTTGGACAAAGTGGTTGCCAAGGCAGTGACCACATTCACTTCCCTGAGAAAGTGACCTCACCTCACTTCCTTGGTGATGGAACTCTCTGAACTTGGGATCCAGGAGGCGAGGCATCCAGAGGCAGTTCCACTCCCAGTGGGCTCACTTGATTGTCTGTACCAAGGCCAGAGTCATTCTTTGTTGGTACCTAGTGATGTGTGGATAGCCAAATGCCTTGAATGGTCTCAACAGGGGCCTTTCCTGAGAAAGAAGTGTTGGCTCATTGCTGGCTCCTGACAACTACACAGAGATGGCCAAGGAGACCAGAGCTGAGACAGGACAGGCCACTGCTGAGAAACATATTTTCACCCACCAGTCAGAGGACAGAGTGGATAGATGCAGACCAAATACAGGGGTGGTTTGTGTGTCTCAGTGGGTGTGTGTTTCAATTTGTCGTTTTGTCTCATGTTCTGAGAATATGAACGAAAAACTTTTTTGTTGTTGTTGTTGGTGGTGGTGGTTTGAAATGGACTGTTAACTAGTGAGCCTTTTTATGTCAGTGGATCCCACTGGGTTTGTGGTTAAAGAGAGTAGAGAGAAGAATGCAGCCATGAATGTGTCCTGTCTACTGGAAATCTTTGCAGGACTCCTCATGGCCAATTTATGAATGGACTGCTGCTTGCCTTCCAGATGGGCAACACCTACCAAGATCCTAAGTTCCTGTATTCTTCCTGAATTTTGGCCACTCTCTGAAGGGGTTCGAGGTTTTGTGTCCAAGATGTGTACCACATTCAAGCTCTGTGACGTGAGCATGGACTGGATTGCTGAAGGGCATGCCAAGCATCTCAGGAAACTCAAAAATTAGCATGACTGGCAAGGATCTCTCTGGAGAATCCCTGCTTGAATAGATAGTAACCCAAGTTGCATGATCAGGAGCTGTCAGTGCCACAGTGTTCAATTAAAGAAAAGTTTATCTCCAGGCTTCTTTCTTCCCTATTGTTCTGTTCCCCTGAATGTCAGGGAGGTGTTTGCCTTAGGGCACTCCTTTGGGACTCCTCAAGAAAACAGTTTCAAATGGAAATGAAGAGGCCTAATCTGTGCCTTTGAAGTAAAGTGCTTTGTAAGAGCTGTGTCTGAATCAGACTCTTGGCCCTGTGTGTGGCTTGAATTACATTCTCAGCACCCAAGGAAACTCAAGAAAAATTCCATGTGTCCATCCCAGTCTAAAAGAATGAAAAAGAAGTGTACTATTGGATGATGTAAGAACAGGGATCCTCTGGGTCAAATGAGTTGTTGCAAGTCCTCCAGTAACTAGCACACAGGTGTTTGGGTTTTTTTCATGAGTCCAATACACATAAAGAATCTACCCCTGGCAGGCAGGAGGCCTCTAATTTGAGAAGCAGAGCAGTATTAACTACAGGCCCATTTTATCTATCCTGTTTCTCAGGAAGGGTGTCCAGGCCACCATGACATTTGGCATATGATGGGCATGAGAGCTTTCTTTGCACACCTTCTAAGGCTGCTCACCCTACAGAAACCCCCAGCAAGAATGTTATGATGAGTGTCTGTATGGAAGAAGATGAGGGCCATGTGGGAGTGTTATTGTTAGAATAGTGCTCTTTTGTGTGGTGGTTGGAAAAGATGACTGGGTCGACCTCAGCTTGAACTCTGGTGTGATGCCATTAGAGACTGAGTACTGGAACTGATCTCAGAGAACTATCGCCATGAATTGTGTTGGGATTTTAGAAGGCCAGGCATTAGAGGAGCCTTTGTAAACTGACATCTAGGCCGAGGGTGGCTTTCTCCACAGAACTGGGAATTCCAGCCAGGATTTCACATGATTTTGCTGTGAAAGCCTTCTCAGCTATAGTTGATAGCCAAAACTCACAGGAACCTCAGATTTTAGACCCCAATGGGCCTGGATTCCTGTGACCTTTCGCCACCCCTTGGGAACCTTGCCTGCATGCGATCTCGAGAGCTTTTACTGAAAGGAGATTCCTCAACGCTCAATGGCTCCTGAATTTATTAAAACCCACAGTGTCCACTTCTTCATTCTTGAAATATGGCTAGGCCAATACCATGAAGTTTTTGAGAATTCCATGACCAGAAATCCCTTGAGAACCTTTAGATCTCCTGTTGCTCATCATGACTGAACCAGCGAGTGCCATTTTTGACTGAGTGGAATTCATGACCATGGTGAAGAACAGAGAGGCCAGTGAGTAGGAGCCAGCAGGGAACTGGGCCTGGAGCAATGGAGTGCAGGTCTGTGATCCAACATCTGTTGCGGGCCCCTGTGGTTCTGTCATTGGCTTCCAAATGACATGTGACTGACAAAGTGCAGCCAGTAGACCCGAAAATATAAAGGCATGTTGTTGTGCGGAGAGGATTTGGTGCGATGCTCAGAAACAAGTTGCTACGCTCAAGTGGGAAAGACATATGGGGTAGCAGGCCAGTTTGTGTTTTTGCCTTCAGACCCTGACTCACTCCACTTGGCAGAACTCCCTCCAGCACTGTGTCCCGGTTGACCTTTTTGTATTTCAAAAACAAACACCAATTTTCCAGGGAAGCTGTAAGAAATGCCATTAAAACTGGGCTTTGAGCCAAAGGCTTCACAATGCACCCAGGGAGACATACATACCCCAACGGCTACAATTACCTGCATAGATAGGATTCAGCTCTGCTGCCTCCTATTCCTATTGGAAAATATGAACCCATGTCCTCCTGTTCACATAGACTCAGACCAAGCTTTCATGATCTCACTACAAAGGAAGCTAAAACACAAAGCTATATTTCTAGTGGATGAATGACAGAGGCAGATAGTCAAAAAGTCATTAGGCCAGCAAAGTTCCATGTTTGTGGAATGTTTACCCTGTCCTCTACTTTTGGGATCTTTTCTGCCACACCCAAGTTTGTGAGCTCCACAGAATTTCCAATTCCAGATATGTATTCACAGATTTTTTTTCCTCTTCTCCTCTCATTGTGTCTTCTTTGGGGTGATAGTAATGTCCAGGCATTGTGGTGGATGTCAGTGGAAGATTTTTATGTGCCACATGTTCCCATATGTATTAGACTCATTTTCCATTTTGCCACTTGAAATATTGAATCTCTGACACTAACTCATAACCTTCTAGGCTCTGACTAACATCGATAAAAATAATGCTAAAGGAATAGAAGTAGAGGCATTTGATAGGAGGCATAGTGTATACTTGGACTTGCCTTTTGCTTCATCACAGATACATATTATAAAACCTGTGACACATTTTTCTCATTTTACTTCTCCAAGAATTTTCAAAATCAACAAATATGTAACTTCCTGACTCCATGTCTCTGTCGCCTGGGTCACAATGTATATTTTTATATACCTATATATAATCCTACTGCCATCACAGGTATATTTTTGAGAGTACTCTCACTTTGGTATATACGAATTTCATGAAGAGATCACTGCCCCCCAATACACTGAGGTAACTGAAAATTCAAGCTGTGGTGAGCTTTATACTTCAACAAGTTTAGACATGAAACAATGTAGAGGAAAATGAATATTTGGGGTACATATGTGAAGGATATATATCCCCTTATGAATTTCGATTGGCATACATACTATTACATTTTAATGTATTAAATATATATGTGTGTGTATATATATATATATATATATATATATATATATATATATATATATAATGAATTAGCAAACATGAACTATAAGTGTCATATTTTATACTACCTTGCTTCTTTCATGTCCATCTGTGTGGATTTATAATCAACTTTTCAGGAGATATTTTTCAGAAATATTCATTTTCTTGACATACATATTCATTTCAAAATACTCAAAATGAACTTCAGTGAATATTGAGTACTAACCCTAATATTTCTACAGTAAGTGACCCAGTTTGACATCAATGAAAGTATATTCATATGGGACATGATGTGTATTTTGAATTAAATTTATATTTAAAATTGTTATTTTCCTATTTCTTCATTATATATACATCATAGGATGTATCATTTCATCCACAACTCACAAACTGATATGCATATGGTTCACTTTCATTCACTCCCTGTATCAGATCCCATGTATTTCTCCATGTTGCTTTACTTGCTTTTTCATGAGATTTCTTTTATATCACATAACTTTTGAATTCCATCATCATTTTCAAAGCAAAACTCAAACACAATTTGTTATAATTAGTAACCCTAATGTTACCACTACATGTATAACTACTTGGATTGAATGTTTGTATGTGAATACAAGATTTCATGTATTTTTTAAAATATCAATTCAATACCTTATTTAAAAAGTAAACTGTTATATTTTTTATTCACCATATGGTCTATTCATGCATCATCTCAATATACATAAACCCAGAGTACACCTATTTTTATCCCCAAACTCTAAATGATAGGGTTTCAAAATATGCTCACAGAAATGTTGGAAGAAATATGCATGTCACCTGATCCATATATTCCTTTCATCACATCATGTTCTGGACACAAAATGCAAAACTCACACTTATCTTATTCTTCTCCCAAAGCCTCATTTTAGAGAAAGCATGAATTACTAAAATCATCTACGTCTGCATTGACTATTGTTTTCAAATTTCAATCCTATGGTGAGTATTCACTTGATTCTTTCAAGTATAATGTGTTCAACTACCCCCCTGTTGAAATTATCCCTGATCTTATTACTCATTTTGTACTTTGCCTGATCTCCTAACATCCTGATTGATATCTATTTCCCCAAGTGCCTTGTTGTGACTGACTCTTCATGTGTGCTGACATTCCCATTTACACTTTAATAGAAATTCATTGGATTGCAAAAAGGGTCTTTGGTCCAAATCCTAAACTCACTAATCTTCCTTACCCTAGACTGGAATCCTGCCTACTCTCTCTATTTCACTGCAAGTTCTCTTTTACATTCAGTAGTCCCAGGTACAAGATCTTAGGCCATTGTCTATGGATTTAGAGGATTCATCTCTGCAGAACAGAATTCAAAACTATGTATCCAAATCAAGGGCCCAACAAACTTGTGTACTTCAGATCTTACCTAGTTTTCTATTTTCATACTTACATTTCACCTAACATTTGTACAAATATCCCAGTTGCCCAATACCCGTATTCATCCAGCAGAATGACTCCTAACCCAAATCGAACATGATATGACCCTTAACCATACTATCTTCCCTCAATCTATTTTCCCACAACAGCAGGTCCTGAGTTGATCTTGCCATACAGGTATGTAGGGAATCCTACAGCTGCTGAGAAGCTCAAAGGTAGATGCAGAAATGATCCCTGGAGCAAATGTAGGCAGCTAAGTAGGACCTGTGAGGTCGAAAGTCATCTTCCATGGCCAAAAACCCAGTCAGGATGAAGGGATGAGGCTGAATAAGCCTCTTTCTTCTCAATGCAGGGAAGATGGACACAATCAGGTCTGTGTGGATTGCTGATCCCGGGCTCCTAGGGTATATAGACCTATATGTCTTGTGAAAATGTCACAGGAAGGTAGGGCAGCCTCCATCTCATGGGACCCTTGGAAACAACTGTCAGGACAAAGTGGTTGCCAAGGCAGTGACCTCATTCACTTCCCTGAAAGAAGTCACCTCACCTCACTTCCTTGGTGATGGAACTCTCTGAACTTGGGATCCAGGAGGCGAGGCATCCAGAGGCAGTTCCACTCCCAGTGGGCTCACTTGATTGTCTGTACCAAGGCCAGAGTCATTCTTTGTTGGTACCTAGTGATGTGTGGATAGCCAAATGCCTTGAATGAACTCAACAGGGGCTTTTTCTGAGAAAGAAGTGTTGGCTCATTGCTGGCTCCTGACAACTACACAGAGATGGCCAAGGAGACCAGAGCTGAGACAGGACAGACCACTGCTAAGAAACATATTTTCACCCACCAGTCAGAGGACAGAGTGGATAGATGCAGACCAAATACAGGGGTGGTTTGTGTGTCTCAGTTGGTGTGTTGAGGGCCATGTGGGAGTGTTTTTGTTAGAATAGTGGTCTTTTGTGTGGTGGTTGGAAAAGATGAATGGGTCCACCTCAGCTTGAACTCTGGTGTGATGCCATTAGAGACTGAGTTCTGGAACTGATCTCAGAGAACTATTGCTATGAATTGTGTTGGGATTTTATAAGGCCAGGCATTAGAGGAGCCTTTGGAAACTGAGATCTAGGCCGAGGGTGGCTTTCTCCACAGCACTGGGAATCTCAGCCAGGATTTCACATGATTTTGCTGTTAAAGCCTTCTCAGCTATAGTTGAGAGCCAAAACTCACAGCAACCTCAGATTTTAGACCCCAGTGGACCTTTATTCCTGTGACCTTTCGTCACTCATTGGGAACCTTGCCTGCATGCGATCTCGAGAGCTTTTACTGAAAGGTGATTCCTCAACACTTAATGGCTCCTGAATGAATCAAAACCCACAGTGTCCACTTCTTCATTCTTGAAATATGGCTAGGCCAATACCATGAAGTTTTTCAGAATCCCATGACCAGAAATCACTGGAGAACCTTTAGATCTCCTGTTGCTCAACATGACTGAACCAGCGAGTGCCAATTTTGACTGAGTGGAATTCATGACCCTGGTGAAGAACTGAGAGGCCAGTGAGTAGGAGCCAGCAGGGAACTGGGACTGGAGCAGTGGTGTGCAGGTGTGTGATTCAACATCTGTGGTGGGCCCCTGTGGTTCTGTCATTGGCTTCCATATGACATGTTACTGACAAGGTGCACCCAGTAGACCTGAAAATATAAAGGCATGTTGTTGTGGGGAGAGGATTTGGTGCGATGCTCAGAAACAAGTTGCTACGCTCAAGTGGGAAAGACATATGGGGTAGCAGGCCAGTTTGCGTTTTTGCCTTCAGACCCTGACTCACCCCACGTGGCAGAGCTCCCTCCAGCACTGTGTCCTGGTTGACCTTTTTGTATTTCAAAAACAAACACCAATTTTCCAGGGAAGCTGTAAGAAATGCCATTAAAACTGGGCTTTGAGCCAAAGGCTTCACAATGCACCCAGGGAGACATTCATACCCCAAGGGCCACGGTTACCTGCATAGATAGGATTCAGCTCTGCTGCCTCCTGTTCCTATTGGAAAATATGAACCTATGTCCTTTTGTTCACATAGACTCAGACCAAGCTTTCATGATTTCACTACAAAGGAAGCTAAAACACAAAGCTATATTTCTAGTGGATGAAATTCAGAGGCAGATAGTCAAGAAGTCATTAGGCCAGCAAAGTTCCACGTTTGTGGAATGTTTATCCTGTCCCCTACTTTTGGGATCTCTTCTGCCACACCCAAGTTTGTGAGCTCCTCAGAATTTCCAATTCCAGATATGTATTCACAGATTTTTTTCCTCTTCTCCTCTGATTGTGTCTTCTTTGGGGTGATAATAATGTCCAGGCAGTATGGTGGATGACAATAGAAGAATTTTATGTGCCACGTGTTCCCATATGTATTAGACTCATTTTCCGTTTTGCCATTTGAAATATTGAATCTCTGACACTAACCCATAACCTTCTAGGCTCTGACTACTTATCCTAACATCGATAAAAATAATCCTAAAGGAATAGAAGTAGAGGCATTTGATAGGAGGCATGGTGTATACTTGGACTTGCCTTTTGTTTCATCACAGATACATATTATAAAACCTGTGACACATTTTTCTCATTTTACTTCTCCAAGAATTTTCAAAAGTAACAAATATGCAACTTCCTGACTCCCTGCCTCTGTTGCCTGGGTCACAATGTATATTTTTCATATATATATATATATATATATATATATATATATATATATATAATCCTACTTCCATCACAGGTATATTTTTGAGAGTACTCTCACTTTGGTAAATATGAATTTCATGAAGAGATCATTGCCCCCCAATACACTGACGTAACTGAAAATTCAAGCTGCGGTGAGCTTTATACTTCAAGTTTAGACATGAAACAATATAGAGGAAAATGAAGATTTTGGGTACATATGTGAAGGATATATATCCCCTTATGAATTTTGAGGGGCATACATACTATTACATTTTAATGTATTAAATGTATATATACATCCATATATATATATATATATATATATATATATATATATATATATATATATTATGAATTTGCAATCATGAACTATTGTGTCATATACTTACACTTTCTTGATTGTTTCATTTCCATCTGTGTGGATTTTTAATCAACTTTTCAGGAGATATTTTTCAGAAATATTCATTGTCTTGACATACATATTCATTTCGAAATACTCAAAATGAACTTCATTTAATATTGAGTAATAACCCTAATATTTCTACAGTAAGTGACCCAGTTTAACATCAATGAAAGTGTATTTATATGGGACATGATGTGTATTTTGAATTAAATTTTTATTCAAAATTTTTATATTACTATTTCTTCAGTATATATACATCATAGGATATATCATTTCATCCATAATTCACAAATTGATATGCATATGATTCACTTTCATTCACTTTCTGTATCAGATCCCATGTATTTCTCCATGTTGCTTTACTTGCTTTTTCATGAGATTTCTTTTATATCACATAACTTTTGAATTCCTTCATCATTTTCAAAGCAAAACTCAAACACAGCTTGTTATAATTATTAACCCTTATATTACCACTACATGTATAACTACTTGAATTGAATGTTTGTATGTGAATACCAGATTTCATGTATTGTTTAAAATATCAATTCAATCCATTATTTAAAATATGATTTTCATATTTTAATATGAAAATATGATTTTCATTTTTCATATATTTTATTCACCATATGATCTATTCATGCATCATCTCTATATACATAAACCCAGGGTACACCTATTTTTTTCTCCAAACTCTAAATGATAGTGTTTCAAAACATGCTCCCAGAAATGTTGGAAGAAACACACATGTCACCTGCTGCATGTAATCCTTTCATCACATCATGTTCTGGACACAAGATGCAAAACTCACACTTATCTTATTCTTCTCCCATAACCTCATTTTAAAGAGAGCATGGATTACTAAAATCATCTATGTCTTCATTGCCTATTGTTTTCAAATTTCAATCCTATGGTGAGTATATACTTGATTCTTTCAAGTATAGTGTGTTCAACTACCCCCCTGTTGAAATTGTCCCTGATCTTATGACTCATTTTATACTTTGCCTGATCTCCTAACATCCTTATTGATATCTATTTCCCCAAGTGTCTTGTTGTGACTGACTCTTCATGTGTGCTGACATTCCCATTTACACTTTAATAGAAATTCATTGGATTGCAAAAAGGGCCCCTTTGATCCAAATTCTAAACTCACTGTTCTTCCTTACCCTAGACTGGAATCCTGCCTACTCTCTCTATTTCACTGCAAGTTCTCTTTTACATTCAGTAGTCCCAGGTACAAGATCTTAGGCCATTGTCTATGGATTTAGAGGATTCATCTCTGCAGAATATAATTCAAAACTATGTATCCAAATCAAGGGCCCAACAAACTTGTGTGCTTCAGATCTTACCTAGTTTTCTATTTTCATCTTTCCATTTCCCCTTACATTCATATAAATATCCCAGTTGCTCAATACCCGTATTCATCCAGCAGAATGACTTCTAACCCAAATTGAACATGATATGACCCTTAACCATACTCTGTTCCCTCAATCTATTTTCCCATAACAGCAGGTCCTGAGTTGATCTTGCCATACAGGTATGTAGGGAATCCTACAGCTGCTGAGAAACTCAAAGTAGATGCAGAAATGATCCCTGGAGCAAATGTAGGCAGCTAGGTAGGACCTGTGAGGTCGAAAGTCATCTTCCATGGCCAAGAACCCAGTCAGGATGAAGGGATGAGGCTGAATAAGCCTCTTTCTTCTCAATGCAGGGAAGATGGACACAATCAGGTCTGTGTGGATTGCTGATCCCGGGCTCCTAGGGTATATAGACCTTTATGTCTTGTGAAAATGTCACAGGAAGGTAGTGCAGCCTCCATCTCATGGGACCCTTGGAAACAACTGTTAGGACAAAGTGGTTGCCAAGGCAGTGACCACATTCACTTCCCTGAAGGAAGTGACCTCACCTCACTTCCTTGGTGATGGAACTCTCTGAACTTGGAATCCAGGAGGCGAGGCATCCAGAGGCAGTTCCACTCCCAGTGGGCTCACTTGATTGTCTGTACCAAGGCCAGAGTCATTCTTTGTTGGTACCTAGTGATGTGTAGATAGCCAATGCCTTGAATGGTCTCAACAGGGGCCTTTCCTGAGAAAGAAGTGTTGGCTCATTGCTGGCTCCTGACAACTACACAGAGATGGCCAAGGAGACCAGAGCTGAGAGAAGACAGGCCACTGCTGATAAAAAATGGGACAATGGAATCACCCTTTTGCCTATATCCTGGAACTTCAATCAAAATCAGTGAGAAATTTGAGCAAAATTCTTTGAACTTTATAGGCAATATGTGCTACAGAAATGTGATATATTATCATAAAAAACAAATTAATGACCCCAAATTAAATTATCCAGAAAAATATTGAAAGGGCATTAATTAAAAACATAGTGTAAATAGGGGGAAAAAGCCCAATCTAACAGAGCTTCCTAAAATTCAAGTACATAACAGCACTTGAGATACTTTCCTTTATCTTTTTTATAGTTTCTTGTATATTGTTCAAGTGTATTTTCCTCCTCATTTGATGAAAACTTCTTGAGACTCAAAGGACTATTATGTATTTTGTGTTTTTTTCATTATGCCTGCTGGGATATTTACTAGAATAAAAGTTAAACCAGAATTTGACAGTTGAATTTCTGGAAAATAGGTCAGGATGTAGTGTTGTAGTCAAATTTTATATACTTCTATTCAATTAATAGTTATGTTTTAAAACTAAATTTATAATCATTTCAGTCTCTAACCTAAAAAACAGTATGTGTGTCTTAGTATAGACACTATAATATGCTTCAAGTACACAAGTAGAATGTTCAAACAGTCTTGGAATTTTAAAAATAAAAGAGAAAAAAAAAGAACATCCAAGACAGTAAAACATAGCAAAATAATGAAATAATATGTGAGCAATTTCCCTATTCCTCAACAAAAAGAAAATCCATTTTTAAAATCACAAGTTTTTTTTAGTTTCTAAAGGATTACTTTTTGATTTTAAAATAGTACTCTTTTATTTAATTGTTAAAACATTATGAAGGCCCACACAGAAATGCCTACTTGGTAATGCTGATATTTTAATCCAAGTATGGTGGCATACACCCATATTCTCAGCCAATCTGGACTCTGAGGCATGAGTACTGTAAGTTCCAGTCCAGATTGGGAAATTTAGCGAAACCCTATCTCAATTTTTTTAATTGATTTTATTTTTTTAAAATACAATACAGCAGAATGCATTACAATTCTTATTTCACATAGAGAGCACAATTTTTCATAGCTTTATATATAAAGTATGTTTACGCAATTCATGCCTTTTACATGTACTTTGTCAGTTTTTTTTTGCATTATTTCAATTCTTATTACACATTTATACCACAATTTTTCATATCTCTGTTTCTATATAAAGTATGTTGACACCCAATTCGAGTCTTTATACATGTACTTTGGATAATGATGTCAATCACATTCCTCCATCCTTGCTAATCCCCTGCCCCCTCCTTTTCCCTCCCACCCCCTTCCCTATCTAGAATTCTTCTAATCCTCCCATTCTCCCCATCCCTACTCCACTATGAGTCAATTTTTTTAAAGAGAGAGAGAGAGAGAGAGATAATTTTTTAATATTTATTTTTTAGTTTTCGGTGGACACAACATTTTTATTTTTTATGTGGTGCTGAGGATTGAACCCAGTGCCCTGTGCATGCCAGGTGAGCCGCTACCACTTGGGCCACATCCCCAACCCATGAGTCAATTTTTTTTTAAGAAAAGTTTGAGGAAGTTGCTCAGTGGTAGAACACTTGGGTTAAATTAACAGTACAAAAAACCCTGATATTTTAAAAATTAGACATAAACATATTCATATGTACACATGCACACACAAAGCTAAGAAATGTTTGTCTTTTTTCAATTTTAGGGGAGCCTATGGTCATGATGTAGGAAAACACCCTTGGATTGTAGGAGATGAGAGCATTGTAGGCCTTATGAAGGACATTGTAGGTAAGTATATAATTCAAAGATTCCCCCCCACTCCAATTGTCATTAGTGTCATTTAGTTATAAACGTTAAGTTATAAAGTCAAAATATTATTGATTAATATACTGAACTTCTACCCTAAACCATAGCAAAAAATGATAACTATACCTTTAGGTTAGGTTTGTTCATTCAAAGATTGATATGATGAAAATAACCAGGTTATTTGGCACCAAAACGAAATGCACCTATTATATTTTCTTGGATATCTTTAAACTAATATACACCCACTTAAAACTTGTTCATTTTATTAACTTACAGTTGAACACATTTAGGGCTGAGGATGTATATAGCTGAATGCCTGAGGCCCTGGGTTTCAATCCTAGTACAATTATAAAAATAAACTTCACTAAATTGTATATAATATCACTACATAATAAAATAAACACTAAGTTACACATGTTACAACTATAAACTAGAATTCATATTTTGGCTCATTTCAACTTAATTCTTGAGGATCTATTTAAATTTAAGCCAAGTGTACTTGAACATAATACAGCTAATCTGTTCTGATGTTCACATGAATTTAAGTGAATTACATATACTAATGATGGTATGAATCATAGTTTTAGATGGCAAATTGTTAACATTTTGGAAAAAGTTACTCATTTAATTGGGTTGAATATCCAGCATTGATTGAAATCTTACTTGAAATTTAGAGTACTGATCAAAAATTAATGACATTTCAGCAACGGAATTGGTGTTATTTGTAAATATTTGAATGAATTTGAGAAACTTAAAATGCTTTGCAAAGCCTCTCTGCGTTACAAGTATAAAAATATACTTTTTGGTGTTACTCACATTGCTTCATCTGACTTGAATTCAGGCCGGTAATCCGATGATTAAACAAACATGAAGTTTGAATGGAATTAGAATGGGCAAAGTAGAGTGGGAATGTAGCCCAGTGGCAAAGCATTTGCCGTCTATGTACAAGGCCCTTGTTCATTCTAACGTGTGCAAACACACACACACACACACACACACACACACACATACAATATTGTCATCAGGAGCCAGGTATGGTGGTATGCACCTATAAACCTACCTACTTGAGAGGCTAAGGCATGAAGATCACTTGAATCTGGGAGTGAAAGAACAGCCTGGGCAACATAACTAGACCCTACTTCAAAAACAAAGAAAAATTCGAGTGGAGGATAGGACTTATATACAGAAATAATTAGGACAAATCATTAAAATCTGTGGAATATCTTATTTCTTCAGAAAATAAATATTGCACCTTTGCTATATGTCAGGACTTGTGGTAGTCCCTGGAAGGAAATGGTGAAAAGAATACTATCTTTATTCTCATGAGACTCCCAGTAAAGGAAGATAGAAAGAAACGCAAAATACATACATACATAAGCAAGTAAAATACAGAGAAACAAAATGAATCATGAGAACCCATGTTACAAAAAGACATATAATTCTCCAGCTGATGGAGACAGAACATGTATTTAATTACTTTTTTTCCCTGAAATCTTGCAAAACTCTTGAAGGAATTAGGGGTTTACTTTTTGTAAACCCCTGGGCTGGGGTTGTGGATCAGTGGCAGAGCATTTGTCTTTGATATGTGAGGCACTGAGTTTGATCCTCAGCACCACATAAAATTAAACAAATAAAATAAAGACATTCTGTCCATCTACAACTACAAAAAATTTTCTTTTTTTCTTTTTAAAGTAAACCCCTAAAGAACGAAATAGAAAGCAAAGAGGATGGTACCAGTGATATTTTATGAGTTAGCTAGCAAGAGAACAAGTGGTCCAAAAATAAATAAATAAAAAGTAAATAAAATTAAAGTCTCCCAATGGTGAAAAATGGAAAGTTACAATTTTACCTTTTAGATCTGTCAAAGGCTTGGAAATTACTGAAATTAAGCACCTCTAGAAATGGAGGTGAAAACAGGATAAAAACAGATTTGTGGAAAGTCTGTCTAAAATGTAACTAGAATACAACATACCTGTTTGAGTCACCTTTTTTTGCTACTGTGACTGAAAGTCCCAAACAGAATAATATTAGAGGAGGAAACGTTTATTGAGGGCTCATAGTTTCAATGTACTCAGTCCATAGGCAGCCAGCTCTATTCCTTGAGCCTTAAGGTGAGGCTGAACATCATGGCAAAAGAGTGTGTGGAGGGAAGCAGCTCACATGATGATCAGTAAGCAGAAAGAGGCCTTCACTTGCCAAATACAAATATATAATCCGAATCCATGCAATCTCCTCCAGCCACATCCCACTTGCTTCAATTACCACTCAGTTAATCCCATCAGGTGATTAATTCTCTAACTGTGTTAAGGTTCTCACAACCCAATATTTCTCCTTTAAACCTTCTTTCATTGTCTCATACATGAGCTTTTAGGGGGAACCTCACATCCAAATTATAATAATGGTATTTCATGATTCCAGGGGAATCTTCCAGACCTTTCTCCAGGAGAAGCCTGGTTAGTCTCTGGGGAAGGGAGAAAAAGCAATATTGAAAACAAATTTTAAGGTTGCCCACTGCTGAATACCAATACTTGGGATATGGGTGTTGGTAGTGAGGAATCGGGTTTCTCCAAAGTTGGCCCTGAAGAATTTAGAGGGGCTAGCTTCTCAAACCTCTGTCTGGCCAGCTTAAGGGCACAAATGACTCATGGGAAGAAAAGGAGGTCTGTATGCTTCAGGGAGGTCAGGTGTCTTATCAGGTAAGATTAGCATCTTCTCTGGAATGTGAGAATAGACCTCAGCCTCCTAGGGGTAGCTTCTGTTATTGGATTAAGACTTTCCCTTACAACCTCACAAACATTAATTACCAATGAATAGGCACTATCATCAAGTACATGAATATTTTAGTCAGTTTTTTTTAAGGCTGTGACTAAAGGGACCCAATCAGAATCAGAACAACTGTAGAGGAAAGTTTATTTGGGGTCTCATGGTTCCAGAGGTCTCAATCCATAGATACCAGATGCCGCAGTCTGGCTAGGCATAATTCAGGAGCCACTTGTCAAAAGAAACTAACTTTATTTTCAGAACCACACAAACCAAACAAAAGAGATCCTCAGGAAAAACCCTCAGAGCCCAACTGCCACCACCAGCTTCCCACATGCCACTCCCCCATCCCCCAGCCTCCCCACCTCCCACAATCCTCCTGCTCTTGAGGCCGATTGGTTGGGTCGTATGGGTGGAGCCAAAAAAGTCCCCCAATGAGCAGCTCCGTGGCCTGAAAGGGCAGGGAAACAGTCCAATGAGCATCACCGCAGAGGAGCCAATCAGCTAGACATTGCTGGGGCCGCTGTGAGCCAATCATCAGCTGGTAGTCTGAAAGGGCAGGGAAACAGCTCAATGAGCATCCCCAATGAGCATCACCACAGAGGAGCCAATCAGCTAGATGTTGCTGGGGCCGCTGTGAGCAAATCATCAGCTGGCAGTCTGAATGTTTGCTGGGGCCCCTTCGGCTGTGGCTCTCAACATCTCCCCCTATCTGTTTAAACAACAAGCATGTGGCTTAGGGACTGTGCCTGCCTTAGGTTGTCCAATAGTACATATGGTTCTTACTCGTTATGGATGAGCTGACCTCAAGGAGTCAGCTTCCTCTCTTAGGTTGGTACCATTGCAATTGGATCCTACCCATCACTGACTACCGGTCCAGTATACAGCCACACCTGTTAAGAGGTCTTTGTACCAGCGGGGGGGTGAGGTTCTTTGCCTCACCTCTGTTTTCCCCCAAATTTTAGCTGAACGGTCATGACAAGCAGAAGGGAGGAAGATACACCAAGCCAATTGATGGCTCTTTTTGGAAAAATTGTACCACCAATGACATCATCAGCAAAAATACCCCAACACTACCAAAAGTCACTGCACAAACAGATAGTTCACAATGCATACAGGTGAGTTCACAATGCATACAAGTTATACATAGTGCAGGCAAGTTCTGCAAGCAGTTCAGTGAAGGCTATTGCAGAAACTGTAGATTGGTTTTATCTTTGTCTTCACCAGCACTGGGATGAAGATAGGAATTCTGGCAATAATGGCTAAAGAAAACATTATGTAACATTCCAGAAGGCACTAAAAGAAAACAATTTTCTTAACAATTTACATTATCTTGAAGAGAATTATTAAATATAATAAAAAGGAAAGGTGAAAGTAAACAAACAGATCTGTTAACCTCCTTTTTTGTTCACATTTTAAAACAATCCTCAACAGCTGTTTACCCAATTAAAATTAAACCATTTAAATCACGTGAAATAAAAAAAATTGGATCCATTTTTTCATGAGCGCTCATCATATATGATATATGGACATACGTACATTCAAACATATAACACAAAACACAAGTGTGCACACATAATATAATATACAACACATAACATAATAGTAAAGGCCTTATAACTTTTTACAGGTGAAATCTCCATTGCAATGTTTAAAAACTCTATAGTCAAAAAAATAGAACTGATCACCAAAACATTAACCTAGGTCTGTATGAGCTCAAAAAACAAAATAGAACTTCATGATATGGGAAAGAGCAATAATAAAATAGATATTGAAAAAAAGCATTCTGGTTCTGAAGCAGATGTAAGAATAACCAAACTGGAGTTCTGGATATTAGCTGTTATGAATTTGAGCCAAATCATCTTCTTTTTGGTCTGTAGGAATCGCTTTAGTTAATCTCTCTGGAATCCAAATCGTCTGCTGTTCTCCCTGTGGAAACACAGAAACAGACCCCCGACTCCAGACAATTACTGGGTCAGGTATTTAGACCATCCAACATGTTTTTTATAGAGGGAAATCAAAAGCAGGGCAGGGCTTTGCCCACCATGGCATGGTGCTTGAATTTGCTTGACATTTCTGCAAGTTGCTCTTAAGGAACTTGGTGATTGTTCATGCAATCAATACTCAAAAAAATTGTTCATTCATTCAACACTCAAAAATTCAACCAATAAAAATATTCATTCTAAACTCTTCAGAAATTTAGATTGATTTCAGAGAGAAGATAAAAGGAACTGTTGAAAGCATCAACTGTTGTTGAAACAAGATCAATCAGTTAAAGTCTGTTTAAGAGTCTTGAAAGCCCACCACTATCTCCAAGAAGTCTTTCTTTCCTATCTTCTCTTCTTTTCCTGCTATTCTGTCCAGTTACTTAGGATGAATGCATGCTCATGGCATATATTAATTACTCTTCATTCTTAAAGTGGAAAATGATGTAATCATTAAGCTTTTAATTTTTAAAACGTCTATATTACTTATGCCGAAATTTGGGGAGGGTCTCTTTGAATAGGAAAATATCTCTGCTTAGGCCAATTGATGCCTTTCACCCTTCTTCTTCTCCTTATCATCATCATCATCATCATTATCATAATTCTTTCCCTCTACTCCTCATCTCTTCTCCTTCTTCTTCTTCCCCTCCTCTTCCTCCCCTTCCCCTTCTCCTCCTCCCCCTTCTTTATCCACCTATAAAACTAGATTTTGTGTAAATTTATTGATGCATAAGTAAACATCATTTACATTGGTATGATGATAAGAACCTTATATGAAGGGATTGCTTTTCCTATGTCCCGTGACAAATTCTAGAGTTCAATTATATGACAATGAGTACATCTGAAATCAAGTAATACAAAGTTCAGCCTGAGCTAAGCATATTTTTATAGAGAGTTGAGCAAATGAATTATGTGCCTTGGCCTTAATTTATCTTGTATAATATGTTTATTCTATCTTATTGTCTTGCTTCTTGGATAGATATGTATGTAGATTACAAAATATTAAGGTCTATAGAAGAAGAATTGTATATGAGTCCACTATTTCAATTTAAACTTTATAATAGTATAGTTAAAGTAAAACATAATAGGTCTTTTGAAAGAAACACCTAAAAATAAAAGATTAATACATACTATATCCTTGCATGATAGTAATAATAATACTATCATTAGTTTCATTAATTTTTGTTACTATTGTCTTAAATTTTTGTTTATGCCAAAAGGATAAGGAGTTGTGTAAAAATACATTTTACTATCACAAAAAAATACAGATTTATTGTCAGAATACCCCATTTAATGAAAACTATTTTAAATACATCTGCCTCTTCATGGTTAAAATTACTTTGATTTTCAACATGTTTCTTTAGAAAAAAAAAGCAGACCTTTGAAGAGTTATACAGTATGTTGCACCACCTATATATATTCTCACTGGAACAACCAAGGTCTTTAATCACTTGCCTGAGTTTCAACATCTTCAATAGTTAGAGAATTTTAATGTGAACTTCATATTCTAACAAACATAAGGACAATGTTTGCCTTTTGAAAGTAAAGCTAGTATCTTAAAAAATGGGTCATAACTGGTTTATATCAAAGATAAGTTAGAATCACCTAGGGGATGCTAATTCATTAATTATTTCATCATTTAGTTTTCCAATCTATGAAGTAATATATTTTGTAGTTACATAGCCTCAAGGAACAAATAGTAACTATAAAACATTTACTTATCTGTCTTCTCTTCATGTATCTTATAGGACTTTATTAAAATATCCATTATATTAAAGTATTATGTGGAGCCAATTTGAAGGTTTATAGCTTGTACCTGGAATGTCATCCAGGTCTCTGTGAAAGAAAAATTGGTGCTTTCAGGACAGTAAACATGGCATAACTTTGAAGGTTAACAGCTTAAGAATAGACAACACAGCTTGCTTTTACCAATTAAAATTGTAGAAAATTAATATATGAAGTCCCAATGGGTGTTCAACACGGATAAGGACTACTGGTCTAGGCTCATGATTATGTATTCATCTCTTAGTCTAAAAAGAGCCATATGCAATCAAATTACAATACAAATAATTTAAAAGATGTTTGTGATATGTTTCTGATATGGTATATTCTTCTATTGGATGCTCTATATAGCCAGGGAAGTGCCAGCAAATAGTCAAGGATCTCAAAGTTGATTTTGCACCTGGAAAAGAGAATAGAAAAGGAGGGAGGGAACAAGACTACTGAATTTCTGGACATGACACCATTAGCCAAATTCTACCTTCATTAACTAAATGCTTAGAGGACAAAACACACTTCCCATAATGAAGAGAACTTTGCCCAGGTGGTGAGTCTTCAGTGTCTTAGGTCCATTTCTTCTGCAGGGAATGGTTTTCTAACCTGGGGGGATATGTGATGACTATGAAAGTGGACTAAATTTGGGCATCTGTAATTACATTAGCTTGCAATTAAGCAGACTTGTGGTGGGAGGATTAATGTCAGAAGATTCCCCATTTTTCAATCTTGTGTCTACATCAATAAGATTGAACTAATTGCTAATTGGCATTTAGAAAATGAACTACTCTGGTGCCCTCGAGCAGTGCTGTAATATGGCAAGGAATTAGGAATATGATATTTCTTTCTTCAATAACAGAGAGGTATTTATTCCTGGAAGTAACATAGTCTCATTAAAATATTTTAATCTAAAATATAGCAAAATATATGAACCATCAAACTAGTGTTGATAGGACCAATTCACTATTTAGGGCATACATTTATTCACAAGAGATGGATTTCCTAGAAATCATTATTTTGGACTAAATTATTAGAAACTCACATCATACATCAAAAAATAAGACAAAGCTTCTCTCCAAATAACCCTTCTTGTCCCCATCTCCCACCCACCATTGCAACTATCTTCATGTCTTTGATTCACATTGTAATATAGTATTTTGAGTGTTTTTCCCCATTGCCTTGGAATAGAATATTCTAATATATTTAGTGATTTTTCAGAATTTTATGTTTCTAAAGAAATGTATAGCTTGGGAAACATATACAAATAATTTTCTTTATGTACTACTATTACTATCTAAATAAATAAATGCATATCCTCAAGAATTATTACTATAAAATTATAGTTTATAGATTTCTTTTTTTAAAAGAGAGAGAGAGAATTTTTTTAATATTCATTTTTTAGTTTTCAGCGGACATGACATCTTTGTTTGTATGTGGTGCTGAAGATCGAACCCGGGCTGCACGCATGCCAGGCGAGTGTGCTACCACTTGAGCCACATCCCCAGCCCCAAGTTTATAGATTTCTTTAACAGACCTGTTTAAGTGGACATGGCTTTCCCTTTCTTTTAGAGTCATTGGAATAAAATAATGATTGTTAAAATATGGTTTCTTCAAAATGCTAAATATTTGGGGTTTAATTTCAATCATTCACAATCAGCATTATTTCTATAGAGCAGTATTTTCTAAAATGTGGCTCAAGATTTCCATGATGGTCTACGGAAAAGTTATCTGTGTTCAAAACTCTTTGAGAAAATTTACGTGTACTATTATCCATGTGGAGGCACACAATACAAACCAAACCAAAGGTCATAAGGAGTTCTAAGTAAAATATTTCTTGGTTTATTCTGTATTTGAAAGATTTATATAATTATTGAAACCCCTCTCTCTTGAGGTTACACGCTGCAGAACTGATGTTCAACCTAACTTATTTTGAAAAACATTGTTCAGGAATCGTTTGGTGTGAAAGGCAAAAGCTGACTACTTACAGAAAAATAATCTAAGTCACCTTGAAATTCCTAATTTCCACATTCTTTTAGTCTGTTAATTGAATATCTGAAATGTGTTCCTGGAAGTAACATAGCGTCTCATTAAAATATTTTATTCTAAAATATAGCAAAATATATGAACCATCAAACTAGTGTTGATAGGACCAACTCACTATTTAGAGCATATATTTCTTCACAAGATACAGATTTCCTAGAAATCATTATGTTGGAAATAAATCTTTCTTAATGTGTGGGCAAATAGTCGTTGAAAGTTCCATTATTATCATCAAAATCATTATTTCAAAATTTGCCTTAATAAATAATCCAACTTTTCTCATTTAGGATTTCTTATATTATTGAAATGATACAGAAGATAGAATCAGAAAAGTTTTATAAAATAAATATGCATAAAAAAAAACAAAAGGATAGCTATACACACATGTATACATATATATATATATATATGTATATACACACATGTGTGTATGTATGTATGTGTGTGTATATTTGTGTGTGTATGTGTGTGAATATATATATATATATATATATATATATATATATACATATATATATGTGTATATATATATATATATATATATATATATATATATATATATATATATTTACTTATTTGAAGGCACATGAGCAAGAAATGAGTGATATTAAAGCTAAGATGAGGCTAGGCCTTCACAAGAAATTTGTTGATTTTTACTGCTTCTTTAGCAAACTAGGAAAGTACAGCAGTACACTGATAGCTACTGGCTACAGGCAAATATCTTGTTGGTCTTCACATCGTATATTTAGACTAACTATGTGATATAAATTTGGTTTTGTATTACTAAAGATTTTCCAGCAATTTTTTCACTATCTGAAAACTGTCATTTATTCAGTTATATAAATGCAGAGTTAGAACTACTTGAACTGGCACAAAAAAAATCTATGGGTTTTCCACTTGAATTCCATAAATGAAAATCTTTTTCCCCCCATTCCAGGGTTCCAAATTGTGAATTGGTTGTAACTCTGTGTCATCATTCCCATATCTTAGTTTATTGGTTGGGAAACTAAAAAACTATAATATGACTGATAATCTGTTCTAGAATAAACTAAACCTAACATGAGGTTACATATGTTATTTATTTCTTTAGAATGTCAGTAGTTGTTTTTTTCAGTGTGAACATGTCAATTACCAAATTATCATTGAGGCCTTGTACCTCCATGTAGTATTGAATGAAGCAAGTGTTTGAGGCTCTAAAATGATGCTCCCCATGGCACAATTTCATCTGCTCAGGTATTATTTTTTCTTACAACAAGAACCTTTCATTTGCATGGACCTCAGTGAAAGAGAAATGGCCCTGTGAGCTCCTTCCTGATGAATGAATTCTGAACAAGAATGACAATTATCCCACATTTATAGAATAGAATGAGAAATTCATATCATTTCCAAGTGTCTTCACACTTTCATAGAAAATTGGTGAGCTCTCAGGTTCAGTATGCAAGGCAGTCTTGAAACAGCAGCTCCTCCCTCCCAGGAACTGCGTTTTTCTCTCAGTCTGAGTGAACATTTAGAAATCTGTGACACAATGCACAATGATAGTGGCCACATGTGTGCAAACAAGTGTCTCATTGAAAGCAAGGAAGCACATTGTTTCATAGGTTCCTTAGAACCTTAAAACTACGGCTGCCTCTGTGCATACTCATGCACACAGTCGTATTTCAGTACTGCTGGCATATCTAGCAAACAAAATATGATTCAAATGGCTTAACAATCCTAGAAACGGAAGGCTCCAGTATAATGATGTCTCCTCTGCTTGAAATTAAAGTGGAAGAGTTTTACAGAGAACAGTATTCAATAACAACATATTAAATGATAAACACAGATTGCTTAAAATCAGATGGGCCATTTTAAGAAAAGCATTTTAGCTCATCATGATATGTAGCACCTTATTTAAATTAGGAGGTGTTAATTCATAGCTTGAATAATATATTAATATAATAGGTAAAGTGAATGGCATTGTTAATCACAGTCGTGCCTGGAATGACTTTGCTTCTGTGCACTGAATGTTAATTTTGCAAAACATTAATTTCAAAGATTTTGCAGCAGTGCTTTTGTAATTAAATATTAATGTCACATGTTATTGCAGTATCATGTTTATGAAAGCCGGCAACACTTCAAGTCAACTCATTTGTTTTTATATTTATTCTTGTACATCTGCAATCCCTTCCATTTCACAATTTCAAAGTGAAGGCCATTTTGAATAGTCAATATGTGAACATTTTTTCATTGTAAGCATTTTTTAACATCCAACAGGGTAAATATTTAATGTTGTGTTTTTAGTTGGTATAATTTTTCAGAAAATTGGCTATAACTTTTAACAACTCAAAGGTACCTAAACAGTCTCAGTTTTGGCTTAAGTGATCTGAAAATAAAGTAGCAATAAATGTGATGAAGCTGTGTAAAAATATTTAAGAATTAGAGGTGTTATGTGAAAGTTTGAAATTAGAATTACAATTCTATGCACAAGATATCTTAGCACTTACTTATTTTAATATTTTTTTTTTTATTATGGCGCTGTATTATCTCAAGAAATTTAAAAGATGGAATTGACTTTTGGTTAACTTTTTCTAAGTTCCATAACTAGACAAAGAATAGAAAAATTTAACCTGTTACTTATTACATGACTTGAAATTACACATTTATTTTAAAATATAATTGCCATCTTACTCCAAGTTTATACTCTTTTTATTTCACTATATTTGGTTAGACCAAATCGCTACAGCTGGTGATTTTGTACAGATGCACCCTGTTTATTAATTACTTTTAGCTTAAAAATTAAGTCATTTCTATTTGTGAACCTAGATAACAAGAAATGCAATTCTAGACATTATAGTTCAAAAATATTATTTTATGCATCTAGCAAAGTTGTCTTCTACAATGAAATCCCTTTTTAAAAATTACATTTTTAAAAAAATATTATGGAATGAATTATCCATATTACCAAAAAAATCTAGGAAAAATCAAGATATATTATATTTGGTTATGGGCACATTTAACAGTTAAAAATTCTGTCTGCACCTGATGTTGCATGTTAACAGCTAATGCCATTTGACAGTGATGAAATTAAAGGATGAAGAAGAGATACAAACTACATTTTACAAGCATGATGGGTCTCTAACAATATCATTTAAAAATTATTTGTCACTATTTAAAATGAACCTTTCCCCTTTAAACTATGCCATTACGCTCATTTGTCCTGTCACCACTGACAGGCTATATGACTCACACACAAAAATGGTCATTAGGTACTGCATCTTCATCTTATTTAAAAAAAAAATAAAGAAAGAAGGAAAGAAAGCATTTTGATGCTTCTAAAAGCCTGTAATTATTTTCATCTGAAGAGATAGTGTTGCTCGGAAGGTAATTTAATAACCTTTTGCATGTACCTGGGGAATGCCTCTCCAGGGAACCAAGGTGCCGACATGCCATTCAGTCGTCAAAACATGACCTTTAATGGTTGCTTGGAGAGAAGTTAGCGTGGAATGTTGTACACAGTGCAATGCTAATTCTGCTTTCTAATATATGCAAAATTTAGTTCTTGAGCAATGATCTTTGTAAGATGAGATAATATAGGTACTGCTCCAGGAAACAAAAGAAATTGCAATGTGAAAGTCTCCCCCACCACCACCACACATAATCTTTTATACTTCAGTTTTAAGTAGCTAACAACTTGCACAATCTGTATAAAAAATAGTGCAAAATACTCCAGAAGTCTTTGCTTCCTTTCCTCCTTTGAGTTGGTTGATGAATTCTATTCTATATACTATGGAAATGTAAAACAGGATTAAAGGGATTTCTTTGATAAGTTTATTTTCTCAAATAAGACTTGGCCCCAACTCTGTGAACAAGAAAAAGCAATGCTTACCTTTCATATACCCTCTCTGTTTTATAACACAATGTATGTGGCTAGTTGAAATTACTAATGCAGTTACTGAATTAGTTTTTTAAAATCCTTCATGGGTTTTCAATGTGAAAATATGGCATTTTGAATACTCGCATAGACAAAAAAGAGGCACAGGCTGTTTCCTGTAACAACCAGGTTCAGAAACTCCTTATTTTGGTAGTCTGATATTAGATCCCACCTTAGTTAGAAATGCTAGGATTTCAACTCCTACCACTGACATGCCATCTGTCAATTTATTAGCACGCTGTTGCAGTAAGCCACTGAACAGGCTATATCAATTCGTTTAGTTTTTTTTTCTTTAAAATCTCTTTAATCCTCAGCTCTGCTCTCTCAACCGGTCAGCATTAAAGATTTATGTGGCACTTTTTTTCATTGCCACACCTGAATATGGATTAATAAATGGGCTGTAAATAATTCATATCTGGGAATAAGTTTTCATTACTGACCAATGTTGCAATTTAATACACTGTATTATGGGTTATACAATTTTAGATTGTTTTCTGTGTGCATTCTGTAGTCAGGCAGACAACAGTTTAAGTAAAAATGGTGAGGTGTTTGTTCAGCTTATTTTCACATTCACTCTGTGTGCTCAAATCAGCAACAGGGCTAAAGGAAGCAGAAACCTACTTTCAACTGCATGTTTTTCTGCTATTTATGGAAATCCTTTTTTTTTTTTTGAAGCACTTGACCTAAAACAAAGTATGAAAATATGCAATAGCATATTATTGATAAATTTGAGAAAGAAATAAAATGTGTTAATGTCGGTGACTCAAAATCTTGGTTCTTGAGAATCAAAGTATAATCTTGATTCTTGAACCCAAAGGTTAACTTTCCTGTTCAATGCTTGATTATTCTATGCATAAAATGCCAATAATAAAATCATAATTTATTTGACAGTTAGGTTTGAACGAGGCTACTGGATCAAATACGCAAAAGCTATTTTTAAAGCATAGGCAAGTGTTTACTCTTAAAAGAGCTTTAAACAATTTAAGATTAAGTTGGGTATAGTAAAAATTAATAATAGATTAATACATAAAAATCTATGAAGACACATAAGATAATGATTTAAAAAGGAATAATTTAAAGAGATGAATTAAAAAGTCGAATCAGAAAAGAAGGCCAGCATAAACTAGGAAAAAACATGCTGTGAATAAAGTCTGTTAGATCTTGAAATAGGAGAACTGCTAAATAATGCATAGTTTTATTTTTCTATCATTTGCATAAACCTTAAGAGAGTATTTATTTGTGTAAAACTTGATGTATCAAGTAAGGAGAATGAAAAAAATGGAATTCATTTTGTTTTCATTTTGATATTTAGGAAAAATACTCTGTTACATATGGACTACTTAGACCTAATCATCTGACTGAATGTGCTGTGCGCCTTGAGCCAGGTTGGAAAGGGCTGGCTGGCGAGCAGTGCCCTGGTCTTGCTGCAGGCGATGCAGGTTGGCCCATGCTCTGCTGGGAAGCAGATGGTGAGCCAATGCTTGTAGTCACACTTACCTACCTTGCTAAATCCATAATCCCTCACTGGACACGGAGCCAAGGCAGGCTTTGGAGGCAGAAAGGAGGTTACAATCTGGGCTTGGGTAGTGACTGCCAGAACTGAGAAAACAGCTCAGAAATTTCAAATGCTTAACAAGTTATCTGTCTTGTCCCTAAGCCAGTGCAGCATTTTTAAAAGTAATTAAGACATGATTGAAAATGTGTATGCCATCTAAATACAAAAATCTTCAAAAATCACCAAAACCAATAGTTAAAATCCACATTTAATGTGACATTATGCAAAAATACATTTAAAATGAACTGTATTTTTGTAATTGAAAGGAAATACATTGAGTAAAAAATAAAAAAGAGGAAGCATTTATTTTGAAGAAAAAAAGCATTTTATTTTCTTTATAAATCTGGACCTTATAGAAGGAAAACATTCCATACATGCCTATAAATATGAAATATTTTCCTTCTATAAGAAAATACATAGCTATGCAACATGATATCGATACTAACATAGACTTCTCTATGAGTTATCTTTTAAAAAAATTAAATGATTAGTTAATTTTCATATATATAATGCTTATGTATGTATATGTATGTTTTTACATGTGTGAATGGGGTTCATCATCAACACAGACATTATAAATCAGAAATACAAAATAAAAATATTGAGTTTGTAGCCAAATTCTAATCATTTGTAATAAAAGAGATAGTAAGTGCCATCTGTTTAATGTAAAAAAATGATAAAATGCATACATATCTCGTAAACTAAAACCATGTAGTGTTCATATAAAACAAAATATGCATAAAATGTCAACATATTCCATTAGGACTGGATTGACTTAAATTCTATACAATAATATATAAGAAAAAGCTAACTCTTCTAATTACAAGTTGTGCATAACAGTGGCTTATTTTAAATAGGTTTTAGTCTACCTAGTGGGTATTAGAAAAATCCCTTGTTTTTTTCCTCTGTATTTTCAATCATTCCTCATTCTCTTGGACATCATCCTTACTAAACATTCTTAGATATCCTAGCAGTAAAATTCCTTGATGAGCATATATTTTGTAGTTTTCATCAGTCCACTGCAACGTCTATATTTTGATCCCTTGACAAAGGGCTACTGGTACTCTCTGTGTATATGTGAATAACTTGAGCTTCCCATTCAGGGACCATCATCAGATCCTTTTCTCACTCTCTTTTTATTCCCTTTTTCCATTGCCTCTCTTTATAAAGTACTTACTTCATCTTTACTTAAAGTTGGAACATTCTTTTAATTTCTTCTCTTTGTGAACCTCCTTCAGAATTCATTTCTTGCCAGTACCTACATCACTCAGTATGTCCTTTCCTGATAATACTGTTTTCTTCAGAAACTCATATGAAGAAATAAGAATGTAGAAGCTTTATTATCTGCCCCAACTCGTAATTCAAGAATGTGCCTTGATAGGAGACATGTGTAGGTCAGTATTTATAAAAGGACAAATGAGAGCAAAAATAATTATTATAATACATTTTGGAAATATTAAGTGTAGTTTTTCACACAATAATGTGCTTGATATTTGTAATGATTATCTTATCATTGCTGCATCAGAAAAAATAAACTCTAAATATAATAATATTTACAAGGTTTCTTTTAATTATCAGTAGGAAACTTTACTACAAAAAGTCATCAAAAGATTTAAAGTAGTTTCACTTCATCCCTTTACCAAAAATGATGTACCTTATGATATTTGCACCTATTTAATTTTTGTTTTGATTGATGGATACTTTCATGGACTTTTAAACAAGTCGAGTTAATGTAATTAAAGGTTGATTTAATGTTAATATTCTGTTCTTGGATGAGAACACAAAGGAATTAAACTTTAAAGGTTATTTTTAACAATGCAAATTTCCTATAAAATCATATTTATGTTAATATCAAAGATTGAGCTAGGACATTATGAGCGTCAACAATTTAAAACCAAAAATGAACAAAAGATATAAAATATTTTACTAATTGATAAAAACAATATAAATTTGTCTTTAGTATAATACATAGCCCCTTCATTTCAGATGTGTGATGGGGGGAAAGGTACTGGGGATTGAGCCCAAGGATGCTGTACCACTGAGCTATATTCCCAAACCCTTTTATATTTTTATTTTGAGTCAGGGTCTCTTTAAGTTACCTAGGCTGTCCATGAACTTTCTAGCCTCCTGCCTCAACTTCCTGAGTGCCTGGTATTACATGTGTGTACCACTATGCTAGGCTCAATTTAATATTTTTAAGTAAGGACATTGGTCTTGAAAACCAGGGTTTGCATTCCAACTCTGCCACTGTAAAAATATAAAAAGCATTTACATCTTTTGGCCTCAGTTTCCTATCTATATAATTACAGCATTTGTCTAATGATTTCTAGTATTTTGATCCTCTACAAAATAGTCTGTGGCTATATGAAGTTGAAAAGACAAACTACAGAGATAAATAAGTAATTAAGTACCAATAAATAGCACTATACAGGTGATGTCTCTAGGCAACACATGATTATGATTAATTACCAAATAAGTAGTTCAAGCAATATTGAAGGCAGTTAACTAAATGATCATTTATATGGTACTTAGTGTTTTGTATTTTAAATTTCTCATTGCATAATTTTTGATACATAATTTGGAACACATTTTCTACAACTGAATAGGAAATTAATAATGAAAAATGTTTCAAATATAGTTCTCCAGGCAAAATTTTGTAATATCCCCATGTATTAGAACATTTCCACAAGAAATGCCATTGCTGTATAAGTTCCTCATTCTGGGTGAATCCAAGGTCCCAGAATTACAGCAAAAATAGCTTTATCCATGGACACGAGGGAACAAATGAGTAGCCGAAGTGAGCTAACACAAGCAAAAAAATGTGTGCTGATGACTAGCTGAAGTGAGCTAACACAAGCAAAAAAAATGTGTACTGAAGAATGAATTAGAAATCCAATTTATCAAAATTCTTGGAGGTGGCTTCTGGTCTCTAGTGAATCTTCAGTACTTTGATGTGCCACCTATTAAGCATTAGAGTGGCATTTGCCAATTATTGTGTAGTATATAAAGCCTCCAAATAATTATTATCCTAACCATCAACATATCACAAACATTATTAATTAAGAGAGACCTCTGATTTCCTTAAAAGGAAATGGCACTCTTATGGCAAATGACCTATTATAGAATTGGAAATGACTATGTTGTCAGAAGTTGCAACTCTTGGATGAAGCATAAAGCAGAGATCTTGATGTTAATGGTCATGGAAGATTCTGTGTTGCCATCTGTCGGGAATTATTTACCAGTTTTTGCTGACCAAATTCCAAATTAAGAAACCCCATTTACTGGCTCAAATTTATCCTCAATATTAATTATAAATAGTGTCTGTCTTTGGTATTTTAGAACTATTTTAAGATATATAGACTCTGAAGGACTTAAGTAGAATTTTTTTAAGCACCTTATTTTCTTTAGGTACTCATCATTGCCTGATTGAATTTCTCCACAGGTTTCTAAAGAATATTTATATCAACCCTCTTGGCCCACTCCTACCCACCCTCCTGGGGTCAGCTGTCAAGGAGATTTTTCTAATTTTACAAATTTTGTTCCTCATTGTTTGCTTTTATAATTTCTCTATAAAACTCCATAGCCTTGAGAAATCTTTGTGATCATTTTAAAGCTCCCTGTGAACTTGTCTCTGCTCATCTCTAGTCTTTACTCTGATGCCCAGCCTAAGTTCTATCTATCCTAGCAGCATACCTGCACATTACTGAACTTTGAGGTTTCTTTCTTTGTGGCTTTTTCACAAACTACTATGTTTGCCTGCAATGCTCTTCTACCTAGCTACACTTCCTAATTATTTCCCCTTCAAACTCTTTCTTACCTTGCCTTTAGGTAATATATCCCCTAAAAGCCATTCCTAATCACTCCCCTCAGCCCCCAAGTCCTGGTGGACATGTTCTTCTTATATGCTTTTGTAATCCTTTGAGCTATCATAATTATACTTCAGAATTAAACAGTTTCCTTACCTCTCATGCAGGAATATGAATGCTCAGTTCATGGGCAAAGTTGCATTCCCCTTTTCTACTTCTAAGTTCTAGGCTTATGTGTGACAAAGCACATTTTTTTCAATTTGACCACTTCCTACCTGATTTCTTTGGTACCATGATCTTAGGGATGTTCCCTTTATCTCTTTGAGCTTTCTGCCTCGTCCTTTCCACTTCGGATTTGTCAATTTCCCAGGGGTCAATCATCAACCCTATCATTTTCTTAATATCTTCAATAACCTAGATGATTCTATTCAAGAATATGTCTTCAAACTATCCAGGTATTATCTACATTTTAATCTTCAGGACTGTATATCCAACTGTCTCTTCAATGTCTGTATTTGAATATTTAATACTCATGTTAAACTAATGAGATCACACAAGAATACCTGTTTTTCTCCCCACTGAAAATCGGTTTCTCACTTCTTGTTTCCCATCATAATTAACAAATTTCCTCAGCCACTTGGTTGTTCAAAGTACACTCTAGGATTTATTCTTCACTCTATCTAAATCTAACCTGAGCTAAACAAACACTAGGACTTCTCAGCCTTATCTCAAAGCATCCAGAATGCATCTACTCTGTTGATATCCATTAAGCCATCTTGGTCCCAGTAACCATTTGGGATTATCTTCTTCGTTATCATATTTCTGTTCTAGCCCTCCTATCATACATCCTGCAATAGCAGTCATGACAATCTTTGAAATGGTAAAATAAACCCAAACCATTTACCTGTTCAAATCCATACATTAATTTTCATGCTATTGACAATAAAATTGTAATACCTAATCCTGGTTTATCAATCCCTTCTAAACATTCTAGCCCCATTCCATCCTTGTACCACTGTTTTCACTTTGCTCCAGTTTCACTGTTCTTTCATTTTTTTTAACATGTTAACTCAGTTTTGTTCTATGGATCAACTATTTGTTCTGGTGACTCAGCTATTTCCTCTGAGTCTAGAAAGTTTTTATTTCTTATCTTTATACAGTTTTCTTCTTTCTCTCATTTAAATTTTACGTACATACCAAGACTTTCTTAACTGACATTTCAAAAAGTAGACAATTTCTATCACAGCAATTTGTATAACACCTATTATGATCACATATTTCTGTTAATAGTCAGTATCATTTAATTTTATTTCCCTGAATAATGCCTACTACTTTAATATTCTGCATAATACCTATATCATTTTCATATATTTCTGTTTATTAATCAACATTTTTTATTTATCTTCTTCAAACCTGTAAAAATGCTAACTTCATAACACCATGGGCCTTGCCTTTCTTATCCATTGCAGTATTTCCAGTACCTAGAACTGGGTCCCAATCAGTATAAACTCAATAAATACTTGCCAAATAAGTGAATTTTATTGAATGGAACAAGGAATCCACTTTGAATGAGTGAAATTTAGAACATCATAATTTAGAGAGTTTTCACTAATATGTGTAGAGTGAAAAAGTTACCATGACTTTTGCCTCAATCTTTGGGTTGCTTGCTGGGATCAATGACAAACATGTTGCTAGACACCATGCTAGACACTCATTGCTAGAATAGAGAGGAGTTCACAAACTATTGGTTGTTTTCTTCTTAAGAAGTGCTAGTGAAACTTCTCTTCCAACTATTTCTTGCTGGAGAAGGAAGCCAAAAAAGTGTAAGTCAAAGAGAAAACCATAGCAAAAATAGTAGTACATTCAACTGTCCATTATATAAACTAATCGACTTCTGAATAATATTTTTTTTTGGCAAAGGCCTACCTTAATGCTATTTTATTATAGAAAATTATTTTTCCTTTTCCTTGGAATTTTATTTGAACATTATTTTGTCCTCCCTTAGACATGGTTTAAGGTTCATTTTATGGGAGGAGGGAAGGAAAATAACATTGCTCCATTTATTTAATCCAAGAAATACTTATTAAACATTCCCTAGGAAGCTTATACTCTAACAAAAGGTACAAAACATGAGCACAATATTTGTAATATGTGCCATAAAAGTCATATGTAAAAATATTGTAAGTATCAGACAAATGAAATTATATACCAACTAAGGCTCAGTAGAGTTCATGTATTATATTATCCAGAAAGCTTGGCTACAAATTATGCCCAGCATTTTACCATGTGTATAAACTGGAGGCCAGAGAGTGTAAAGGAAGGAAGGACAATTTTGAGCAAAATATGAACAACAATTATCATGGGCCCATGTACTACTGTAAATAACTAGTTTCATTCTAATAAGACTGGAAGCAAGAATGAAATAGGTATCTCTTGGCCTTTTATCACATGATATCATATACCAGAGAAAGAAGATATGTTCTAAAGATCTCAGTAGAATAAAAGATAATAGGCAACCCAACTTTTGTTAAAACCCTGTCTCTATCACTTACATTTTGTGTTATCTTATGCCTAATTCTTCCCTTTTTATCTTTGGCTTCTCTTTATACCAGTCTAAGGGGTAAAGTAAATAAGATGCCAATCTAAGTATCTGCTAGGAAAAAATGAGCGCTCAACAAATGCTGTGAAAAACCACACCCAAATATTTGGCCCAAGATTTTAATGGTTTAGTTCTTGGAGAAATCTGACACTAAGCCTTTTAGATTAAAATCTATAACTTCCTGGTGCACCTTTTGTTGCTACCTTTCTGGTTGACAGTTTCTGCGTGAAGAATGCAGATTCCTCTGTTTGAATATTGCCACAATTTTGAGCACACTGTACATTTTAAGACCTCAGGGATGCAGCACCAACATTCCCATTCATCTTGATCTCTGGGTCTTGTCTTTTATGTACACACCAAATTACTAGCAAGAAATTGATAGACACACTAGGAGTATAGCTAAGTTGTAGAGTGTTTCTCTAGCATGCACAAGGTCCTGGTTTTAATCCCTAACAGTGCATACAAAGAAAAAAACCAAAAAATGCAACATTGATAAAAAGAGTGGTTTATAAACATAAAATTCCTGCAATCTTGCCTCCTCATGCGGTATCCTCATGCAGTACTTTATGGACCTTGGGCATTAAAAAATAAACTTGTATTAGTCAGCTTTTCATTATAGTAATGAAATACCAGAGGCTACTTAAAAAGAAAAGAGGCTTATTTAACTCAAAGTTTGGTGAGGGTCCTTTCAGCTGCATCCATGTCATGGTAAATGATAATGGTAGGAGCATATGTTCAAGGAAGCAGTTACATCTTGAAAGAGAGCTAGAAAAAGACTAGGGTTCTGCAGTCCCTTCTGGCAGAATGTCCCCAGTGACTGGAATACCTCCCATGAGGCTATACCTCTTAAAGTAACATCACCTCCTGGTACCACCAGCCTGAGGACCAACACTACAAATCATAAGCCTCTGGCAGAGATCAAACAACATCCAAACCATACCACATCAGTTACTCTAAATTGCTTTATGTATACAAATGGGAATAATCATAAACATCTTTTAAATAGCTTATTTGGTAGAGTCACAACACAAGTAATTTTTGCTTTAATTGACAAATGTTTTAAGAATCAATGACAGAAGATGTGTAAAGCACCAGGTATATATTAAAGATTTAAAAAGTGTTGGTGCCTTCTTTTGTATTTTCTAATGCTTTCTATCACCAAATTCTTTATTCCACATATCCACCTGTGTAACATTTAGTCATCTTTGAATATACAAGTTAGTATTTCTGTATTTCTAATGTATTTTTTGAATGATCAGTTGAATGGAATGCTTATTGCCACTAATGTCCCCCTTTTACAAATTATATAAGTATTTTATTGAAAACTCATTGATGTTAGTTTTCCTCTCCATCATAATTACTTTAACACAAATATTATTATCTCTTTGTTTTATTGAAAGTTTTGCTATGGATTAGATTTTTAAATGTCACCCGAAAGCTTGAGTGTGATGCTCTAGGGAGGTGTTAGAACCTTTAAGAGGTGGGGCCTAGTGAGAGGCAATTATGTCACTGAGGGTGTGTCCTTGAGAGGGATATTGGATCTCTAGCCCTTTCTTCTTTACCAAGTGCTCACTACCATAGTCCCCCAAACAATAGTGCCAACAGATAATGGGCTGGCCTCCAAAATAAAACTTGTCTCTTTATAGTTATATTTGAGTTGAGTATAGTTATTGAGTTGATTGTATAAGTTGATTATTTCTGATATTTGTTGCAGTAACAAAGTTTACTAACACAAATTACAGTTCCAATTTTATATCCTCACATTATCTAATATATCATTTTTTTTTTCAAATAACAGATTCTATATATACACATGTTGGATCATTTCTTTGAATGGTTCTTTTGTGTTAAGCTACTGTAAAGCAATTTAGATTGAGAAAAATCTTTTAAATTACTTCTAGTAGTTTACCTAATTTAGACTTTGTTATTAATAACTAGATAGTACAGTAACAAAATATGAACCTTCTTCATTCCTAGTTAGCAAATTAATATCATTCGATCTGCCTATAACCTAAGGTCCCTTTATTCATATATATATATATATATATATATATATATATATATATATATATATATATATATATATATATATATATGATTTGATCTTATTCAGTTGCTTTTAAACTTATGTAATGGAAAACAAGATCACAAATCCTCAAGACCTCCAATGTGCACTTTTGATGAAGGCTGTATAAGTAAATTAAATAATGTTTCACTTTTAGGTCAAAGGTACAATGTTGGCTAATAAACAAAATACCAGAAAGTATGTATTTCAGCACCATGTTGACATGTTTTGAGTGAATTTTCTGTAGGAAATTTGATTGCATTCCAGAATAATGCTTAAAAATGAAGTTCATACCTTTCATATTATTACTGAAAAATTCCTTTAATAGACTTATGGAAAATTATTGCAAATAATCTTAGAATTGAAATAAAATCACACACAAAAATCCACTGAATCCTCAAAACTTAAAATCTAATTTAGAAAACAAATTCTTAAAATAATTCCAGATGAAAAAAATCCAATCATATAATTATTTATTCCTTTATAAATTTAAAATAAAATATATAAAGAGTGGCCTAAATATTTCTCTGTCTTTGACAAAATCTTTTTATTGGACTCTGCTGCCTAGTGTTTATAGGTTTTCTCTTAAAGGTATTTTTCAAAGTACCATGTATGGTCTTCATGTAATTGGCAGGTTCATGGCACTGACAATCATCTCTAAAAATGCTTCTTGTAGCCAAGTTGCAGTAGTAATATTGTTTAGACTTATCTTTTGTTTTAAATGGAATGAAACATGAAGAAAAGAACAACTGCTTCAATTGATTAGGCATTCTATACAATTTTAATTTCCTTCAATGGTTCCATCTCCTGGGAAATGTATAACAGTGCTTGCCACATTAGCCTCTCCACTATTTGTGGACACTGAGGCAGAAAAAAAAATTAATTTTGTTTTATCAGTTTCTCTACCTTTACTGTCAATAAATTACCTCTTTCATCCCTTTGAGAGTCTGACCTGTGCCCTTTCTACTGTTGAAAAATGTTGTCTTATTTATCTTTATCATCTCACACTTTTCCCTTTATTTGCCATCTTTTCTTTCTTATCTTTTTATTCTCCCTTGACTTCATTTTACAATTTCCACATCCTGTTTTGAATCTTGTGCAATCCACCCTGCATATTGTTCTTCCTTATTCCTGATTACTTTTGCATTTTCTTGTTCTTCATAATTGGCTCCATTTTTATTTCCAGTATATTTATTACTAAATGACATTCATTGCCTTTGGGCATACATTAATTTATCTTTCAGGATTTTTCATTTTCTCTCTGTGTCTTTTCTTTATATATTTCTTTTCACAACCTCACTTTTCTCATATATGTTGTTGTATTATTTTTGTTGTTGCTTTTTTAATATGCCTTCATATCTGTAATTCATGCTTCATGTATTATTAGGAGGGTTTATAAAATAAACCACTATATGTTTGTCAAAAACAGCATTAATTTGGATCATCTAAAAATAGGTTTGGATTCACTGTGCTGCAATTTGCCAGTCACCTTCTTTATGGCCATATTATAAGGCTCAACTAAATAAATAATTAGAAGATAATTTTGCAAATTGAAAGGACCACATATATTTTAATTTATGGGCCTGAGGTCAGGAAGGGGAATTCACTGAAAGGTGAATAAACAAAATGCAAACATTCCAAGAGAGATATGTTTAGATTGTTTATGGTTTTTTACTGATAAAGTGACATATACATGCTAGCACTATGTATCTTCAGAAATTTTATTCCTTCTTGCATTTAAAACTAGACACACATACTTTAAGGAAAATCCTTGGAAGGTATAAAATTGAGGTAAATAAAAAATACAAAATAAATTTCAGTGCATTATGAAAAATAGTTTAAGTTATATAAAGATGTACTTAGTGTATCATTGATGCAAAGAGGATGATTTTCTAGGGCAAATGACATCTCAGCTGAGTATTAAATAATCATGTACATATTACCCCTTGGAGATAAGGGGAAGAAGTGTTCAGAGACATTGTCCCATATTATAATTGAAGGATAGGATTCATCAGGACGAGTGGAAGAAAGTGGAATTTCAAAATATGTGTATGTTTTACTAAGAAATTTAGAACTTTCTGTGATTCCATCACAATCACGGGAGATGTTAACCCAAGAAGGAACAAGATTGATAATTCCATAGATTAGACGGAATGAGGATGCAAACAATGACAGTCACTGGAGGAACAATTAGAAGATATATAACAATCATTTGAAGACTTCCATCAAGAGAATTTGAGTACACTTAGCTGTGGATGTAGAAGAAAGCAGTTGATAAGAAAGTCAAAAGCCATTTTTCCATAGAATTCAGGACCAATTATTTAATTTAAATTAGAAAATAGAGCTTTGAAACAGCTGTCCAGTAAACCCTATTTCATCCAGATACAATCTCCAGTTTACATTGAATGTTTAGTTTACATCACTACAACTTTATGATGGTGGTTAACTAATCATGATAATTAGTTGAATAAATTAAATGTATACTCAATGAAAAACATAAGATAGCTAATATTTAAATAATACTTTATTCTATAAATAAATAGGGACACATCCAGACTTCCTAACACTCAACAAGGGAGCCCCCCCCAAAAAAAAACAATAAAAAGAAATTGCATAGACACTCAAGCAAAATGAACACCGATGGTAGTAAATTCTAAAAATGGCAGAATTTGGTCCTAAATCAAATGCAATTTCCACATTTGCATACTATGTAGGAAAGCATCTTATAACTATGTTCATAGTATATGGTTCAGCTCATTTGCATAATTTAATTCATGATACTTATGCTCTTCAAATAGTATTCACTAATCATATTTTATATCTTCTTTATCCTAAATTGTGGTTTTGTAAACTATAGACCATATCAGAGTATAAATATCATAAATATAATGCCAATTTTTCTTTATAATGAAAAAATATGTAAAATTCAATTCTTCTTTTTTACAACAACCAAAAGCAAACAACATTTCAGCTTAAAATGAATTTGCATACCGTTTAATTGCACAACATATAACTTTTAAAAATTCCTTGGTGTATTTTTTTTTTAAAGTTATTTTGAGAAGGTAGCCATGAAATGCAGAGCTATTGATTTTAAATAGATTTCAGTTCCGCCAACTTTCTCTTCCAGATTTTCAAAATTTCCCATAAAATTAAGGGTCATATCATGTTCAATTTGGGTTAGGAGTCATTCTGCTGGATGAATACGGGTACTGGGCAACAGGGATATTTATAGGAATGTAAGGTGAAATGTAAGTATGAAAATAGAAAACTAGGTAAGATCTGAAGCACACAAGTTTGTTGGGCCCTTGATTTGGATACATAGTTTTGATTTCTGTTCTGCAGAGATGAATCCTCTAAATCCATAGACAATGACCTAAAATCTTGTACCTGGGACTACTGAATGTAAAAGAGAACTTGCAGTGAAATAGAGAGAGTAGGCAGGATTCCAGTGTAGGGTAAGGAAGATTAGTGAGTTTAGGATTTGGACCAAAGGCCCTTTTTGCAATCCAATGAATTTCTATTAAAGTGTAAATGGGAATGTCAGCACACATGAAGAGTCAGTCACAACAAGGCACTTGGGGAAATAGATATCAATAAGGATGTTAGGAGATCAGGCAAAGTACAAAATGAGTGATAAGATCATGGATAATTTCAACAGGGGGGTATTGAACACAATATCCTTAAAGAAACAAGTGTATACTCACCATAGGATTGAAATTTGAAAACAATAGGCAATACATACCTAGATGATTTTAGAAATCCATGGTCTCTTTAAAATAAGGCTTTGGGAGAAGAATAAGAAGTGTGAGTTTTGCATTTTGTGTCCAGAACATGATGTGATGAAAGGAATACATGGAGCAGGTCACATGCATATTTCTTCCACCATTTCTGGGAGCATGTTTTGAAACCCCATCATTTAGAGTTTGGGGATAAAAATAGGTGTACCCTGGGTTTATGTATATAGAGATGATGCATAAATAGATCATATGGTGAATAAAAAATATAACAGGTTACTATGTTAAATAATGTATTGAATTGATATTTTAAAAAATACATGACATCTGGTATTCACATACAAACATTCAATCCAACTCGTGGCACATAAAAATCTACCACTGTCATATACACGTAGTTATACACGTAGTGGTAATATTAGGGTTAATAATTATAACACACTGTGTTTGAGTTTTGCTTCAAAAATAATGATGGAATTCAAAAGTTATGTGATATCAAAGAAATCTCATGAAAAAGCAAGTAAAGCAACATGGAGAAATACATGAAGTGAATGAAAGTGAATCAAATGCATATCAATTTGTGCATTGTGCATGAAATAATACATCCTATGATGTATATATACTGAAGAAATAGGAATATAACAATTTTGAATAAAAATTTAATTCAAAATACTCATCATGTCCTATATGAATATACTTTCATTGATGTTAAACTGGGTCACTTAATGTAGAAATATTAGGGTTAGTACTCAATATTCACTGAAGTTCATTTTGAGTATTCTGAAATGAATATGTATGTCAAGACAATGAATATTTCTGAAAAATATCTCCTGAAAAGTTGATTATAAATCCATACAGATGGACATGAAAGAATCAAGGTATTATACGTATATGACACATATAGTTCATGTTTGAAATTCATACTATATATATATGTATATATTTAATACATTAAAATGTAATAGTATGTATGGCAATCGAAATTCATAAGGGGATATATATCCTTCACATATGTACCCAAAATATTCATTTTCCTCTACATTGTTTCATGTCTAAACTTGTTGAAGTATAAAGCTCACCACAGCTTGAATTTTCAGTTACCTCAGTGTATTGGGGGGCAGTGATCTCTTCATGAAATTCGTATTTACCAAAGTGAGAGTACTCTGAAGAATATACCTGTGATGGCAGTAGGATTATATATATGTATATAAAAATATACATTGTGACCCAGGTGACAGAGGCAGGGAGTCAGGAAATTACATATTTGTTGATTACGTAAATTCTTGGAGAAGTAAAATGAGAAAAAATGTGTCACAGGTTTTATAATATGTATCTGTGATGAAGCAAAAGGCAAGTTCAAGTATACACCATGCCTCCTATCAAATGCCTCTACTTCTATTCCTTTAGGATTATTTTTATCGATGTTAGGATAAGTAGTCAGAGCCTAGAAGATTATGGGTTAGTATCAGAGATTCAATATTTCAAATGGCAAAATGGAAAATGAGTCTAATACATATGGGAACTCGTGGCACATAAAAATCTTCCACTGTCATCCACAACAATGCCTGGACATTACTATCACCCCAAAGAAGACACAATGAGAGGAGAAGAGGAAAAAAATCTGTGAATACATATCTGGAATTGGAAATTCTGAGGAGCTCACAAACTTGGGTGTGGCAGAAGAGATCCCAAAAGTAGAGGACAGGGAAAACATTCCACAAACATGGAACTTTGCTGGCCTAATGACTTCTTGACTATCTGCCTCTGAAATTCATCCACTAGAAATATACCTTTGTGTTTTAGCTTCCTTTGTAGTGAGATCATGAAAACTTGGTCTGAGTCTATGTGAACAGGAGGACATGTGTTCATATTTTCCAATAGTAACAGGAGGCAGCTGAGCTGAATCCTCTCTATGCAGAAACTGTGGCCATTGGGGTATGAATGTCTCCCTGGGTGGATTGTGAAGGCTTTGGCTCACTGCCCAGTTTTAATGGCATTTCTTACAGCTTCCCTGAAAATTGGTGTTTGTTTTTGAAATCCAAAAAGTTCAACCAGGACACAGTGCTGGAGGGAGATCTGCCACTTGGGGTGACTCAGGGTCTGAAGGCAAAAACACAAACTGGGCTGCTACTCCATATATCTTTCCCACTTGAGCATAGCAACTTTTTTCTGAGCATCACACCAAATCCTCTCCCCACAACAACATGCCTTTATAGTTTGGTGTCTCCTGGCTGCACCTTGTCAGTCACATGTCATTTGGAAGCCAATGACAGAACCACAGGGGCCCACCACAGATGTTGGATCACACACCTGCACTCCATTGCTCCAGGTCCTGTTCCCTGCTGGCTCCTACTCACTGGCATCTCTGTTCTTCACCATGGTCATGAATTCCACTCAGTCAAAAATGGCACTCGCTGGTTCAGTCATGATGAGCAACAGGAGATCTAAAGGTTCTCCAGGGTTTTCTGGTAATGGGATTCTCAAAAACTTCATGGTATTGGCCTAGCCATATTTCAAGAATGAAGAAGTTGACACTGTGGGTTTTGATTCATTCAGGAGTCATTAAGTGTTGAGGAATCTCCTTTCAGTAAAAGCTCTGGAGATCGCATGCAGGCAAGGTTCCCAAGGAGTGGGGAAAGGTCACAGGAATCCAGGCCCTGTGGATTTAAAAATCAAACCAATTTAAAATGATAATGACTATGTTAATATGTTAAAAGATAAGCAATATAGAAAACATGACATCAGAAAATTTAAGTGTGGGGAAGAATATTAAACAAGTGCACAGTATTTGTTCAGTATATTTCCCCTCTCTCTCTTTCATTGCCTTAAAAATCATGCTAAGTTACTATCATTTCAAAATAGTAATTATAACAAAAAGATTTTTTTGCAACTCTCATAGTAATCACAAAACGAATACATTATAGGCAAACTAACAATCATTAGCAATGAATCAAAATATAGTACAAGAGTAAATCAAAAGAAGGACTAAAGTGGCTGGGAGAAGAACCACCCCCCCCAATTTTTTTTCCAATAATACAAAACAAGTTACAAAATGTCTATAATAAGACCTCACCCATTAATAAATACCTTAAATATAGATGGATGAAATTATCCAGATAAAAGATATAACATGACTGAATGGATAACAAGACACAACAGTATGTTGCTTATGAGAAACTCACTTCACCTCTCAGGATACACATAGACTAAGGTGAAGGGATAGAAATGAGGCAGTTACCTCATTCACAAGCAAACAGAATCCAAAGGAAAGCCCAAGTAACCATATTTACATCAGATAAAATGGACTGTAAATCAAATGAAATAAGGTGACAAAGAAGGTCATTATATAATGATAATGGGATCCAATAAGCAAGAAGAAATAAAAATTCTAAATATATATTCACCTAGTACTAGGGTACCCAAATATATAAAGAAAATAATAATTAACCAAAAGGAAAAGAAAAATTCCATTATAATAATATTAGGGGATTCTTAAAACCCTGCATTTAGCAATAGATAGACCATCCAGACAGAAAATGAACAAGGGAATGGCAGTGAAATTGTACCCTAGTTCAAAGAGACCTAACACATCTACAGAATAATCCATCCATCAACTGCAGAATACTTATTCTCACATGAAACATTCTCCAGGATGAATCATGAGATAAGCTATTAACTTGTCCTCACACTTTTTTTTTAAATCAAGATCTTTTCATGCATCTTTTCTGACCATGATGAAATACAACTAGAAATTAAAAACAAGATATACTTTAGAACTATACAATGCATAAAAATTAGACCGCTTACTCATGAACAATCAATGGATAAAGGAAGAAATAAGCAAAATCAAGGATTTCTTGAAATAAATGAAAATGAAAAATAATAACTGAAAGTTATGAGATACAGCAAAAGCAGTACAGAGAGGAATAGTTGTAATCAACATCCACCATGAAGAAAACCAAAAAAATTCCAATAAAAAATCTACTGGTGCATCTTATTAAGATTAAAAAAAATAAGAATGAACCAAATCCCCAAAAGTGTAGAATGAAAGAAATAATAAAGATTACAGCATAAATAAGAGTTAAAAAAGATATAAAAGATCAACAAAACAAAAGACCTGGCTTTTCCAAGAAAATAAAATTGATATATCTTTATGTAGATTAACTAAGAAAACAAATGAGAAGATACAAATTAATAAATTCAGAGATGAAAACGGAAACGTTTCAAATGACAACAGAGAAATACAAAGGTTCATTAGAGATTATTTTGAAGAACTTTGCACAAGGCAATTAAAAACCTAGAAGAAACTAACTAATTCCTGGACACATTCATCTTACCAATATTGAATTGGGTAGAAGTAGCATATTTGAACCTAAAAGTAACAAGCAATGAGATTGAATCAGTAATAAAATGTAGCCCATGAAAATAAAGCTCAGGACCAGAAGGCATCACTACTGCAATCTATCAAACAGTAAAGAAGAACTTATGCCAATTCCTCTTATATTATTCCAAAAATTGAGATAAAAGGAAATTCTTCCAAAATTCATTCTATGAGGCCATCATTACCCTGATACCAAAACCAGACAATAACACAACAAAAAAGAGAATGACAGGATACTATCCCTGATGGGATAGAACAATACTCACCAAAGTACTAGCAAACTGAATCAAAGAACACATTAAAAATATTATTCACTATGATCAAGTGGGATGCACTCCATGTGGATAAGGATCCTTCAATACATGCCAATAAATAACCATGATACTTATTCAACAGATGAAGGACACACACTATGTGATCATATCAACAGATGCAAAGTTTTCCCTTCACAACAAAAATGACAAACAATGAGTCATTGCAGGAATGTACTCCAACATAATAAAGGGTATATTTAATAAGCCAACAGCTAGTATAATACTTATTATGGAACAGCTCTAAGCTTTCTCTTAAAATTTGGAAAAAAATAAGGATGCCCACTGTCATCATTTTATTCAACATTGTCCCAGAAGTGCTAGAAAAAGCAATAAGACAGCTGGGTAAAATGGTACACACCTGTAATCCCAGAGGCTCTGGAGGCTGAGACAGGAGGATCCTAAGTATAAAGTCAGTCTCAGCAAAAGTGAGATGCTAAGCAACTCAGTGAGACCCTGTCTCTAAATAAAATGCAAAATAGGGCTGGGGATGTAGTTCAGTGGTTGAGTGCCTGGAGTTCAATCCGCAGTACCCCTCCAAAAAAGCAAGCAAGAAAGAAAAAGAGCAATAAGACAAGAAAAAGGAAGTAAAGGCATCCAAATTGGAAAAAAGGAAGTCAAATTGTCACTGTTTATAAATAACCTGATCTTATATGTAGAAAACCACAGATTCCACAGAAACTATTAGTATGCATCAATAAATTCAGAAAAGTTGCAGGATACAAAATCAACATACAAAAAACAGTAGCATTGCTACATTTGAACAGCAAATTATCTGCAATAGAAACCTAGAAAGCAGTACCATTTACAATAGTTACAAAAAGTAAAATAAAACATAAAGAGTAAATTTAACAAACTGGTGAAAATTCTCTAAAATAAAAACTACAAATCACTGATTTAAAAGACTGAAAAGGACACAAAAGTATGGAAAAACATTTTATATTCATGAATTAGAGTAATCAATACTGTTACAGTGTGCTTATCACCCCAAATAAACTATGAATTCATATTCAATGCAATTCTTATCAAAATATTAATTATATTTTTCATAAAAGCAAAAAAACACAATGTTAACTTTAAATGGAACCACAAACCATTCAACCATCTTGAATGAAAATAAATAAATAACAGAATAAGAGATATTGTATTTCCTGACTTCAAAGTATACTACAAAACTGTAGTAATCAAACAACAAAGTATGAATATAAAAACAAACACATACATCAACAGAACAAAATAGAGAGCCTGGAAGTCAACCCACAAACCTAAGTCAACTGATATTTACAAAGGTGCTACAAACATGTATTAGAGAAAAGACAATCTTTTCAGAAAATGCTGGTAGTAAAATTGCATGTTCATATGCAGAAAAATGATATTAGACCCCATCTTTAACCAATTATGGAAATCTCCTCAAAATGTTATTAAAGACTTAAACATAAGACCTGATGCTATGAAACTACTAGAAGAAAATGGAAAATGTTTCAGGACATTGAAATCAGCAAAGATTTCTTTGAACAAGACCACAAAAAACACAGGAAATAAAAGCCAAAATAGACAAATGGGAGTATATCAAACTAAGAGATTACTGCACAGTAAAGAAAAGAGTCCACTAGGTAAAGTTACAACATACACAACAGGAGGAAATAATTGCAAACAATAAATCTGATGAGAACTTAATATCCAGAATATATAAAGAACTCCAAAACCTCATTTAAAAAGTCATAATAATATCCCACTTAAAAACTGGAAAATAGAACTAAGCAGATATTGCTCAAAAGAAGGCACTCAAATGTCAATAGGAATATGAAAAAATCCTCCACATCACCAGTCATATGGGAAAGGTGAGTCAAATCCACAATGAGACACCATCTCACTTCAGTAAGAGTGGCTCTTTACAAAAAACCAAAAGATAACAAGTGCTACACAGTATGAGAGAAAAGGAAACCCCTGCACAGTGACAGAAATGTAAATTAGTACAACTATTCTGGAAAACAGCATGGAGGTTCCTCACAAAATTAAAAATAGAAGCAGCATGTGAACTAGCAACCCCACTATTAGGTATGTACCAAAGGCAATAAAATCAGTATGTCAGAGTCATCTGCACTGTGTTTATTGTAGCTTTATTCACAATCACCCAGAAATGGAATCAACCTAAGTGTCTGTCAACTGATGAGTGATTAAAGAAAATATGGCATATAAACCAAGAAGTCCCTATCAGGTGACAACATGGATAGAACTAGAGATCATTATATTAAGAGAGATAAGACAAGTACAAAAAGACAAGTAAGTACTGCATGATCTCACTCATGTGGAATGTAAAATATTTGGTCTCATAGAAATTGGAGTTCAATGGTGGTCACCAGAGGTTGGGGACAGTAGGGGGAAAGGGCAGATGTGGAAAGTTTATCAATGAGAGCCAGGTTACAGTTAAATAGGAGTAAGAAGTTCTGGTTGCTGATGTACAGTAGGGTGACCACAGACTAGAAAAAAAGCATTTTATAAGTTTTCACCATAAAGAAATGATGAAGGGGCTGGGGATGTGGCTCAAGTGGTAGCGCGCTCGCCTGGCATGTGTGCGTCCTGGGGTTCGATCCTCAGCACCGCAGCACCGCATACAAACAAAGATGTTGTATCAGCCAAATACTTAAAAAAATATTAAAATTCTCTCTTTCTCTCTCTCTCTCTCTCTCTCTCTCTCTCTTCCACTCTCTCTCTCTCACTCTCTCTTTAAAAAAATAAAGAATTGATAAAATTTTGCGGAGACATATACATTTAACATGGTTTAATCACTACTCAGTGTATTCATGTATGGAAACATCACATGGTACCGATAAATGCAATTTTTACATTTTTATGTATCCATGAAAGTAAATTTAGTTTTAAAAGACAGAAGAGTCTCAAAAAGAGTATCTTAAGTACTATAGATTTCTTTATTTCAAACAGAGATTTTTTAATCCCTAATTTTTGCAATAATGTTGTAGGCATCGTGTGTGTTCACGTTCATGTGCAGGTTTTGCCAGAAGAAAATGATGGAGGAAGGAGTTAACATCCCATTGCCTCCACTTCAATTATTTTGCATTTATCTGGTGGCTTGATATAAATTTCATTTAAATAAATGCATTCTGGCTCTTAAACTATGAAAACTAGATTTTTGGTACTATTAGTCAGGACCTGTATCTTTCGTATTTACCATTCTATCCCCAGTACACACTTTCACAATGCTTGGTCAATGTCTGTCATGTAAATGAAATAACTAACTCCTCTGGTTCTTAAATCCCCTCTACAATATTCACGTGGTAAAGTGGTAAAACTTCTTTTTACCCATTTCTAATGACAGCAAATACATTATTTCTTAAATGAATTAATTCTACCTTGGGTATTTGATTTGAAATTTCCACATAACGAATGACTATCTTTTCATTCTGATTTTTCTGTTTCCCCTGACTCTACCACTTCATGTCATGAGTCAAACGCTTTTCCAAAAAACAGAATTTTCCAAACAAAATGTTTGAAGGAAATGTCTAAACAGAATGTTTCCTGCTTTAGTTGAATTTAAAATTTCTTTCACGGGGAGAAAGCATTGATCAAAGCGCCAGCACCCAGAGCTCAGTGAAAGATTCCATAAGCATTGGAGGATCTGACCATCACATCAGGTATCTGGAACCCTTTTTTTAACACCTTTAATACTCACTTGACACCTTTGGTTTATTTCAGTTTTAAATATTAAAAAAGCAATAATTTGCATATACTTTCATTATCCTCTTCTTTAAAAGAACAACAATATGGTATAAATTTAAAATTTAAGCTTATATATTAAAAAACAAATGAAATGCGCTTCCTGATAATCAATCTCTCCCTTCACTCAGTTAAATGCAGTAGTGACTTTGTGCAAATTACTCCCTTACCTTTACAGTTTTCCACAAATGCAAATCTATGGGTGATGGATGTGTATACATTCATACATAGGTGGTGACTTGCTTTCTTACCTTTTATCAAACTTCTAAAGCATTGTTTATAGTTTATAATTTTTAGCTTATATCTTTTAGTTTGTAGTAGATATTATGGATCACTACCCAGTCTCCCCTTCAGAAATGATGTACCAACTCTTGCAGCTACCAGAAAAAATTGCAGATACTACCTAGCTCAGACCCTCACATATGGTTCCAAGACCATAGTGTCTCAAATCTCAGATTCTCCTGAATGGTATGAGCCTGATAAGCAGCTCACTCATCCTTGTTGGAGGCAAGTACTCCATTGTTTCTCGATGTCTTACTGATTCTCCTACTTCCCAAGCATATATACCCCCTACAAAATACTCTTCTCCCTCCTGATTACCAGACCATTATTTAGGGTTAAATCATGACATGATCCATCCATATAATGGCTCAGTCTGCTATGAAAGGAAAAGGACCTTACCCTCAAAGGGCTTCTAAGACCTGGTTGACATGTCCCAGTATGAGTTGGGAGAGTAGGAAGAGATCCTTTAGGTGCTGAAATAAGAGAAATGGGACAAAGGGCTGGAATTCATTGAAATGGAAGCACTCTCCCATTATGTGGGATTAAATGCTCTAGTAAAGGAACGTCACAGAACAGAGCGTTACTATGTTTCCAGATGGGTACAAAAAGTTTAAACATTGATTAAAATTAAGAGCAGGCATCCAGAACTTCCATGGCCAACAGTAGAGAAAGAGATTAAAAAAGAAAAAAGAAAGAAAGAAACCTCAGGAATTTGGAAATTCTAACACAAGAAAACTCATCATAAAACCTAGAGGACTTTCTATTCACCCTGTAGGTCAGGGCTGATGGTAAAATATGCTATTACAGAATTTACAGAACTTGGTTATGCTAGCAAAAGGGATAAAGAGATTCTTAAACAAAGGAGGTCAGGTGAGATTCTGGAAGCAACTTGATTAAATAATGACCATAATGAGTGACAGGGTCAGGGTTTGACCAAGGCTATCTGACTGTTAAACAGCCACAGTGGATTGGCTGAGGCCCCTGGTACAAATCCACCATGGTCAACTTTTTTATTTCTAAATCTCCTTCTCTTGTTGCTCACAGATATTGTTTCCAAGCACACTGTCAAATAAATCTAAGCACAGTTCTCAGAAATGCATTCTATTTTCTGAGGATTCTAAACTAGGATATATTTAACACTTCATTTTAAAAATTAATTTGTGTTGATACATATGCCTATTGTACATATGTATCAAAATGGATTTACTTTGATGAATCAGTGTATTCTAAAGGTTTTCAAGAAAATTTTAATGTCATTGTCAAAGAAATATAAGCTACAATATTATAAATCTTAACTCATATGTATATACATGTTTAATGTAATACAAAAATAACAACTTGTGTGCCAAAGTAGTTGTACCATTGAGCAATATATTCACACTTGATATTTTCAGACATTTAAACTTGAATGTTCTTCTATGGTTTATAATATGGCTCTTGTTAGTGTGATTTTTAGTTAGTGATCACTATGAAGTTGAGTTTCTTGTTTCCATTTTTAAATTCGATTTCTCGCTTTGGTACATCAATCTAGCAACTTTTATTCATAAGTTATTGATTTGTTTCAAATGTATTCTTTACCTTTTACTACTCATGTATATTGCTAATGCCCTCATTAAATGTGTGACCTATATTTATAATTTTCTTTATTATGATTTGAGTGTAAATAAAATGTTCAGTTTGTTCTATTTACGGATTCTATTTGCTAGAATTTTTAATCTATTCTATTTACTTTAATACCACCTAACAAATGTTTACTTAATCAAAAGTCATAAGGAGATTCATATTTTCTTCTGAAAGTTTTATGGCTCTTTGTCTGTACTTGAGTTACCTATCTGGAATTGACTTTGATGTATAGTTGGATACAGAGAAGCTTTCTATTTCCTCTTCTGTAGACAGACACCCACCTCAGGAGCCCACTTACTGACCTGTCCTAACACTACTGATCTGCCTTGGATCAACATTTCATAGATGTAGAGATCTGTTTTGGGTTCTGAGTAATACATGACCTGGATAGTGTCTTTATGTATCTATGTACCAAATGTCACATTCAATTACCATGCTCTAAGACACACTTTGATATCTGGTACAGCAAGTACCTAGTTTTTATTCATGAATAACTTGATCTCTACTCTTCATCCTGAATTGTAGAACCCACTTATCAAATACTCATAACATGCTGGAGTTTACTTGCAAGTTCCTGATTTGGATAGTTGGACTTTTTTCCTATATAGAAATATGGTACACAACATCATTTATGGATATCTTCAATGTATTTCAATGAAGATACATTGTTTTCTGTTAGATTCTCCCACTGTCCTGTTTTTTCTGCCTTGCTCTCACTTTCTGTAATGTGTATGTCCACACACACAAACATTATGCATAAACATATGGATATACTTACGTACACATATGAACTTACAATCAGTAAGCTTGCTAAACTTTCTTGAGATAAAACTATTTATAAATGAAGTTTGTTTCATAAGTGTGACATTAATAATTTAAAATTATATGCATCTTGTATACACACATATACTGTATAACTATTTTGAACATACGGTGGAAGAAAAATTCCAGTTACATTGGCATAAAACACAAGAATAAGAATATGAATAGAAAATTTGCTAGACCTATTTGCTAGACCTAAGACAATTCACAATAGCCAAACCATGGAACCATGAATGAATGAATAAAGAAAATGAGGTATATATACACAATGGAGTTTTATTAAGCCATAAAGAAAAATGAAATTTCTGGTATTTGCAGGAAAAAAATGGCTGGAACTAGAAACCATTATGTTAAATGAAATAAGCCAAACTCAGGAGGTCAAGATTCCTGTGTTTTCTCTCATCTGTGTAAGCTAGAGCTAGAGAAGAAAAAAGCAAAGGAAGGTATGTGTCAGGGAGAGGGATCTCATGAAAATCAAAGGGAGGTGGGACGGGGGTCAGAGAGGGAAATGCTGGAGAATGATACTGGCTAAATTATACTGACATATTGTATGCATGTCTGAATACGAATAACATATTTCATCATTATGTACGACTATATATAAAAAAATGTGGAAAAAGACAAAAAAAGGGGAGAGCAGGTACATAAGTGCTGAGAAATAGATACTGAAGGGCACAAAAGAAAGTTGCATAAATGGAAAATAAGCCAGGTTCTCTGAAATGTACACTTAATATCAGGCAGGTAAATAGAGGATAGATGGATAGAGGTGTGCTAGTCAGCTTTTTATCCCTGTGATCCAAAAGCCTGAGGAAAACATCTTAAGGATATGAAAATTTAATTTTGGCTCATGGTCTCAGAGGTTTCAGTTCATCATGGACTATCTCCAATGTTTCTGGGCCTGAAGTGAGGACTCAAAGCAGAAGGGTATGGCAGAGGAAAATTTCTCGGCTCATGGCCACCAGGAAAGAGAGAGAAGGAGAGAGCAAGGCACCAGGGATAGGGTACACCTTTCCAGAGCACATAACCAGTGATCTGCATCCTTCAAGTATAACCCCATCTCCTACAATTTCCACCACCTACCAGTTATGCCATCAGATTGTTAATCCACCTGTGAGGTAATCCATTGATGAGGTCAGAGCCCTCAGTATCCAATTACTTCCCAAGAGCCCCAACTCCAAACATTGCTGCAGTAAGGACCAAGCCTTCAACACAAGCCTTGTGGAATATTCCAGAATCAAATCATAACATTCAGGTAAATAGATAGCTGTTATATGGATAGAGAGATAATATTCCATACACCTGTATCACCATTGCCTACATTAGTGTTGTCCAGAGCACTTGACACTTTTAAAGTTATACTAGTTACCTATGTGATTGTTACCCTAGATTATATTCTACCACTAAAATATAATATCCTTTGGATGCTGAGTTTTTTATTTTTCTGTTTTTTTTTTTTAATTTTTATAGTTGTAGATGGACAGAATTCCTTTTTATTTTGTTTATTTTTATGTGGTTCTAGGGATCAAACCCAGGGCCTCACAAATGCTAGGCAAGTGCTCTGCCACTGAACTAGAGCTTCAGCCCTACTTTTCTGTTTTATCTACTGTATCACTTGAACTGGGACAGTACTTGGTCCACATGAGGCTTCAAATGCATGTTTGTCATTCATAAATTACTCTACACTCTTTAACTCAAGTAACAGTGAACTTATCTTAGATATATATATATATATATATATTATATATATATATAATATTCAGGGCATTTTTGTAAAAAGTCTAATGAAGAAAGTTTAAACTTTTCTAATTGGCATCAGGAAAATACTAAACTACTCAGAAATCATTTTCAACTGTGAGTTTAAAAGAAATTTGAATATAATGTCCGGTGCTGATAAGGTAATGGGAAAATATCAGTTTTACTACTAGTTATTTCTACAGAATGCTATTAGGCAATATGTATCAAAACCACAAATGAATTTCTCTTTAGATTCAATAACACCATTTGTGGAGAGTTTTCCAAGCAGACACTAAATACATCTACAAAATATTGTAGGTATGATGCTGTTACCAATAATAGAGAAAAAAAACTAAAAAAATCTATCAATAGCAGACTAGTTAAATAAACAATAATACTGTGCCTTTTATGCAAAAAAAAAAAGAAAAATGCTGTTTTATAATATAAAGAATATATATAATGTTGCATATTAAGAAAGCAAGTCCAGAAAGGAACATGTACTGTGCAATATTTACAAAAATAATAAGATATATACATATTTCTCAGATATATCTGAATAAGAAAGCTATGCATAAATAAAAACTAATAAAAATAGCTGCAAAAAAAGTCATAGTACTGGGAAGATGGTGCAGAACTTTAAACCTATTTACACCACTCAGTAAATTGCTTTTTTTAAAAAAAAATTAAGCAGTGATTTTTTAGTGAGTTTTAGGCCAACAATAAGTACATTTACCTGATCATTTTATTGGAAGATGCTTAAGTAACATTTCTCATGTGCCCTAATTGAATCTCACTGATTAGGGACATTCATCATCTTTACCAGATCCTGAACCAGCAAAGACAATAGGCATCCTTCATGCAATGCTTTGTGAGCATGAATGAGCCAAAGCACGTTTTTCTACGAAACTTGCTTATTTGTGCTCCTCTTACTGGCATGCACATATATAATTTACTTTCACTGTTGAATCCCTTGTCTTGCAGCTGAAAGTTGCAGCTCAGGTGGGTTATAGCACAGGAGCACAGGGAGCCCACCATGCTGAAGTATGGAAAGCCAGAGATGAGGCAAGCCAGGGTGCACTGACCTTTCACTCCAAGGGGGCCCAGCCAGGCCTGGTGTGAATGCCTGCCTCACACAGCTCCACAGCCCAGAATCACCAGCATCTAGGATCTGAGCACCTGCTTCCCAACTAGTGGCAAGAAAATGGAAGTGGGGCAGACCTGAATGGAACTTTAGACTCAAGGGTTAACCAATACCATTAGTACTGAACCTGAGTAGCATAAACTTGGACCAACAGCATTAACCAAGGGCTTTGAATAGCCCTAGACCAGCACACTCAAGTGGCAACACTCAAGTCAGGGTCTCCTGTTGCTCCCAAAAGAGTTGTTCCTATTCTTCAGACGTGAATAAATCCTACTCCTTTCACTCCTGCCTTCTGCTGTTCTATAGATTTCATTCTTCAGATTTGTGAAACAAGAACCCAGAAAGAAGCAGGCAGTGAGCCACTGGGGTCTGGTGCAACACTGGAGGCATGGCCTCCAATTTATAGCTGCAACCCTGGATAGTGTGGCAATCTCCTCAGAAATTCCCAACAGATAGAAGGTTCTATCCCAGAACTGCTGAGACAGAATTCACATTTTAACAAGAGCCCAAGGAAGTTCTGTGGCCGCTAAAGTTTGTGAAACACCAACTCACAGGATGATACACCTTGCTTTGTTTGTTTCTTATTTTTATCTCATACACACACATGTGTGTACATACACACACATATACATATATTCACTTTTTGAAATATAAAATGTGTATATATATATAATTTACATGTTTTTTAAAACATCCTTATTTTTTACATTCTCTTCCATTTATCATTTTCATGTTCTCTCTCTTCTCTTGATTTTTCTTACACCTACTAAATGTTTTCCGATTTCCCCATTCTTTACTTGTCCTCCTATCATCAACATACCAACAGATTTTAACCTGGGAATCTGAACAATTTTAGTATTAATCTTGAGGTGGCAAATTGTCAGATTAGTGGTGACGGAGGTAGTAGCAGCAATAAATTTCCAGAATTACATATGAGTCAAGAACCAAAACCACAATTCACAGAAAGATTTTATTCATTCATTCTTTCATTCATTCATTCGTTCACTTATTTTGTTACAATGGACTGAACCCAGGGGTGCTAACCATTGAGCAACATCCTAGCCCATTTTTTTTTTTTTTTAATTTTGAGACAGGGTCTCACTTAGTTGCTAAGGCTTTAAATTCACAATCCTTCTGCCTCAGCCTCCCAGGTCACTGGGATTACAGATGTGTACAACCACTCCCAGCAGAAAATTATTTTTAAAAAGACTGTTATTTTGAATATCCAACAACTATATCTTAAATTTTATCATAGGTGTAAGAATCCATTTTGGCAGTCTTAAAAGAGAAATTTTTCCAGTCAGATACCATAAACTCATAATTCTTTGAAATATACTTTCCAAGCATTCATGAACTCTGAAGCCCACATATAGATCTTGAATTTCAAGTCCTAAGTGCAAGCTGTAATAAATGTGAATATCTATATTTCTGTATTAGTGTTTCAGTTAACTACAAAATACAAATGATTCTGGGAAGGAAAGTAAAGGTTTTCTCCCTAACAATGCACAGTAATTGTGAAATATTGGTATAATCATAACAAACCAAATGAAATATAAATTCTTCTCCTAAACTGAACATAATGAATTCCCTTTCAAATGATGAAGTGGAACATTCCAATAACTATTTGTTTTCTGATGTACAGCTCCTTATATGCCAAACTGTAGGGTCAGGAATGCTCAGCCAGTTGAGCAATTGGGTTGGCTGAACATCTTCAAGTACTGCATAATTTAGGTCAACGAGGTTAATTAGCATATTATTGTTTGACCAAATGAACAGTATGGAGTTGCCAAACTTAAATTCCTTAAATAGTAACACATAAATCTTAGTACAGTGGCACTTCCACAGATGGCAGCATGCTATCTGATAGAAGGAAAGAGCTGCTTGAGCATAACATTAAGATTCTAAACAGCAAAAGAACTCTACACTGAACAAATTTCACAGGCCAGCAGAAATGTATCATGTTTGTTTTGTCACTGTAACTCACATCTTGCCAACTCAACCCCATAAAGAGATAAGGGACACATCCAGAGGTAGCAAAAGTGGGGATTAACATAAAACAATTTATGCAAACGTAGTGTGCAATAAACTGCTTTCTGAGAAACTGTGTAAACTATCGATTGTCGCTTTGTGTTTTATGAACAATGTCAACTTCCAAGTCACTTTGCTCTCTTGTTTATCTTGGTTCTCATATTATTACACAATGTTCTGGAAGCATTTGGTCAAGTACTAGTTCTACATTCCATTATTTGTCTTATAGCCAGCGGACACTATATGAAAATAGAACATAATAGCACATAACATATTAAAATAGCAATTCTTGAGAGAAACATTGATAACTAGAAAGAACAGCTTAGCTCTTTAACTCAGGATTTTACAAAAATCTCATTAAGTCTTGTTTTCCAATGTGAGGGTCCCCAAGTCCACCCTCTGTTTTGATGATTCACAGGAAAGGTTTATAGGACTCTGAAAGCTGTTGTACGCATGATGACAGGTTATTATAGCAAGAGTATATTAATCAAAGTCAGCAAAGGAAACAGTTTTCTAGGGAGGAATGCAGAAGAAACCAGCCATGAGGGCCCAGTTGTGTTGTCAGGGAAGACAAAAGTTAGAACTGAGCTCTCCAATGACAGTCTGTGATAACAGAGGAAGCTCATCCCACCCCTGAGTCGCAGGCTTTATCTCAGGGTGGGTACCCTACGTATGCAATCCCTGTGTGACTCACCTCAACTGCTCAACTTGCCTCCCTAAGGAGGCAAACTGATAGAGAATGGCTCATGGTACATGGCCTCCATTGTACCCATGCTTGAGACACCCTAAATCTCCAGGCATATGTACAAAAAATGGACAATTACAATAAATCACATAGTTAGCATGACCTATCTATCATGGACCAAGATCTGGTACACAAAGACATTCTTATGAGCCATGATATTCCAAAGATTCACAAGTGATTGCCCAGAAGCCAGTTCTTAGGCCAGTCCTGAGAATATTTGGATTTTGCAGCTTTTAAGAATCTGCTATATAATCTAGTACCTACATGTTATGGTTTGGATGTGAGGTGTCACCCAAAAGCTCACATGTGAGACAATGGAAGAAGGTTCAGAAGACAAATGATTGGATTGTGAGAATCATAACCCAGTCAGTGATTAATCCCTTGACAGGGATTAACTGAGTGGTAACTAAACTGGTAGGTGTGGCTGGAAGAGGCGGGAATCCAAAGTGTGTATTTGGGCTATATATTTGATTCTGGCAAGTGGAGAATTCTTTGTGTTTTCTGATTATCATGTGAGACAATTTCCTCTGCCACACTCTTCCTCCATGATGTTCTGCCTCACCTTGAGCCCTGAGGAGTGGAACCAGTCTTCTATGGATTAAGACCTCTAAAACTATGAGCTCTCAAATGAACTTTTCCTCCCCTAAAATTGTTCTGGTCAGATCTTTCAGTCCCAGAAGTGAAACAGCTGACTAAAACACTATTCTTAACGATACTGTGTTATGCTATTAAAACTCTTGTTAAGAGCTTAGATTGCATGTTAAGTAATCTAATCACACAGGAAAAAAAATTAAAAATGAGGCACAAAAAATTTATGGATGTGATGAAAATGCTTGTAACCTTGATTATGATGTTTCTATGGATTTATGTGTATGTACAAACTCATAATTGTGTACATTATGTGTGTGCAGATTTGTGTATCAATTATAGCTCAATAAAGGTGTTTAAAAATAGTTTTTAAAAATGGAAAAATAAAACATTAAAAAAACAAATTCAATGTTATTTTTCCTTATTCAGTTAAAAAAAAAGAGACATGATTAGTACAAATTCACCTTCTCCCTTCAGGTGACAATGATAATCTGAATCTGATAAAGTAAAAAAAAAAATAAAATGGAAAGAAATCATTATACCTACTCTGAAGCACTGACTTGGTTTACATGCAAAATATAAATTCTTAATAAACTCTAACACTGGACCAGACTTAGGCTGAGGAAGAATCTTAGTTCCTGCCTTGATCTGTGAATTTGGGGCATCTTGGCTCTAACTTGAATCCTCTCCTGGCAATTTCCCTTAAAGCAGGGTAAGGTATTTGTGAGTCAATGTGATTACACTTACCTGGTCTTTTCTAGACCATATGGGAACTTCCCAGACTTCCCAGACACCCCAGATCTGCAACGGGACTTGCATATCCTGCACCCAAGGTCTCTAAAGGAGAATCACAGATGTATTCACATCTGGATGCAACATGCTATGGCACAGGATAGGAGAGAACATGAACCCATGATTTTTGTGTCCACACAGGGTATAAAGAAGGTCTTCTATAATGTATCACAGTACAATATTCAGAGAAAAAACAGGTAGGCCAGGGTAAAGAGTCAGGGTGAGTTCCACATGTTCCTGCATGTTACTACAAGAAATAAAACAATAAATTTGAGTTGGCCCTTCCACATAATTGTGGGAGAATAGATTGTTAGTTTTATTTCAATCTTTAGATATTTGTGTATATGATGCATGGCTTCCATTGTACCCATGCTTGAGGCAAGTTGGCCGATTCTAGTAAATGATCAATTTCCTCTTGGGTCAGGTCTTCAAATCTATACAATTTTTGTGGAATATGTATTATTTTAGAAACTGGTATATATTCTACAGAGATTATACAGATATATCTTCACCTGAGGGAATGATTTCATACCAGTTCAAAACTGTTATCTAGTTAATCACAGAGAAAATTTCCTAAACCTAATTCTAACACTCAAAGATTGTGGCATTGCATTAGCATCATGCAGAATTTATCTTTTGTTTCGCCATTCCCCCCCAACTTTCATAGGTTTCATCTATATGGACTTGTTGACTTTTTACATACAATATCAGATAAGATAGACTGCTGTGTCATTGGTGTGAACACTTAACTTTTTCAAGCAGGAGACTTGGGGCTCTAATCCAGGACTCTGATGTGGCTAGCATTTGGAGAGAAGGAATTGGGTACCAAGGAACAAACACAGTTAATCTAAGATTTGGGAGTAAAAAGTTAAAGAAAGCTCTAAAATAAAGTCAAATGGAAAGGGAGATAGAGATCAAATCTGGCCACCAAATATAGAAGCAATCACAGAAGCCAGCCCACATCGGGGAATTATGTCTACAACAGGCAATAAAAAATAAATCTTGCATAATTTCCCTAAGTCTTCAGTGCACAGAAGATAATAGGACACTCTTACCTGCGTTTGTTAGAGGAAAGGTGTTCCTTAGGGAGAAAAGGCAATTTAGATTTTGTGGGCATGAGTTTATACACATTCCAATTAACAGGAAATACTTCCAAGTTGTGTAATTATGAAAGAGTTGCCCAGTTTATTAGGCAAGAAATGAAGCTGGGTAGGTACAGGGGGGATGGTGATGCACAAAGTCTCCAAATTAAGCACAAGAAAAAGAATAAACAAAGAAACAAAACAAAACAAAAAAAGACTAAGGAATAGAGGTGAGGAGAAAAGACGGAAGGAAGGAAGGAGGGAGGAAAGAAGCAAGTATGCTCAATAGGCAAATCTGAGCAGAATTCATTTTACAAATATCAGAAAATGAGTGAAAGGGCAAAAACACAAATTGCTGAGAGATTTGAATAATATATACATCTAAGTCCAGAATCATAAAGCAAACCTGAGAAACTCACAGAGAAAGTGTACACATGGCAGAACACAGATGAGAATAAATACAGTGTAGGGATGTGGCTCAGTGGTCAAGTGCTCCTGAGTCCAATCCCCTTACCAAAAGCCAGACCTCATAGGGAATTGTGTCTAAAGCAGGTAATAAAAGTATTCAGTACCCAAAATTGGAGTCCAAGAAGCCCTGAAGATTTGAGGAAAGGAAGAAAGGGAGAAAAGGAATTGGGTGAAGATTAATTAAACAAATTAAAATGCTCTAGGCATTCCAAAAAATCCAAAACACCTTACCTTCCATATATAACGGAATTAGTTGATGAGCAAAATTCATTCAGTCTCTCAGAGATTTCTTATAGTGTCTCCTACGTGCTGAACCTGATCCTGTGCTCAGTGCCACCCTGACATGATGAACCAAAGGAATGTGATCCTGGTCCCATGGGGCTCCCTGTCCAGGGGAGCTAAGGAGGAGAAGAAGATTACATGAATGCATAAGTTAGTTAATTTGAGACACTAAAGTCACTGCTAAATATTAATTGTGGTGTTCTAAAGAGATATTTCAATATTTAAACGCACAATTTAATGGAAATGATCTCTAGACAATAATGCTTAAAATTTGATCAAAATATCAAGGGGAAATTAGTCAAGGAAGGTGAATAGTTGTTCATCACATGAAAGAAGATCTTATTTGGGTTGCTAAGGAAAAGCCAATATAGACAAAGCACAGAAAACCACATTAAGATTGGTAAGAAAAGATAGTATAGTTGAATAATGTCTACTACTTGACATAAGGATTGGTATTTCATTATACAGAATAAATACCTATTTTCAATATAAGGCAATATGATATGAATATTTTGATGTAGATAAATCAAGGAAAGAAATCAAAATGGATTCCATTTTAAAAAATTGAGTTGGGTTGTGTTAAATTAAGGGAATAAAAAAAAATACACCGAGGTTATAATGGCCCAAGGTTCATGTGCATCTTAAGGAATGTGAAACTTAAGGGCTAGAAATAACAAAGAATATTAATAAGTAAAGAGCATGTGTACCAAACACAAATCCAAGCTGTCCTACTCAGGCTGAAGAAAAGGAACATCAGAGCAACAGGAGCCCTGAAAAAAATGGTTGAAAGTATGTTGCTGACATGGAATATTGAAACACAATGCACACTGCAGGAGAACCTCATAGATGCTGTAGCTCTGGACAGCTGTGTGGCAGTGCTACCTCTGACTCTCTGAGGAAAGCAAGAAGAGGTATGGACTCCTTACCATATAACTGACGTGAGGGCCACTGCTCAGCACAGGGAATCTGGAGCCCTTCCAAGAGGAGATCTGCTGTTGACACCTGATAGCATTTATCTAAGTGGAGTGAATTTGATTAATTTTTGTGTGTACATTAAATAGAAACCCAAATATGTGTATTTATGCTTTTGTGTGTCACATCTTTATTTGATACACATATAAACACATGTATGCATCAGCTCTAACAGGAACTTGAAATGTGACTACATCATGGCTACCATAGCAAAAATGGTCTGAACTTACAAATCATTTTCTTTTTGCTAAATTCTTTACCCAAAAGAATTCAAAGAATTTAGCATTCTCTTCCCACATCCTTTGTTTCTTTTTTTCTTATGAAAAATAGCTATTGATACACTTAAGCTTTCCATTTTAATTGCACATGACAAAAACATCACATGGGTTGGTTTTGAGGGTAGATTCTGTCTTTAAATCCAAGTTCTACTCTTTGGCAACTTAGATAACCTCACTGTGTCTTATTTTCTTATCTATAAGATACACCATCTTACTAAAGTAATTGGAATTAATTTCTTCAGAAGAGCATCCAGAATATAGCATGGGACCGATGGTTATGATTTATTGGTTTTTTAGTATCTTCTAAATGAGACCACATATGCAAAAGCACTTAGAATCATAAAGTATAATGCAAGTAGAAGGCCTTATTGTTTTTATGAAATGATATTTTCATTTTATCTCAACTTCAAAGTGTATCAAAATGAAATTCAGCATTTAATGACACCCTCATGCTTCTAATTGTGACATTTGACACTAAAATTAAGAGAGAAGTATCTAATTCATCAACGTATGACAGACATGAATTAGGAGCTAAACTTAAAAGGGCCTAAAATTTTCATTATCTACCCTAGACTCGTTCTGTACCCTTTTTCATCCTGTTTTGTGTCTCTGGGGCTCACTTGCATGGGTTGTATCATCAGATCGACCATGTCCTGTCACTTCCATGGGGGCCAGTGGATGAAGACCCCTAAAACAATCAGAGAAGAGAGGTGTGAGGTCTTCAGTTATCCCCATCTCTTGTTTCTCCATTCTGGAATCATCACTTTTTGCCCCACTGGTTCCCTCCCTGAGAGCCTTCCTCATGCTACCTATAACTACCAAAGCCACTGTTCCATTCAAGGCTCTCTGCCCAATGTGGTTCTCTTCATCCTCTTGTCTCTATGACCCTCAGGGTGGAAAGAGCCTGCTGGTCCTCACTCCTGCACTATTGTCGCTCCCGTGAACCCAGCTCGTACCTCTGTCGTAAGTTCCATCATAAGTGAGCCATCATTATGTGATCTTAATTAAATTCCCTACCAATTGGATTTGACTAATATGGAAACCTTACATTATTCTTCATTTCACTCTATCAGACTTTTCATCTCAGGCAATATATAAATGATAACACCACAAAAAACAAGTGACCTATCTATAGTATCATTCTCGCAGTCCATTCTGGAGAAAGGAGCTTGACCCTCAATTGCAGAGGGCAATGCTTGGCAACAGTCCTGATCACAGGCTGAAACATTCTCAGGAAGATGTCCATGGTGCTGACTGTGTTCATAGTTAGGGAGAATCCTAGTGGGGAGAGAAAACAACTGGAATAACAGGGTGGAGACTCTCCAGTAAAGAGTATAAATTCACTCACTTATGTTTGGGCACATATATTGAGGTGTTTTGATTTCAATTTACAATCTGCTGATATTTATGTTATGTGAAGTTACTCTAGTAAAATCTGGCAATTAATACATAAAGATGAACCTAGAGTTACATCTGAGAGTAAGAAAATCCTACACAGGGAAAATGCCCAAACAAAAGCACAGAAATAGGAATGGGTGTTTCACTTGTGAGATGCTACAAAAAAGGCACATCAAAAAGCAGGTAGAGTGTTTAAAAACATAGGAAGTCATATTCAGTAAGCATAGCAGAACCAAGTAATGCATACTCTTGAATGCATGTGGAAAAATCTAGCACTGTTCATAAATGCAATGTGTGTTATTTCATATATAAAATACTCAGGGGAATGTTTAAAAATGTCATGCAATATTCTAGTAGCTTTCAGCAAAAAACTATCAAAGTTAGCATATATTGGACTATATATTGGACTATAAGCATTGATATTGCTATGGAAGGAATAAATTCAAGAGATATTTTCAAAAATGATTGATAACTGTATGAACTTGACTTCCAATACCCCTCTAGGAAGGAAAGAAGGAAATGGGGGAAAGAAGAGAAGGGAAGAAGAAAATAAAGAAAAAGAAAAACAATTGAGATTCTTAGAGAAATGTTTCATTCTAGGATTGAGGCAGAAAATATATAAAATAGTCCTGGAGTACTATAGTTTCAGAAATTTTAAAAAAATGGAAGAAAAAAATCTGCAAATTAAATGGCATATGTCAAAAGGACCTAAGAACTCTAGCAACAAAATCAAGTAGTATCAGTTTATTACTCAAGGTTTTAAAAAATTCATGATCAACATTGATATAAAGATTAAATAATTTAACAAATAGACACATCCCTTGTGTAGAATGAGTACAAATTATCCATGTAAATACAACCCATTCCTTATGTACAAATACTATTAGAGACATCTTTCCATTGAATACATAAAAGGAAGTAGGAAAATAACTTTACAATGAATAAACCTGAAAACTACTGCCCCAGTCATGTGATTGAGATCAATTCACAATAGCTAAGCAATGGAACCAGCCTAGGTGTCCTTCAACAGATAAATGGATAAAAAAATGTGGTATATATACACAATGGAATACTACTCAACCCTAAAGAGAAATAAAATTATGGCATTTGCTAGTAAATGAATGGAACTGGAGACTTTCATGCTAAGTGAAATAAGCCAACCCTCCCAAACTGAACGCCAAATGCTCTTTCAATATGAGAATGCTAACTCACAATAAGGAGAAGAGTAGGGAAGAACAAAAGTACTTTGAATTAGACAAAGGGGAATTAAGGGAAGGGGGGATGGGAGATAGGAGAGATAGTAGAATAAATCCGACATTACTTTGCTATGTGCATATATGATTGCAGACCATTGTAATTCTACACCATGTACAACCAGATGTCAGAATGCATTCTACTGTCATGTATAACAAATAAGAACAAATTTTTAAAAAAAACTAAAAATAATTGAAAGTGGTGCTATAGTGTGTGCATTTGATAGGATGTATTAAAATTGAACTTTATTCCTATTGTCTTTATCTCCATTATAATCGTGAGATAAAGCATGAAATACCAAAATAAAGGATATTGTACAAAATAACTATCTGGTACTCTTCAAAACCGCCAAGTTCATCCCAAACAGGGAAAGTCCAAGAAAGTGTCACAACCAAGAGGGGACCAGGAGACGCAGTGACTGACCCTAAGATGGTAACAAGACAGTGATTTGTGAAATAAAAAGATTCTTAGGTCAAAGCTAAGGTCACATGAATTAAGCACAAAATTCACCAATGTTTCCTTCACTGTAACAAACATAGCATTCTAATGAAAGATGTTTACACCAGAGGAACTAGCTGTGGAGTGCATGGGAACTCTGCACTCCTCACAGTCTCTTCTGTAGCCCTAAAACTGTTCTGAAACAGTGACTTTCATGAGTGAATAAACAGTTACAGTGGAGCACAGAGGAGCAGAGCTGGGCTGCAAGAGTTCAGAAGAAACATGTTGAGGAAAATGTGATAATAATGTAAAGGATGCTGAAATTGAGAGGCAATAGAGAGTCAACTGAAGGAAGAGAGAAAGCAGAGAGAGAGGTAGAGAAAAGAAAATGAGGAGGCATTCAAGAAAATGAATACATGTGGTGTGCTGGATTGAATCCTAGGAAGAAAGAGGATAGTCAAAAACCTAGTGGAAGCAAACGAATTCTGTGGTCTTATTAGTGGCAAAATACCAAAGCTAGGTTCTTTGTTTTGACCAGAGTAATACAAGAGGATGGCTGTGTGGTGCAGGATGAGGACATGTGAGAACACTGCAGTAATGTGCTTGCAACTCTCTGCAAGTATAAAATCATTCCAAAATTGAAAGTTTAAAATATCTTTAAAAGTAGGGAAAAAAGAATAAAAATTCATGATGAGAAATAAGGAGGAGAGAAATAGATACTGTTTTTGAGTTTTTGTCCACTGACTCCTGGTTCCCCATGGTGGCTTGTGCTAGTGAAATGCTTCCTTTGAGTGAGTTAGGCCAGTGAGTACTGACTCAGGGTTCCAACTTGTCATTTAATATGAGAAGAAAAAGGAGGAAGTATTTGGACTCCCAAGCTCCCAAAGGACCTCCAGAAAGCACTCCTCTATCTACCCTTGAAAAATTTCAAAAGAAATATAGCATAAATCCTGTTTCATGTCTCCTCAAACCATCCTGCATGTTCTCTCTTTTTCACCTTCTGATAATTATTGAGCTATCTTCAAGTGACATGGATATTGATGGAGAAGACATCTATTTCTGGCAAATTAGATTTATTGAATAACCTACAATAAAATGTCACACATTTTAGGACTCTTTCAGTAGCTTTATATAATATTCTATATAGACTGAATTTCATTCCTCTGTAAAAAAGAATCAATAGTCCTTAAAATATTTTTTATTCTCCAAAACCTATAAATGTGATCCTCCTATGTCCAAGACTGGGTTAGATAGTAGAGTAAAAACTAGGATTATAACTACCATGTTAAAAAAAACTCCTAAAGAAAAGTACTATAAATAATTCAAATCCTGAATTCAAATTTCCAAGAAATCTATATGTTGGCAGATTTACAAATTGTATCGGCTCTGAGTCAAAAGCCTGAGGCAGAAGAAAGAGTAAATAGCAAATCTCTAGGTGATAAATGTGGGTAAACTTAGCCAGCCTTTATAATTTAAACTGCTGAGAAAACAATCTTGAGGATGTGGTCATAATTTAGCTCCTTCTAATATATCTTTTAGTAGTCTCACATTGTCTTAAACCGAGACACATACTCCTGCACCCTGATGACATTAAGACAATAGATGGAGTTGTCCTTCATTCCCAGAACAATGGGCTCAGAGATGGGCATACAATCCAGTTAGCATTGGTGAAACTAGAAACACTATTTTATTGCATTTCTGGGAAAGAACAACTCTCTCATCCATTAAAGTTACCTAGGAAAGTGTTCTCTTTTTCCTTGACAATTTTCAGGTGTCACATTTTTAACAAAATGTGGAGTCTCGATCCCAAAAGAGCCAGAGTAGGAGCTACATATCTTCCTAAAGTCTGAGTTAGGCATTCTTACACATCACTCATGCAGAATCTTATTAGTCTAGGAGAGTATAAGGCCATGCCAGACTGAAAATGGAGAAAAAGAGTCCACCTCTGGACAGGAGGAGTTGACTGTCTATTCAGAAATGGAATAATTACTGTGACCATATTTGGAAATAATCAACCACATTGAAGGGCATGGAGATATCATGAGTGAAATTTAACCATCTATTCAAATAGTTGGAGAAAAGAAATTCAAAGCGGAGAAACATTCAAGTTCAAAAAAACTTGCAGGATCTAGATTATTTGTGATTACTGAAATGGAGAAAACCAATATGATCTGCCATCACCATGGAGAAAGAGAATTTATAGTGGAGGACGTTGCCATAGACAAGGTCCAAGTTTCATGGGGAGAGAAAGGACTTGGTTTATTATATATCGGAATTACACAGACCTAGTTCTTCCCTCTGCTCCTTGGTATTTTGACAATGTTTATCTTTAATACATCTCAACAATTCTAATAAGGAGAAGAAAATTCTATTTTCCATTGGAGATGTTAATGAAAATAGAATTCATTGTATTTTAGGAAAATGTTATTTTTAGACAATAATATTTTTAGACATTCTATTGAGACCCTGCTCTACTTTTATTTCTCCTATGTAAGTACTTTGATTTATAATCTTTCAGTAATGGCACAGTACTTTAACATTGATAACCATTAAGTATTAGGAAAGTGTGAATACTTATTCAAAATGATTTTTTTTAAGTTCTGAGTATTTTGTCATTAAGGTTTAAGTCTTTGAATTCTTAGAGCCATATTACTTTAAGCTATGTTGGGAAATATTTTTCAGAGATGCAAAAAAATTGCAAGAGACAAATAGATGAAAATCCTCTTAAGGAATTAATAAGAGAGAACCACATTTACAAACAACAATAGTTATGTTTTAATAAAATAATATTGTTCAGCTAGGTCTGACAAGACAAGACTCACAATCAAAAGATCATTATAGGGGCTGGGGCTGTAGTCCAGTTGCAGGGCACTTGCCTAGCATGCATGAGGCACTTGGTTCGATCCTCAGCACCACATAAAAATAAACAAATAAAATGAAGGCATTCTATCTACAACTACAAAAATAATTTTTTTTAAAGAGATCATTGTATTGAGATATATAAAGCAGGATCATGACTATAATACTTATAATGAATTATCAAGTCAGGATTTGTATGTGGGAACATTGTTGTCAATTATATTCTATTACCCAGAATAGAATAGTCAACAAATTAACTTTCAGATCAGAATTCCATAGTCATTTGTTCAGCAAGAATTATTCTGCGCCTGCCTTCTTTTTTTAGGATTAATGGTCATGAGATGTTTTAAAATATGCAATAAAAAGTCTTTGTCCTTCTAAACTGCTTCTTGCGTGATAAGACACTTGACATTTTAAGGCTGTTTTAAATTTCTTCACCTTATTAAAGCTAAAATTTACTAGGCTTTACTTGGATACTAAAGCACTCTGTGCTTGGGGTCCATGAGTTGAGAAAGCTTAATGTTTTTACTCCCTAATGAAAGCCTGCCATTTCTACTTTAGTGAAATCCCATCAGAAGAAAAAAGCTAAGAAAGCCCCATTTCACGTAGAATGTCTTCCTGTAGTAAACATTGCCATAACGAGCTTTCTGTGCTTTAAAAAATTGATTCTACTTCCCAAAGTATTTGACTCAGAATCAGGGCATGATATGAGTACCAAGCATCTGTGACACATTACTCCAAGGCAACTACCTATTGCAATCCTCAAAAACACTGCCTTCCTTTGGCTTAATGATTTCTCATTAGGAGTCTCTCTAGAATGTTCTACATTTAAGTTATGCTCTTCATAATGTGTTATTTTTTTCCACTCTTTTAACATTTGTATTAGTTTTAAGGTATTTGCACTTTATCTAACCTGAATTATATTCATCCTTTTGCTGTTTCTATATCTTACTCTTACTTTATACTCTGAGTGGTTTATGACTGCCTATTTAGGGTTACTTTTATCTGCATGCTTAAAACAAACCTATAAGTTTGATGAATTGATGTTAGAGTAAGAGAAAATTTATTGTGAAGCACATTGTGAATATCCCATCCTGAAATCCCTTTCCCTGGTGAATAAAGCACATAAGTTGACATGACTTTTCTTAAGAGGTTGGAAAAATGCGTCATGAATGACATTTAAGAATAACACTGCCAACAACTTCCAGAAATGAAGGAAGGCAAACAAAGAAGTCAAGGACAGCTGAGAACACCCGGGAAAACAGAAATGCTGCACTTTCAATAAAGCGCTGTTCACATTTGCTAGAATTAAAGGAAAATACAGACAAAGATTTTTTTTTTCTTTTCTTATACCTGCTAGAAAAAAAGTACATGTGCTTTTAGTTGTTTCAGTGATAGATAATTTGATGTGTTTTGAAATCAAGGAAGCAAGAAAAAGCAACAGGAGGTAATGGTAAAGAAAAAGTACCTGTCCCAGTTTTCTGTCTCACAAAAAACAGGGACAGAAGATCAGAAAGACAAAGGGTGCATTTGTCACTTTTCTATGGGGTGTACTTTCGTATGCATTAAAGGATATTGGGTATTAAGTTTACTTGTATAAAAGTTTTGACTAAGATTGCTTGAACAAGATAATTCCTAGTAAAATGTGACACTGTCCTGAAAGACCCAGACATCTAAAGAAAGCTGCAGAGGAGATACTGCATCCAGCAGGAGACAAATTCAGTTTAGTTTGATCTAATGTAGAGTTTCTCAGGAGAAAGCTAACAAGGAAAATTTTGTCAGAAAGCATTTATTCTCATAAAAGCTATTGTCAGGATAGCTGTTAACTGCATTAGCAACACCAATAAAATTAAGATGCTCTCCTCCTTATGTTTAAAAGCTAAAAACCTGCCTACCTGAGCTGGATTCCTAAGTATAAAAAATAAATGCAGCAAGATACTTTTGTACAATAAGCAAAAATGGATATGATACAAATCACTTTCAGAGGCTGTAGTGGTAAGTACCCATTATATCTGGACATCAGGCATTAAGAAGCAATGGTCCATCTTACACTGGCCCATTTGTATTCTACACACACTGTGTGTATACTCACTGTAGGTATGAGGAGTAATCTAGTAGAATGCATCCAGCCTGAACTGTCACATAAAAGAATGGATAGTTTGCAGGGATTTTAGAGCATGAATGGAGATAGTCATAGAGCCATAAATGCAGACCTGAGACAAGAAATCAAAGTAAAACAGTGTCTTCCTCTCTTTCCAAAACCCATTAAAGCAATTCCTACCAAAATAGAAAAATACCTCATCAGATAAGCAGTCCTGTGAGACTTCCCAACTCCACAGCAGCCTCCCTAACTGGCCATCCATCAGCTCTGTCTAATTCTGGCAGAGGCCAGAGGAGTCAGGGTCAACTATTACACTTTGGTGATTTTAATATCCTTTCTTTTTGATTTCTTGTTCCAATTTGGAAGAACACCAAAGAAAACGAGATGAAGGGAAAGTCTGACAATAGTTCTTAGACAACTTCTCAGTTCTCCTCAGCTTCTCCTCTTTTTAAATATTAAATATTGTTTGGTCAAGCACCAGAGCATGACCTACACTTGGCCATATCCTCTCAGTTGTAAATTGCCTGCTATAACATTCCCTTCTGGAGTTAAGAATTCTAGATGGACATCAACTTAGGAAGAAGATGTCATTGGAGGAAGCCTAAAGGAGTCTCCTCTACGAATGTCTATTCTGCATCTAACTTTGACTATTGGATCTAAAACAAAATTAAATTAAATTAAAAATAAATACTACTAATATAGAGTAGTTCATATCCCAAATGTGCTATCATGTGGTTGGAAGGTAACAGTGAGCATCGCTCTCATCTGCTATAATGTTTATAATGTTGTTAGGAGAACGAAAAGCTAGATTTTTATGTACTCTACCAAGGTGAAATAAGACCCCCAGCTTCTGGCTAGGATAGAATATTGGAATCTTACTCCAAGCAAAGGAAGCTGGAATGGATGAGAACTGTCATGGTCCCAGCCAAGTAGAACTTCATTTCCCAGAACTAGAAATATAATGTGCAGAAAACCATACAGCAGTCCATATGGGAGAAAGACTGGTGATTGCTTGGTTAAAGTCAGGGCACAGAGATAACCAAAGGTTTTCCTCAAGCAAATTTCCTAGGGAAGCAAGACCAATCTTTTACAGCTCACAAAGTGAGTTAGGATCATAACATTTTGCTATCAGGTGTGTGTCAGGTAAACTCAGAGGTGATGCACTATGATGCACATCTATCTTGCCCACCTGCCAGTGGGCTAGGGATAGCCATGGCATGGAAAATGTTTCCTCCTTCATCAAAAATGCTTATTTACTTAAACTGACCTTTATAACTTTGCCATGACTCTATACTGTCCACTTTTTCTATTGTAAAACTACTTTATTAACAAAATCTGTCTCAAATAATTCATATTAATTAAAGAACAAAGATTTTTTTAATTGGATAAAACAAAATGCATTCAAAAATAATTTTAACAATGACAACTAGCACAATTTTTGCCCCTTCTCAAATAATTCAAGAGTTCATATTTGATTTTATTTTTGCACTGAAAATGATATAGCTATATACATCCAAATGCTGCTAAGTGACACTTCCTACGGAGCCACATTAGAAAAACCACTGAGGAATCACCTCAGCACCTCAACATCCCCTGCTCTGGTCTTCACCAAGGGATCCACTCCACATCATTCATGGAATTCAAGAGCAAAATGTTCCCTGTGTGAAAGTTCCCACCTGCAAAATGTTTTACTGCTAATTTGTATATAAACATAGATTTTTAAATTACTCATTAAAAACAAAAGAAATAATACCTTATGAAAATGAGCAATTATATTTCTTACTAGAGCAGCTATTTACTCTAAAAAAATTACATTTAGCAACTATTGGAGTTGATTTTTAAGTAAATGATGGAAAACACAAAGTTCATTTAATTGAGGGGTTGGTTGAAATATTTTTTATTAAGAAAAGATGGTTAAAAATTAAATAAGGAGAGCTGGATTTAATTTATTGTAAACCTAGTAAATGGTTTGGGTACGGTCACAGGCAAAATGAGGCTACATCACTTTTACTGGACACATCAGTCCAAATGTCAGTGTTTTGTTAGAATCCATGTCTCTGAGGTCCTCTACAGTTCAATATGTAAACCAGGAAAAAACATTGTAATTGTAGCTAGTCTCTTGGAACAAACAATTGAGGGTCAGATTATAAAAAGATATTTTACTTATACAGCTTAAAACTATATAATTACTAATACACTACAGTGAATCTCCTTTTGATGTATATATATCAACAATGTCACAATTAAAAAATAAAACTATAAGTCAATAGCAGAAAGATCAGCAGAATTGAGGAAAGGGAATGGGGGAGAGAGAAGGAGAGGTAAAGGGGACGTTCGAGGGACTGAATTAAAGCACATTATATTCCATGCTTTTGTAATTATGTCAAAATGAATTCTGATGTTATGTATAACTGAAAAGAATAAAAATTAAAAATAATTCCTGAAAGTACAATGTTAAAATACTAGTAGATTTCAAAAGATGGCAACTTAGTTTTCCCAAGTGTCTAAAAAGTTTGCAGTGCTCTTATTCTTCTGCAGTTAGAATGTTTAAAATTCACTATGGAATTACTTCTAGAAAATATGAGTACATTTGCCAAATATATCCTGTCATAGATGACCAAGCATTTGGAAATGCAAGACAGTGACCCTAGTTTTTAACAAAAGTCATATAGGGGTCTTACTGAGATAAAATATTACTTAACAGAGCTCATTGCAATTTTCATAGTGCTCTCATTAATTGGTGGGAGTAAAAATATATTCTATGCAAGAAAAAAATACTTAAATGCTATTTAAGGAAACTATGAGATGTACTGTGCATTCTCCACAATCAGTACTTTTTTTCTTTCTTGCCGTGACACTGGTCATTAATCTTTGCAAGCAGCCAAGTAGAAATCTAAGGTGTCACCCATGCATAGCATCATATTCACAGACTACTAGAAGCACATTTTAAAGTTCAGCTTGGTGAATCACTGAGCAACTTACTGTCTTTATAGGAAGTTTACTTTGATCCATATCTGTCAAACTGGCAATGATCAGGGATCTTTACTGAATTACTTTTAGAGACATCATCATTTTTCAAAGCAAGTAAACACCCAAACATATTTTGATTGCAGTTGGTAACACCTCCAGGAACATCAAATGTGCACAGAAATGGCATTCTAAGTGTGATCAGTTTGGCAAGTCAAGATTCAACTGTGTATGTGTGTGTGTGTATCAGTTTCACTTCCTATTTAGGGTGTTCACTTGGCACCTTCAGTCTATGAAGGTCTCAAAGAATCACATCAAATCAATGATGCCCAGAGTAGGCAAACAAAACTCACTCCAGGTTAGAGATGAAAGTTGCAGAAGAATTCCCTCAGGAACATATAGCTTTATGGGTCTCAATTACCATGAAAAATAAAAAGAAAAGATTTGGAAAGCCTAGACATAAACTCGATTTCACTTCTAACTAGCTGTGTGACCTTGGACTAAGAACATGACCTTTTACAATGTAATTTTATTCAACTAGAAAATAATAACACGGCTTGCTCTACCTAACACACCAAATTCCTATAAAAGTTCAAATGAAATTATGCATATGAATGTGACATTCAGATTTTAAATGCTATGCAAGAGTAGACTTGATTATCAGGCTGCTCTGTTTTGGCCTCTTCACCTCCCCAGTGTCACCTTCCTTTATTCGTTCAGGATAAGACAGACTATTTAAAACTCACTTCTAAGCTAGTCCACCTCCTCCTCCAGACTCTGGAGACTGACTCTCTGTCATGGATGCACTTCACAGTTGGTCTTGCCCTGGGGATTGCCCTGGGATCTGCAAGGTGATACTCTTTCAAAGGGGGTCCACAGTCTCTGTGGAGGGGGTAACTTTCTCTCCATTCCCAAGCTATAGCTATACATACAACTAACTCAGGCTGTTGCAGACGATGATCAAGAAGGATGGGCACAATGGAGATGAGGTACAGCCCGGTGGCAGAGGGAATGAGAGAACTTTTGAAACTACACTGGGTTCCTCAGTACTCCTGGGTAAATCACACAAATACCTACTCAGAACTTTCTTTCATGTCTGGACATCCACAGACTCATTAGATTCTGTCCTCCTCTCCTTCCCTTTCCCTTCTTCTAACCTACAAATCTCAAATCCTCTGTAGCTCCTTGTCATGCATCCCAAGGAAGGCTCTGAGTCTCTGTATAAACTATCCACCAATTAGAATAGGTATTAAGGTAAAATAATGTCATTCTCATCCAGTTTTGTGCCCTTAGCAAATTATTCTAATTTGAAATATATTTCTTAAGCAGTGTGGATGCTTATGATGTTTTGATTGTTTGTTATGCTATAATTATTAAGTCTTATGTGCGGATCTCATCTGCAAAAATAAGTGGCAAACTCATCCTACTCAAAAATATTGATGCAAAAACACTTGAGTAAAATCTTACCAAGCAAAAATTCTCAGTATGTTGGAAACATGACACCTGATTTCAAGATATACTATAGCGATACAGAAACTAAAACCACATGGTCCTATAACAAAAACAGATACAGAGAACAATGGAACAGAAGAGATCCCCAAAATAAACCCACACATCTACAAGCCAACTGTTTCTCAAGGAAGCCACAAAAATATCACAACAGGAAAGCACTGTATCTTCAATAAATGGTGCTGGGAACCTGCATATCTACATGTAGAAGACTGAGATTTACTCCATTTCTCAACCAACAACAACAACAAAAAAAATCAACCCCAAATGGATCAAAGACCTAAGTAAGACCTGAAACTGTGAAATACTAGAAGAAAACATGGAAAACACTGTAAGACATTGGTATAGGCAATGATATTTGGGGCTATGAAAAGCCCAAAAATGAAAAACAAAAAAAAGATAAATTAGATTTTATCAAACTCAAAAGCATCTATACAATAAAGGAAAAAATGAACAACAAAAAGAAAACATATAGAATGGGAGAAAATATTTACAAACTATCCACCTAACACAGGATTAATATTCATAACATAAAATGAGTTAAAAACTTAACAAAAACATAAAATCCAATTTTTTAAAATAAACAAATTCATTAATTAGCTAATTCTCAAAAGAATAAATCTAAATGGTCAACAAATACATAAAAATGATTAATTTTTATTGATCATTGGGGGAATGAAAATTAAAACCACAATGTGAGACCATCTTACTTTCATAAGAATGTTTATTACCAAAATATGAAAAAATAAAAAAAAAGAACAAGAAAATGCTAGTGAGGATGTAGAGAAGAAGGATTTCTCATACACTTATTGAGAAAGTAAATTATTACACATATTGTGGAGAAGAGTGTGGAGGTACCACCAAAACTCAAAGTAGATCTGTCATATAATGAAGCTATCATGCTTCTGGTATATGTGCAAAGGTAATGAAATCAGCATACCACAGTGATAACTGCATGTCCCTGCTTACTGTGGCATTGTTCACAGTAGCTAAGATACATAACCAACCTAGGTGCCCATCAACAGAAGAATAGACAAAATGTGGTATGTATACACTATGGCTATTTTTCAGCTATAAGAATGAAATACTGTCATTTGCAGAGAAATATTTGGAACTACAGAATATTATGTAAATTGAGATAAACCATATGCAGAAATGCCTCATTTTCTCTCCTATGTGGAGGCTAAAAATTGTGAACTTGAATGTAGAAGTTGGGAAGGGGATAAGGGAGAATAGAATTGATCAGTGCACACTGCATTCATGTACTGAAATATCACATAAACTCCATTGATGTTTATAATTAATACAAGTAATCAGAAATAAATATTTTTAAAAATCAGCATCATGTTAGGAATAAATCTTCTGGTTTATTCCTAAAAATCAAGGATGAGTCAATATTAGAAAATATAAGAGTATCATTCTTGTGCTAATAGAGCTAATGAAAATGTTATGTTATTGTCTTCACAAATGATGGAAAGTAAACAAATTTGAAAATTTGAAAATTTCAGACTCATTCTTCATTTGAATCACTTAATGATATAGAAAAAAGGCAATTTAAAATTATTCATATATTGTCATGTAATTTTATATACAAGTATAATTACATATTAAATATGAATATATTTTAAAAATACCAGATGAGTTTCCATCAAAAATAGAAAAATATATCAAAAGCACCCACTACACATTTTAACTGTTTAACATTGTACTGCAGGTACAAGCCAAAATCATCAAAAATGAAAAATCAGTTAGAAATATCTAGCTTCAGAAGCCATACCTATAACCTAGCAAAGATAAGAATACATTGAGAATTCATTCTAGAAAACAAAATAACATAGTATGGAAATTATAAAATTAATATCTAAAATCCCATATACTTCATCAAATATTTAGGAGTAAACTTAATAAGAAATATGTAAATCTTAGAATAAGGAAAAAAAATAAACACAGTTAAAACTCAAAAGAGTAATTGAACAAATGTGAACATCAAATTCTCTTGGACAGAAAGCTGAAGCCACATCCTTTATACAAAGAAAATTAATAAATCTCACTTAAATCCAAAAAAATACTAATAGATCTTCATTTTGATAGTGAAACTTATTCTAAACCTTATTTGTAAAAAAAAAAAAGCAAGACTATTTTTTAAATGAAGAATAAAGAATAAGAAAACTAACCTAATCAGATCTTAAAACACATTATACAGACTCAAACAATGAGAAGTTTCCACTGGCATGTCACTAAACTTACCAAAAAATAGAAGACAATTTTAAAAAATCAGAAGTAGAAACAAGTATATATGAATTTATCATATAATGATATGGTCATTGCAGACCACTTGGGTTAGATTGAATTTTCCCTCTTCCCCACCAAAAATGAGAATAAATGACTACAAAGAGGATACAATTATATTCACACTTCTCATCTACATGAAGAAAGAATCCTATAGAACAAAGATTTAAATACAAAACTTATGTTTATAAGAACACATAGTGAGTGGCATGATAGCTTTAGGAGTTCTGCAGACCTGCTTCCCAGTGAACTGGTGAAAATTGCTTTGAAGAAAGTTAAAACTCTCGCAATGATCCTAAGAACATACGGCATATGACAAATATTTATTCAGCATAACCAACTCTGCAATACCTGGAGAACAACACCAGACACTTTGCACTACAATAAGGAAATCACTTTTCTAAATACGAAAATAATCCAGCTGATCACCAAATAATCAAACAAAAAATAACAGTAGTCTGGAGAGAGGGAGAGAGAAGACTTATTTCCAACGTAAAAGTTAAGGGACATGCAAAGACACAGGAAAGTATGCCTCTTTTACTGTAAAATGAACAACAAATTGACAACAGGAACTAAAGTCATCAGAGGTTGGAATTAACAGGCAAAAACTTCAAAGAAGCTATTACAAATCTTGACAAAAAAATACAGGAAATCACAATTTGAAAAAGTAAAAGGATGCATCATATTGCATCAATACCGAAAATCAATACAGACAGATTATGAAAAAAAAATGAACCAAAGAAAATTCCAGAGTAAAAAAGTGCAACGATTGAAATAATTAAATTCACTAGAAGGGCTCAACAGCAGATGTGAACTGGAATAAGAATAGCAAACGTGAAGATAGATTGATACAGGCTACACATTCCAAATAACAAAAAAAATAATGGAAGAAAATAATCAGAATCTCAGGGAACTGAGAGACACAAGGGGACATATCCAAACACGTATAACGGGAGGAAAAGAGCGAGAATAAAGCAAGAAAAAGATGCAAAGGAATAGTGGCTGAACTTCCTGATAAAATGATAAACATGACTCTACATACCAAGAATCTTAGTAAATTGAGGCAAGGTAAATTCAGAGATTCCCAAAGAATATGCTTCAATAAAACCAATAAAAGCCAGAGACAAGGAAAAGAAAATCCCAAAAACATCAAAAAGCAAATGAATTGTCACCTTCCTATAAGGGAACCCCAAGAAGAGCATCAGCTGACTTATCAGAAACAACAGAAACCAGAAGGCAGTGAGAATACATATTTGGAGACTAAAACAATAACAATAGCAACAACAACAATGAAACTTGGCAATCAAGTATAAATGTCTTCCATTAGTGAAAGCAAAATAAAATAAAAGTATTCCCAGATTAATGCACTAAGAAAATTTGTTAGTAGATCCACTTTCCAAGAAACACCAAAGGAGGTTCTTTTTGAAAGAAATTCAAATAGCTCAAATCTACTTTAACAAAAATAAATTAAAAATATAAACAGTGCAGAAATGTAGTTGTGTGATTATAAAAACCAGAAAGAAGAAATATTTCTTTTTCATTTTTCTCTTAATATAAAAAAAATGTCTAATTTATTTTTAGACCTATACCATATGGAAATGTAATATATTTGCCAGGAGAACTACAAAGGAGATGAGCAGAAGAAAAGGAATTCAAATCCATAAAAACCAATGATGAGAACCAGAAATAATAAGTAAAAAGTTAAATGTAACAAAAGCTATAAATATAAACTTACTCTCTTTTCTTCTCTGAGCTTCTTTGAAAGGTATAAAATTACATAAGTAATCATGATCTCACAGGAAATTAACTCCAATGAGATATAAAAAGATGAATGGTTATTAAATAGCTCTGTTCTTTTTATCCTGTTATAGTTTTGATGTTACAATTATTACCTCTACAAATGTTACAATCCCAACAATATGTTGCTGTAATCACTAACGAAATTAACATATCATAATAAAAATATTCACTTTATTCAAAAGACAGGTGTAAAGAATAATATGAACCAGATAGAAAGTCAACACGAAAATGGAAGACATAAATCCAACTTTGTAAATTATGACATTAAATATGAATGGATTAAACAATCCAATAAACAGGGAGAAATGTTCATATTGGATATAAACACAAGATCAAACTATAGATTGCCCACCAGAGATGACCATCAGATTCAAAGATTCCAATAGGTTGGAAGTAAAAGGATAAAAAAAAAATTGTGTGTGTGTGTGTGTGTGTGTGTGTGTGTGTGTACGAACATGTATACAAATATGTGTATCTTGAAAAACTTGATCACAAGAAAGAGTGGCTACACTAATGTCAAACCAAAAATGTTCCTAGAGATAACGGGGCATTTTATGATTTAAAAAATGGATCAGTTCATCAAAAATTATAAATGAATGTGCCTAAAATCAGAACACCATAACATCAGAAGCAAAACTGCAAGAAATGGAGAAATACTTCACTAAAATAATTTCAGACTTGTTTTCCAAACTTTAACAGTGCTTAGCAACAACTAGGCAGAAGGTCAACAAGGCAGTAAAAGGAGTAAACACTGCAGACCACCTAGATGTAGTAGAGGTGTAGAATGCTTCACCCAACAACAGAATAAAATGTGTTTCACGTATACTAGGAATAGTCACCAAGATACACAAGCAAATCTTAGTCAAATAAAAGTAATGGATATAACACAAGGCCTTGTTCTGTAATCATAATAGAAATGTTAGAAAACAATAACAGAAAAAAAAATTCACAAATATGTGAAAACTAAGCCACATATTTCTTATTTATTTATTATTCTAATTTGTTATATATAAAAGCAGAATGCATTATAGTTCACAGTACACATATAGAGCACAATTTTTCATATCTCTGGTTATATACATTATTTGTGTCTTATTCATGTGCTTAGGGTAATGATGTCCACTTCAGTCCACTGTGTTTCATACCCCTATACTCCCTCCTTTCCCCTCCCACACCTTTGTTCTATCTAAAGTTTGTCCAATCATCCCTTGATCTCCCTCCCAACCCCACCATGAATCAGCCTCCTATATCAGAGAAAAAATTTGGCATTTGATTTTTGGTGATTGGCTAACTTCACTTAGCATTATATTCACCAACTCCATCCATTTACCTGCAAATGCCATGACTTTATTCTCTTTTATTGCTGAGTAATTTTCCAGTGTGTGTGTGTGTATAAAACACATTTTCTTTATTCATTCATTTACTGAAGGGCATCTAGGTTAGCTCCACAGTTTAGCTATTGTGAATGGTGCTGCTGTAAACATTGATGTGGCTGTGTCCCTGTAGTATGCTAAGTTCTTTGTGTATACACTGAGGAGTTGGATAGCTGGATCAAATGGTGGTTCCATTCCCAGATTTCCAAGGAATCTCCATACTGCTTTCCATATTGGCTACACCAATTTGCAGTCCCCCTAGCAACGTATGAGTGTACCTTTTTCTCCACATCCTTGCTAAAACTTATTGTTATTTGTCTTCATAATAGCTGCCATTCTGACTGGAGTGAGATGAAATCTTAATTAGTTTTGATTTGCATTTCTCTTATTGCTACAGATGTTGAACATTTTTTCATATATTTGTTGATTAATTATATATCCTATTCTGAGAAGTGTCTGTTCAGTTCGTTGACCCATTTATTGATTGGATTATTTGAGTGTTTTGTTTTGTTCCGTTTTGGTGTTTAGTTCTTTGAGTTCTTTATATACATTAGAGATCAGTGCTTTATCTGATGTGCAAGTGGTTAAAATTCATTCCCAAGACGTAAACTTTCTATTCTGCCTCACGGATTGTTTTTTTTTTTTTTTTTTTTTGCTGAAAAGAAGATTTTATTTTAAATACATTCCATTTATTAATCCTTAATCTTAATTCTTGCACTACGGGAGTCTTATTAAGGAAGTAAGGGCCTAATCCAATATGATGGAGATTAGGGCCTTCTTTTTATTCTATTAGATGCAGGGTCTCTGGTTGAATTCCTAGGTTCTTAATGCACTTTGAGTTGAGTTTTGTACTAGAGATAGGGGTTTAATCTCATTTTGTTGCATATGGATTTCCAGTATACCCAGCATCATTTGTTGAAGCAGATATCTTTTCTCCAATGTATGTTTTTGGCACCTTCGTCTAATATAAGATAATTGCAATTATATGGATTAGTCTCTGTGTCTTCTCTTCTGTACCACTAGTCTACCAGTCTGTTTTGGTACCAATACCATGCTGTTTTTGTTACTATTGCTCCATAGTATAGTTTAAGGTCTCATATAGTGATGCCATGCACTTCACTCTTCTTCCTAAGGATTGCTCTAGCTATTTTGGGTCTTTTATTTTTTCAGATGAATTTCATGATTGATTTTTCTATTTCTATGAGGAATGTCATTGGGTTTTTGATCAGAATTGCATTAAACTTGTGTAATCATTTAGGTAGTATGGTCATTTTAACAATATTAATTTTGCCTACCCAAGTACAAGGTAGATCTTTCCATCTTCTAAGGTCTTCTTTAATTTCTTTCTTTAGGGTTCTGTGGTATTTATTGTAGAGTTCTTACAAGTTGATTCCAAAATCATTTATTTATTTATTTATTTATTTTTGATGCTATTGTAAATGGGGTAGTTTTCCTCATTTCCCTTTCAGAGGATTTGTCACTGATATACAGAAATGCCTTTGATTTATAGGTGTTGATTTTATATGTTGCTACTTTGTTGAATTCATTTACTAGTTCTAAAAGATTTATGGTAGAACTTTTTGGATCTTCTAGGTATAGAATCATATCATCTGCAAGTAGTGCTAATCTGAGTTGTTCTTATCCTATCTGTACACAGATAGGATTACACAATTAATTAATTAATGAGTAATTTATTTCATCTGTGTAATTGCTCTGGCCAGTGTTTAACAAAAACTGTGTTAAATAGAAGTGATGAAAGAGGGCATCCCTGTCTTGTTCCAGTTTCTACAAGAGATGCTTTCAATTTTTTCTCCATTTAGAATGATGTTGGCCTAGGGCTTAGCATAGATAGCTTTTACAATGTTGAGATATGTTCCTGTTATCCCTGGTTTTTCTAGTGCTTTGAACATGAAGCGGTGCTGTATTTTGTCAAGTGTTTTTCTGCATTTATTGAGATGATCATATGATTCTCATCTTTAAGTCTATTGATGTGACGAATTACATTTATTGATTTCCAATGTTGAACCAAACTTGCATCAGTGGAATGAACCCCATTTGATCATGGTGCACTATCTGTTTGATATGTTTTTGTATTCGATTTGCCAGAATTTTATTGAGAATTTTTGCATCCAAGTTAATTACAGATATTGATCTGAAATTTTCTTTCTTTGATGTGTCTTTGCCTGGTTTTGGATTCAGGGTGATATTGGCCTCATAGAATGAGTTTGAAAGAGCTCCCTCTTTTTCTATTTCCTGAAATAAATTGGAGAGTATTGGTATTAGTTCTTCTTTATAGGCCTTGTAGAACTCAGCTGTGTATCCATCCTATCCTGGGCTTCTCTTGGTTGGTAGGCTTCTGATGGTGTCTTCTAATTCATGGCTTGAAATTGATCTGTTTAAATTGTGTATATCATCCTGATTCAATTTGGGCAAATCATATGACTCTAGAAATTTGTCAGTGCCTTTAATATTTTCTGTTTTATTGGAGTACAAGGTTTTAAATAATTTCTAATTATCTTCTGTATATCTGTAGTGTCCTTTGTGATATTTCCTTTTTCATCACATATGTTAGTATTGTGAGTTTTCTCTGACCTTCTATTTGTTAGCATTGCTAAGAGTTTGTTAATTTTATTTATTTTTTCACAGAACCAATTTTTTGCTTTTTCAATTTTTTCAATTGTTTTGTTTATTTCAATTTCATTTATTTCAGCTCTGATTTTAACTATTCTCTGTCTTTACTGCTATTGGTGTTGATTTGTTCTTCTTTTTCTATGGCTTTGAGATGTAATGTTAAGTCATTTATTTGTTGGCTTTTTCTTCTTTTAAGAAATGAACTCCTTGCAGTAGACTTTCCCGTTAATATTGCCTTAATAGTGTCCCAGAGATTTTGATATATTGTATCTGTGTTCTCATTCACCTCTAAGAATTTTTTAATCTCCTCCTTGATGTATTTGCAACCCATTTTTCATTTAGTAGCATATTATTTAGCCTCCAGATCTTGGAATAGCTTTTATTTTTTATTTTATCATTGATTTCTAATTTCATTCCATTATGATCTGATAGAATGCAGGGTAGTATCTCTACTTTTTTATGTTTGCTAAGAGTTGCTTTGTGGCATAATATATGGTCTATTTTAGAAAAGGATCCGTGTGCTGCTGAGAAAAAAAGTAATATTCATTTATTGAATGTTGAAATATTCTATATATGTCAGTTAAGTCTAAGTTATTGATTGTATTATTAAGTTCTACAGTTTCTTATTTCAGCTTTTGTTTGGAAGATCGATCCACTGGTGAAAGATATGTGTTAAAGTCACCCAGAATTATTGTGTTGTGGTCTATTCGACTCTTGAATTTCAGAAGAGTTTGTTTGATGAATGTAGATGCTCTCTTGTTTGGGTTATATAAATTTATTATTGTTATGTATTATTGATGAATGGTTCCCTTAAGCAGTATGAAATGTCCTTCTTTATTCTTTTTGATTAACTTTGTCTTGAAGTCTACTTTGATACAAGGATGGAGACCCCTGCTTGTTTCCTCAAGTCCATGTGAATGGTATGATTTCACCTTCAGTCTGTGGATGTCTTTTTCTATGAGATGAGTTTCTTAGAGGCAGCATATTGTTGGATTTTTTTAAAATCCAATCTGCCAGTCTATGTCTTTTGATTGGTGCATTTAGACCATTAACATTCAGGGTTATTATTGAGACATGATTTGTATTCACAGCCATTTTTTAATTTTTTTGGTATTTATTGTGTCTTAGTTTCTCCTCTGAATAGGTTTTCCTTTAGTGTAATCCCTCCCTCTGCTGATTTTCATTATTGTTCTTCATTGCCTCTTCATGGAATATTTTGCTGAGATATTCTATAGTGCAGGCTTTCTAGGTGTAAATTCTTTTAACTTTTGTTTATCATGAAAGATTTTTATTTCATTATTAAATCTAAAGCTTAATTTTTCTGGATATAAGATTCTTGGTTGGCATCCGTTTTCTTTCAGAGCTTGATATGTTGTTCCTGGATCTTCTAGCTTTCAGGGTCTGGGTTGAAAAATCCACACATAATCTAATTGGTTTCTCCCATATGCAATCTGATTCCCTTCTCTTGTGGCTTTTAATATTCTCTCATTACTCTGTATATTGAGCATTTTCATTATAATGTGACTTAGTGTGGATCTGTTGTGATATTGTACATTTGGTGTCCTGTAAGCCACCTGGATTTGATTTTCTAATTTATTCTTCATGTTGGAAAATTTTCAGGTATTATTTCACTGAATAAATTGCTCATTCCTTTGGTTTCGAACTCAATGCCTTCCTCTATCCCAATATCTCTTAAATTTAGTCTTTTCATGGGTATCCCATATTTTTTGAATGTTCTGCTCATGGTTTCTTACCATTTTCCCTGTGTGCTCTACATTCTTTTCAAGATTATATATTTTGTCTTCATTGTCTGTGGTCCTATCTTCCAAGTGGTCTATTCTATTGGTGATGCTTTCAATTGAACTTTTGGTTTAGATTTTCTTTCACTTCAAGGATTTCTGTTTGTTTGTTTGTTTAGAACCTCTATCTGCCTATTAAATTATTTTTTCTTCCGTATTTTTTTATGTTGCTCTTTGTCAAAATGATCTTTTGCTGCCTGTATTTGCCCTCTTTATATCATCCTTTGATTCACAGAACATTTTAATTATGTACATCCTAAACTCCTTCTTTGTCATTTCTTCTGCTGAGCTGTCCATGGATTCTAATAATGTGGTATCTTGATTTGTTTGGGGGCACTTTCTTCACTTGTCTTTTCATATTGCTTGTGTGTCTTCCCTTCAAGCACTGTGGGTCTGAAGTGTTACTGTTTTAGCCTGTAGGCTTATAGTGCCCCTTTAGGGATCCAATACCTCTCATTTGAGGTGAAGGACAATGTTAACAGATCCCAATATAAACAATATGTACACTAAAAACAAATGTTTGCTATTAAGACATTTACAGTTTGATCACAATGTACAGAAATGGTGAATTCAATTATTATCTACAATATACTCAGTAGGTTTGTGAAAGGGTTTGCAGTTTCTGATGGTGGACAAGGAACCAGGGATGGGGAGTAGGATAATATGCTGAGGAGGCAGGAGGTGAAGATATAGAGTTATTAAATCTTAGGAAGTGTGAAAGAGAAATCTAAAGAGGAATATTAGTATCAAGAGAAGGGAGCAGAAGTAATCTTGGGTAGACAAGTAAGTGGGAAGACAGTAGAGTACATAAAACAAACACACATGTATATTAAGGAAAATAAAAGTTTTAAAATAGTAGAAATTGGAATAAAATAAAAAAATACAACATAATGGTAATATACTATTCAGATGTCCCAGTTCTCAAAATCCCAATTCATGCAAAATACTTGGTTTCACATATGTTGGGGATGTGAGGGCAGAAGAATAGAGAGGGAGAGGAAACACATTGAAAAAAGAAACAAGGATTGTTTTGGTTGGAGATCAGTATCCTTCCTGTTTCCCTTTTCATTCCAATAGGTGGGGTCGTCTCTTGTTGGTGGTATCTCCACCCTCAGGATGATGAAAGTAACCAGGGTGTCACTATGCCAGGGTAGTGGCTGCCGGGGAATTAGTGGGGAGGTAGAAACTGGATACCTGACCAGCCAGAATTCGAACTGGAATTTGTCTCCACTGAAGATGGTGATGAAGGTAGCCCAAAATAGAGGTGCCTGCTCTCAGCGGTGGGGTCTCAGGTCAGGTGGGGGGGGAGCAAGTGTTGGTGTTGGATGATGAGTTCAGAGATGAGCTCTGTGGTGTGCAGTGTGTGGCTGTGGCTGACTTCAGAGCCTGTGTGAGGTTCCCAGGTGCAGGCAGGACACTGCATACAGGGGACTATCTCCCCTGCTGCAGAGTCCCAAGGTGGCGGCAACCAAGGGAGCTCCACATTGGAAGATGGGGGTCCACACGGCAGTGGCAGTCAGAGTTCCTACTTGTGGGAAGCAGCCAGGTGTCCTGTGTGGGAGTGGCATCTGTGATTTCTGCTCAGGTGGGTGGCCAAAAGTTCTGTGTGGGTACTGCTGCCACAGATGGTCCCACGTGGGTGAGTAGTTGGGAGACCCACCCTGACCCTGAGGCCTGGAGCCCTGGATGGGCACGGTGCTTCCTAAGTGGGGGCAGGAATATGGCTCTCAGAGAAGCAGTATTCTCACTCCTTGAATCCCAGGTCACAGAGCAGCACAGAATGCTGCCTCCCTCTGGGCTGCCATCTTGGATTAAAGCCACAATTTCTAAATAAGGAATACATAAAAGAGCATCAAAAGAGAAATACTTCTTAGAGAATACGTTGAGATGACTCAAAATGAAGGTATAACATAACCAAACTTATAGAATTCAGTCAAAGTGGTGTTTAATGAAAATTTTATACCTGCAAATGCCTAGGTTAAAAGAAAAATAGGCCTGGGATATAACTCCCTGGGAGAGCATGTGCTCAGAGTGCATAAAGCCCTCAGTCCAATGGCAGGCATCAGAGAAATGAGCACAATAAAATACTGAAGGGAGATCTCAGGCCAAGTGTAGTCCTCCCCCTTAAAACATTGCAAAATAAGAGGAGAATACCCAAAGTAAGCAGGAAGAATGAAATAATACTTGCTAGACCTCAAATTAATGAAACATCATAGAAATCATAGAAATAAAAAAAAATCAATAAAACCAAAGCAGGTTCTTTGAAAAATCAGAAAAAAAGGGCAAATCTTTAGCTAGACTAATTTTTTTAAAAGGAGATAATATTCAAATAAAAGAAAGTACATAACTACCAACTTTATGGGGGAAAAGGATTATAAAGGAATACTATAAATAAATATATGTGAAAAGTTAGAACATCTAGATGAAAGGACCCATTGAAGGACCCATTGAAATGAACACTTTTCTAGAAAAATATAAACTACAAAAATTAACTGAAAAGAAATAGAAAATCCATGTAGACTTATAAAAATAAACTGATTTAGTAATTTAAAAAACTATTTCCAAATAAAAACCAGAATAGATGACTTCACTATCTACTTAATAATTAAAAAAGATTTAATACAATTCTTTGTGAATGCTTCCACAAAATAGAAGAGGGGAGAATACCTTAACTCATCCTATAAATCCAGTATCACTTGGATGCCAAAACTGGACAAAAACATTACAAGGAAAAAAACATCACAGCTCAATATCGGTTATAAATCTGAATGCAACATTTCCTCAAATCCTAGAAAATGTAATCCAGCTACATGTAAGAAAAGATAGATACACACTTTGACAGGGCCTATGCCAGGAATGCAAGTTTCATTTAACATTCCAAAACTCAATGGGTGCAGTACATCAATATTAATAAAATATGAAACCACGTGTGTTTCAATAGATGCAGAAAAGCATTTGATAAAATCCAATAACTTTTAATAAAAGCACTCAATAAACTAGGTATAGAAAGGATTTCTTCAACCTACTAGCAGGCATTTACAAAAACACTGCACAGCTAATATTATACATAACAGTGAAAGACTGGTATGCTCTCTTCTAATGTCAGGAACAAGACCAAGTCTCTGCTCTGCTTATCTGGATTCAACACGGTACTAGAACTTGTAGCCAGGGCATTTAGACAAGATCCAAGGCATTCCACAAGGAAGGAAGTAAAAGTGTCTGTAATTGCAAATAACATGTTCTTGCGTGCAGAAAAGCTGTGACCCACACTGGAATGAAAGACAATTCTGACTTTGGAGAACCTGCAATGTTTGACCTATTCCTATTCCCCTCCATGGCTCTTTTAACTCTCTTTTTCTCTCCCTCTACATGAATAACCCTTTCCTGCCTAACCTTTGAGGTATCTACATAACTTCAGTTGGAGCCTTCTCCCTATTATAAGAAACTGTGCTCATATTGTAATAGTCTCTCTCTGCTTACTGCTATAATCCTTTTGAATAAAGTCTCTTCTTACCCAAATCAAAGTTTTTTGACACCTTACAATTACTTTTAAGAAAATATCTATTCTATCTTATAGGTGGTTTAATTGAAGAAGTTTATGATAGAAAAATACTGGGAACAGACTACCAACAGGGCAGGAGTTAACAAAATGATAGTATGTTAGCCCAATGAAATGCTATGATCTGCAGAAAAATGATAAATGTGTAACTATGGAAAGTTCTTTAAAATGAATTATGAAGGAAGAAAGCAAAGAACAGAACCACATACATAACATGCAACATTTTTCATAAAAAAGGAGAGAGTAGCTAGGCGTGGAGGTGCACACTATAATCCCAGCAGCTCCAGAAGCTGAGGGAGAGCGATGGTGAGTTCAAAGTCAGCCTCAGCAACTTTGTGAGGCCTAAGCAATTCAGTGATACCCTGTTTAAAATTTTTTTAAAAAGTACAAAAAAGGGGGTGGAGATGTGGCTTGGTGGCTAAGTTCCCCGGGGTTCATGCCCAGTAACAAAAACAAACAAACAAACAAACAAACAAACAAACAAACAAATTCTGATATGTCATTGAAAAGATTGTTCATTTTTTGGTTTGTATCTCTATGCAGCTCAATTCACAATAACTAAACTGTGGAGCCTACCTAGATGCCCTTCAACAGATGAATGGATAAAGAAACTGTGGTAGATATACACAATGGAATATAACTCAGCTTTGAAGAAGAATAAAATTATGGCATTTAAAAGTAAATGGATGGAGTTGGAGAATATCATGCTAAGCAAAGCAAGCCAACCCCAAAAATCCAAATGCCAAACGTTTTCTCTGATAAGTCGATCCATAATGGTTGGAGGGGTAGCAACGGAAAAATAGAAGAAATTTACATTGGGCAGAGGGGATCAAGGGGAGTGGAGGGACATGGGTGTGAGAAAGATGGTGAAATGAGACAGACATTATTACTCTGTATTTGTATGATTGCACAAATGGTGTGACTGTATCACGTACAGAGAATTCAGAAGTTGTGCACAATGAATTGAATTGTATTCTGCTGTCATGTATAACTAATTAGAATAAATTTTAAAAAAAATAAAAAGGGAGGGGAAGTGATAATAATATGTAATTGTATTTTCTTATATTTGAAGAGAAGAAACAAATAAGCATAGTCAGTTTGAGAGTATGATGCATGGATGGAAACAGTACATCCCTTTTTCATGCTGTATTGACTTTTAAACTATGTGAATGTATTGTTTATGTAAATAAACTCATACACACTCTAAGACACGTTGGTGGAGGGCTAACATAATAGTGCTCATGAGCTGGAGAGTACGCATTCTGCAGTGCTACTTGCTGGAGGGTTGTCATTGCTTGCATTTTCCAGGATTAGCAGAATGGGATGTTTATTGTTTCTTCGTATTCCTTATTTTCATAGTATGAACTGTGCTCCCTAGTTCTTTTATTGTTGTTTTCTTTTGACAAGTGTTAGGGATTGAACCCAGGACCTTGCACATGCTTGGCAAGGGCTCTACCACTGAGCTACACCCCAGCTCTCCCATTCTTCTCAAAGTAATACTGGAAAGACATCAGTAGGAATACATGGCTCTCCCTTCTAACTGTGCAAAAGCTGACTCCAAAATTTAAACAGTCACATTCGGAACCATAGAGCCTCAGACATTTTTGACCGGGAATGGGTCCTACAATTTTCCACTCTCATTTAAGGCAACATCACGTAATTTAGATATCCATGCCTGTAAAAGCTGAAGTATGTCACTGCTCACAGGACCAGGACAATAATCAAGTATGTGCCACTCTTTGCTCTTGAAATTGTTTGGAGATTCTGGGAGGTGGAAAGAGGAAGTCATCTGACACTTAAAATGTTGTTTCTTTTTTATATTTTATCCAAAGCAAAACAAATTTTAAACTCACATAACAATGAAATCCTTCTTGATAGAAATCCTGTCATGTTTATCTGTATGTCTTCCATTCTTAGCATGATGCCTGGAATATCATGTTTATGGAATGATTGATGAATGAATAAGTTGATGAATGATAAATTGTATCATGTTTCATAACTTTGCAAAAATAAATTCTATCTTCTAGGAAAAAACATACTTTCATTCTTATAAACTTGAGGCTGTGATATTAAAGTATACATACTTAAAAATATTTTATGTTCCAACTGAATAGAAATTTTTAATCTCTAAATTCATAACAAAATCTCATTTTGTCCTATATTAATATAGCTACATCAGCATTTTGTATTAATGTTTTCTTCATATCTCTTTATAACCTTCACTCTGAACTTCTCATTATTTATATAAGGTAAATTGAAGCAAAGCCAGAACTACTTTCTTCCCTGTGATGATCTCACAGAGATGGAACATATGTCCATGGAGCTTCCTCCTGAGTTTCCAATTCAGTAGGTCTGAACTGGGGCCAGAGAATTTGCATTTCTAATAAGGTTTTGAGTAGTGCTGCTTCACCTGGTTTGAGACAATTTTAGAAGCATTGATTCATGCAAGCTTTCTCATGGAGATGGCAGACGTGCAAGAAAGTAAGACCTACTGAGATGTGCATCTAATGTTCTTGCTTTTGTCTACTCACCCAATATCCCATTGACCAAAACAACTCATGTATTTAGGCCTCAAGAGACAGGAATCTGTATTTTAGCAAGCACTCAGGACATGCTGAACTCACAAATACCACTGTGCTTTGTCTTCTTAATTTCCATCTTTTTGCCTAAGACTAACCTGGATGATTTTTTTATTCTTCTTTTCATTCTAGTTATTCCTTTTGTGCATTCAATCTATTGCCAATTTTTAATTTGGGTTATTTCAATAATCATTTAAGGAAATTCTTTTTGCTTGTTTTTCAAACTGGCTATGCCACATTTATAAAACTGTATTATCTTCAGGTGTTTTGATGAGTGACATTTATACATTTAAAAGAGCAGACATGTTTACTGCATGTACTAGGTATCTTTGATTAAGTAAGAGTCAATGGGTTTGAAAAGTTACTTGTAAGCATTCCCAGGTTCCTAGGAAGGACAAGCACTTTTTCAGGAGTGCTTTTCCCTGATGCAAGGAGTTGCTTCAAGTCAGATTTCCTCAAATAAAGTTCATGTCTGGAGGTTCCTTGAACACTTCAGGCTAGAGAGCAAATCCATGCAAAGGCTGGTTCTCAGCAGTAAATCCTCATTTTCCCCTTTCATTTTATTCTTTGCCTACTGAGAGCTAAGACAGCCTCTATGATGTCTCAAAAGATTCAGAGCGGCAAGAGAAGAGAGTTGGGTTAAACCTTCTCAATGGACACAACTCTTCGAGGTCCCATTTTTTAAAATTTTATTTATTTATTTATTTATTTTGGTACTAGGGATTTAGCTCAAGGGCCCTCAGCTACTGAGCAATATCCCCAGCCCTATTTTGTATTTTATTTAGAGACAGGGTCTTACTGAGTTGCTTAGCGCCTCTCTTTTAGTTGAGGCTGGATTTGAACTCACGATCCTCCTGCCTCAGCCTCCCAAGCCATCTGAGGTTCCATTTGTCATGAGAAAAAGGAATCCTATGGAACTCCATGCCTTCACTTTTACCCAATCCTAGAACTTCACTTCTGCCTGTGTAATATTGTCAAATCAAAGCCCAAGAGAACTTTATCAGCACATGCCCCAAAATAAAGGAAGATTAGAGCTCACCTCTCTGCCAGTGTGATTTTATTCAAATATTGAGCACTGGAGTCTCCTACTGTTTTTCTGATTCCTTAGTGGTTTCAAAAACACATTCTTCTAACACAATTTTTTATTGCTTTTAGTGGAAAGCTTGATCCAAGTAACCTCAACTTTCATTACCAAAAACTGGAACCACCCTTGATCATAAAATCTGTATTTGGACAAGACTGTAGCTATTGTTGATATATGTTTGAAGACATTCTGACCTACATCTAAGTATCTTTTTCATTCTACTTTAAATATACTTTTTTTCACTTGAATGATAATAACCCCACCTTGAAGCAATTTAGGATAGCAGTTACATTACTTTTAAATCAGCATTCTTAATCATACAGCTAGCATAAGGTTTTTTGTTCTACATTGTAATTAATGTTTCACCAAAAGATTATATTTTTTGGTATGATACTCAACAGCAACTACTGCAAAATTTGCTGTAAAACAGAATCATAACTTCTAGGTACCATAAGGGGAAATAAAAATTTTAAAATAATAAATTTAACATTAATTTAATTATTTCTATTAAAATAGTGGAAGAGTCTCTCTCCTTTTTCCCTTTTTCCTGTAGTATTTTCTTTTTTATGTATTTTTTTATTTATATATGACAGAAGAATGCATTACAATTCTTATTACATATATAGGGCACAATTTTTCATATCTCTGGTTGTATACATATTATATTCACACCAATTCGTGTCTTCATACATGTACTTTGGACAGTAATGATCATCACATTCCACCATCATTAGACCAAAAAAAGGGGTAGCTGGGTCAATGGTGGTTCCATTTACAATTTTCCAAGGAATCTCCATACTGCTTTTCATATGGGCTGTACCAATTTTGCAGTCCTATAAGCCATGTATATATCTTTTTCCCCATATCCATAACTTTCTCATCTCAAATATATAGAAACCTTTTTAAAGATTATATATATATATATATATATTTATATTTATATTATATTATAGGCTATGTTACAGCATAGGAATGTTTTGTTCAACATCCAGAGACATTTCTTGAAATGTACTCATCAAGGAAGAAAGTGCCCATACATCACTGCATGCATTTTCTCAAGATAAATATTTCTCAAATAAGAAAACTTGATGGTATCATTATAAATCTATCTGGCAGTCAGAATATCCACCTGTGTTAGTTGACTTTATCTAAGGTAAAATCAACTTTTCATATATTTATGATGGGAGATGGTTTTGCAGTTTGGAGAGAGGCTACCACTTGGCTTTCCACACTTCCATGTATGTGCATGGCTATATAAGAGTCTAATTTAACTCTACATGTGCAATCCCTTTAGTGAATTACATGAGATACTCATCATATTTTTTAATGCTTATTTAATAATAAAAAGTATTTCATTTTTCTACCCATGTGGAGAGGTTTCTGGATTGGGAAAGGTTTGTTTACTACATTTCCCTAATAGTATCAAACTAGACCTTCATTGAACGACTATTAAGTATATAGCAAAGTAGGGAGAATTTTTTAAAGAAGTCATAACATTATAAAAAAATTCAATGACAATCAGCTAATTGATCACAGATTGAACTAAATATTTGTAATGCAACTAGAAATACTGTTGACTATTATTCATTAAAAATAGGTGTATTTGTTGAAATATTTAGAATAGCTATCACACCACTATTACTTATACTATATATTTTTGAAATATTGCCATTCATGATCATGCTTTACTTTTGAAAACTTCTAACAGATTTCAACACATAAAAGCACTCGAGTGTTATATTTAAAAATTGAATAATGCTATTAGGATTGTACATATTCCATCAAACATTAAATTGAGATAAAATATTAAAAAGGCAATTGATTAATATCACAATGGAAATTGATAACATTCAAAATGACTGTAATATCCATCCCAGCTCCTGATTCCTCACTTCCGAAATCCTAATTCAAACTCACATCAATATCTACCTAGCCTGAAGATGCAACAAAAGTGTTAGTATCTTCACAAACTGTGTGGATAAGATTCAACTCCACCCATTTGATTATTACATTGTCATTGAGCTGTGTCCTGCTGTTTAAGGCAACATTTCACCCTCCGCATTCCCTGTACCATACAGTCGTTGCTGCTGCTCGTTTTAACAGTGTCAGTGTGTGTGTGGGTGTGTGGGTGCGATCAAATCTTTACTGGTTCAGCCATGGTGCCTTGGTTCATTTAGGTTGCTGTAATAAAAATACAATAAGCTTGGTGTCACATATATAATCCCTTATTTCACATCCTTCCTGAAGCAAGTCCAGGGTGAAGGCTCTGATTCTACATCTTGTGAGGACTACTTCCTGGTTCATACACAGCTGTGATTTCCTGTGACAGAGAGGGGAGGGAGCTCTCTGGGGTCTTCTTCAAGACAGCACTAATCCCATTCATGAGGTTCCACTCTCTCTGCCAAATTAGTTCCCAAGGGCCAGCTCCCAACATCAATGCATTGGAGGTAAATCTTTCAACATGTGGATTTGGGGAGGACGCTGACATCATATCTCTAACACTGGTGAAATGGGAGCTATGTAATGGGTGGAGAGTTTTAGTTTCAAATTTGCAAGATGAAAAAGTTCTGGTGATGTGTTTCACCACTATATGCATGTACTTAATACTACTGAAATACAGTGTCGTTTTATGTGTTTTTTACAATAATGATTAAAAACTCCCTTTGTCGGTGATCTCTAATCCAGTTTGTCCTTTTCATCTTGCCACATCCCGTCCTGTGTTCAATCCTCCTACTACACTAACTGGTCACTTGAAAGCATTAACTCCTGGGTTTCCATATGCTCTTTTGTTTTCAGCTTGGAGTGCTCTGATGTGTTTTCTCCTCATTCTGTGTTAAGTCACCAGAGAACCAATTCAGAAGTAGAATAAGGGCCATGGAGGGAAAACAAGAGGGTTAAGATACAGCTATTATCAAGTTCCAAGGCCTCCTCTTTGTTGTAAAAGCTGAAACTCTAATTTGGCTTAATTGGCTTTCATAATTTGGTTCGTGGTGAAAAATTAGGCCCAGCTTTTGAACTAAACTCAGGAAAGGGATGGATCCTCCAGTAAAACTGGGACATACAAGCATTTTATCTTTTGGGAAACTGGCAGAGGAGAATATAGTCACTGTAAAAAGTGGAAGAAGCAGTGGCAGATGGAAGAGGTAGACAAGTGTGTAATATATCTTTAGAGGTCAGTGGTCAGCTTGTCCAGCAGTTAAAAAGCCTAAGAAATCCTAGACAGGCAGGATCCTCCATCCTGTATCCATTCTTTTCTCCAGACTCTTATGAGAAAAATAGGAAAGAAATTAGATAATGACCCTAATAGTGCCACCTGGAAGATGTGAAATTCATTCACTGTAAAATTGACCCACATCTTTCTCCCTCATGATGTAAAAGGCTTGGTCTTTAGGGCAAAGGATAGCTACCAAGGACATGGGTAAAATTCCATCTCAGTGAGTGCAAGGGGTGTTTACCAGCCCCAATCTCCCTGCCTCACCAAAGAGAATGAAAATCCTTAACCTCCAGAGGAGAGAATCTCTAGTGCGAAGACTGGGAATACTGCAGGGGACCCATTCCACCAGAGCAAGGAATAGGGGGCAAAGAGGAAAATCCTCCACTTCTGGCAAAAGAATTGACATGCTTGTACAGACAAACCCCCAAGGCTCGGGCCCAGTGAGCACTCTGAAGATGGTGATTTCATCAACAGACACAGGCAAGGTGTTAATATCCAGCTGTTGGAGCTGCACAAAGAGAGAATCAGAAGCCAAAGAAGACCATGTTCACTGGAGGAGTTTGCCCACAGCAATAATCCAATTCAAACAAAGCACGACTTGACGAGAAGATAAATGTGAATTATATGCTAAATGCTTATTGACCTCAGTGTCTCTCTCCACATATAGATCCAACAAAATTGCAAGGCATATATATATATATATATATATATAAACAGGCCAGAAAATGCGATCTGAGACAGAGAATCATCAGAAAAAGACTCAGATATGATGTAGATGTTGTAATTTGAAACAGGGAAATTGACTATTACAAATATGTCAAAGACTGTAATAGAAAAGGTAGACTACATGCAAGATTAGATAGGTAATTCCAGCAGATATTTGGAAATTATAAAAAGAATCAGACAGAAATGACAGAATTACAGCCAAAATGTGCCATTTGATATCCTGTGCTCGATTCTTTCTCCCCCTCTTTTTCACCATCCACACCACTGAAAAAAGCAATCTTTCTTAACGATCAATGTATCATAGCTCTTCTCTGCTTAATACTCTTGAAAGAGTAGCCATATGATGAAAAATGAAGAGGATCGGAGCTAGACAAATTGAGAATCAAATGCCAACTTCATCACTTCTTGTCTGTGAGATCCAGAAAAACTGAGGGCAAACACTTTCTGGGCCTGTGTTTCCATCTGAAAAGCAGGAATGATAATCAGCCTGTTATGAGGATTGAAAGAAATCATAAAACACCATTAGTCATAGCACATGAAAAGGAATTAATAAGAGGCTGAAGCTCTTATCAACTCTATTAGATCCTAACCTTTAGACGATGGAGGCTTTCTTTGCTCATGCCATTATTTAGTAACCCAAGTAGCATATTAATATTTTATGTTGTATCTAATCAAATCTGAAATCCTTAAGATATTAAACTTTCCTGACACCCCCAGAAGGTCCCAGTCCCCTCACGTCTTCTTCCTGACTTTCATTAGCATTTGTGGTTTGTATCAAGGATGCTGCATTTATTGTGTTTCTCTTTTGTCTTCTCCAGTTAGCTCAGAAGAGCTCAAGAACAACATGGTCCCCACCACTCTGTCTCACTCTGCCTGGTAGAATTTCAATGAACTTTATGTTTTACTCTTAGTAAATATCACATTGCAATCAAGATGTGAAAAGAAAGTAGGTTTTTTTGTGATGCTCTGAGAAAGTTCTCTTTGGAATTTTCATATTTCACACAATTTCAAAATTCACCCAACATAAACCCAGAAATTTGGGAGGCTGAGGCAGAAACATCACAGGTTCAAGGCCAGCCTAGAAACTTAGTGAGACCCTGTCTCAAAATAAAATAAAAAGTGTTGGGTATGTAGCTCAGTGGTAGAGAACTTGTATAGTATGTGTGAGGCCCTGGATTCAAGCTCCAGTACCTCCAAAACAAACTCACACACACACCCATGATGAAAAATGTCATATTACTATCACATAAATTAAAGGACACAGATGTGTACTTCATTGTTCCCTAAGCAGTTTTCTCTTGAATTCCTGGGTGTGAGCATAAGTTAAAGAAAACTTTCTGTATCACTTCCTTTATTGTCTCCAAATGCTCAATTTTTTATTCCATTTCTATTTAAGTTATCTTGTTTTCAACAGAACTCCTATTTATTTAAAAAAAAATTCTACCAAAATAATTTGACCCAGCCCTTGAATAAAAATGAAGGTTTTTCTGTGTGCAATAAATAGAATATATTCTTCCAAAAAAGACAAACACACAAAAGTCTAAAACTGTGTTTTATGATAAATATTGGTGAATTTTATGTAAATCATCAAAAAATTCAAAATGACAACTTTAACACAATAGCAAGTGAACACTTCTATGTTATGTTCACAATAAGTAGAGTAGATTGACAGTAGATTATATGTTATGTTCACAGTAAGTAGTACTCATTGTTGTGATGAGGCCTTTGTAGCTGAAAGCAAAAGGTCAATCTACTAATGTTTGATGGTAATAAATAAAAACTGGTGATGATACTGTAGGACTATGCAACCTCATCCAGCCTTTAATGGCATCTCTCCATTATTATTCTGAGTACAGTTTGTGTTGTACTTAAAGATGTATTTGCATTTTTTCAGGACTTTAGGTAAAGAGTAGTCTCTTGCTATTTTCTCTATTTCTTTATCACCTAAGGTGCCTAAAATAGATTTATAACACCCTTCACCACACTTTAACTGGTCTCTTCTGAAAATTCAAGTCTTTGCTTTTGAGTCATAGTGTCTTTCAAGAGGTGAACTTCTAGAGAGCAAAGATCTAGCACTACTCCCCAAATGCTCATGCAGAACAAGCCTTTTATATTCAACAAACTAATGATTAAAATCCAGAAGGAACTAGCATATCTTCTTGATCAAATTAAAAAAAAGAAAAGACATTGAACACTAGATAATTTTCTCAAGTTCACAGCTAGTTGATGACAAAACTAGGGATAAAAAAATATGATTTCAGGATTCCTGTTCTAATATGCTTTGGAAAATTCCATGCTGCAATATATAATCTTATGCAAAAGTGTTCTTAACTATCTATACATAGAGATATAAGAATACTGACCTTACCTAGACAAAATTAAAAAAAAATGGAAGGGGAGTGCCATTAATACCAATCAAGACAGAACCCTTTTTTCCCTTCCAAAATGGTAGGGTGAGGGAAAAGGGAATAGGGAGCATCAGGATATATCCTTAAAGAAATGTTACTTGCTTTGAATGGAATCTATTTGAATATTTAAGAAACTCAATCCAATGGAGGAACTATGTTAATTCAGTCATCAAATTATGCAATATATTAGACCAAAAAAGGAAGAAAGTCAAGAATTGATGCTGATTTTTCTTGTGTTTTGGTAACTGGTCTACTTAACTCTTGGATGTTTTTAAATATACTTACAATATCAAGCTACAAATATACATCTTCATTTTTCCTGGAGTATGAAACAGCCTATAAATCTACTGGAGACAGCTGAGATTGTCATGTCCCAAAGTATGCCCTTGTACTCCTGGGGTAGACAGAAGTGATGGAGGTGCAGAGTCTTAAGGAACTGGAAGTAATCTATAGAGCAAATATCACTGATGTGAGAGAGTTTCTGATTTTAGTTTTAGTTAGGTAAGTTTTAGTCCTCTTACCTAATAGTACTGCCCTTGGATTTCACACTTTCCTTCCCAGCCTAGAGCTCATGGTCAGTAATTTCAGCCACATCCTCTCTGGAACAATCAGTCTTGTATTTTATACTGTCAACCTAAAGCTGTTTTCTTGGGACTGCCAAGGACAGCTGTAAAAATAAAATCAAACCAACAAAAATCCAACAACCATCACAAGACTCTGACAAATTCCACCAAGAATTAGCTCTGACTGACTTTAATCATTTCATCTTTGCAGTCCCCTGATTCCTTTATACATCTTTGTCTCCCAAAGCTGAGCCTGTGATGAGATTATTCTAGTGATTTATTAAATTTAATACCCTTAGGAAAAAATAGTGAGGGAGCAGGATAAGGCACAGAAAAGAAATACAACAAGAATGTGTTTCTCTTGCAGGTAGACTGGCTTCACCCTGCTGGCACAGCTGACTTTGGATCACTTGTTGTACCCAGTTATTCCCAAGGAACATCACAACCTGATTTTATCATTCAGGCCTATGCTGATCTTATCCTATCAAAGATTGACTATCTAATCACCAAACTCAAGGGCGTTTGCTCAGCTCAAACCTCATCTATGGCATTGGCCACCATTGGACAATCGTTAACTCCTTCTCAAACTTCTACTGGGACAAAAAAACAAAAATGATATTAAGAAAATCATATGTCCTTGTTGCTTAGAGAATAATCATAGATGGAATATCATCCTTTCTATTTAAAGGTGGTACTGTGATAACCACAGTCAACAACAAAAGAAGTTGTTCAAATTCAAGAAGAACTGATTTTAGGATAACTTGTGGAACAGAACCCTTAGTGTGGTATTCATGTTTCAGTCTAGACAATGGTTCTGCATAAGAAACAAGAGGAAACCCCACCCTGTTAACACTGTGTGAAGTCAACAGAGAAAGAATGATTAAAAGATGAAATTCATAAAATAAAAACACTTATGTATTTTGGGGTTTTTTTAGTAAAATATTATGTTATTGGACCCGGTTCTTTCTTTTAACCTCAATAAATCATCATTTGAAATTACAAAATTCATTAGATACCTAGCAGTACTCAAATTATGGTAGAAACTGGAACTATCTGACTGATTTAGGATGGAAAACAGCCAGCACATATGAGTGAAAAGTGGACCTCTGAGTTATTCTTAGCTCCCTCACCTTTGTACAAATACTCTTCTATTTGGATCTACTCTCCAATTACATTTGCAGGTAGTAGCAGTGGTAGTGATGGTGGTAGCAAACTGGCAAACAGGGAACTTTCACTTAGTACTTACAACAGAACAGGTACAATGATGAACACTTTGCATGAATCATTTCATATTAAAAACCAATATGGAAATTGATAAAACTAACTCTATCTTTTTAAATTAGTACAATTTCTCTAAAAAGAAAAAAAAAGGATTAGAACCACCATATGATGAAGCTATCCCACTCCTCAGTATTTACCCAAAAGAACTAAAATCATCAGGCTATAGAAATAGAACCCTAACAAGGTTTATAACAACACAATTCAAAATAGTCATCCACAACATGCGTACCAGCCCACAGGCCTGTTAATGGATGACTGAATGAAGAAAACGTGGTATATATACAAAATGGAGCTTTACTCAGTCATAAATAAAATAGAAATTATGGTATTTTCTACTGAAAGCATGGAAATGGAGAACATCATGCTAAGTGAAATAAGCCAGACTCATAAAATCAAGAGTTGGATATTTTCTATCATGTGGTGAAGCTATAGCCAAATATGGGGGGGGGAAATATTTTGATATAACAAAGATAAAGAAAAGATTAGTGAAATAGAAAATGATTGGTGGGGAGAAGGAAGGAATGGGAATGGGAAGGGGTTAAAATGCTGAATGGATTTTACAACATTATACTATGTGCACATATAAATATGTCACAGTGAATTTCATCTATGTATATCCATAAAGCACCAGCTACAAATAAATTTTTTAAAATTATATAATAAAATTATTTTTTAAAGTTTAGTTTTCTTATAAACACCATTTCATCCATACCTAAGGTGTGTGGCTAGGTTGTTCCTACTTTAAAATTAAAAAAAAATGTTCACTCCTAGAAATGAAGGCTTAGGAGAATAGGTTTTGAAAAATCATCATTAGCCACTTTTAAGCCTTCATTTGTACTTGATTGTCTACTAATTCCTCATATCTGATAATAATGTTTAAGGTAGATAGCTTTACTTAGAGCAGTGTCATTTTTAAAGCTCCTTATAAGAGAATCACATGCTCTATGGCTAGAAACTTAACAAATCATCTTTAGAAGTCACCAAGAGGGACAAATGGACTTCCATAATTCCATTTTTACCAACTCCTTTTTATAGTAACTGCATTTAAAAGTCAATGTGGCTGCCACTGATCCATCTTGGCATTCTGGCTGATCCTCCATATAGTCAATCTTGCCGCTTTAAACCATCAGTATCTTCAGAGCAAGTGTGTCAAGCAACGGGAACAGGGAGTTCAGCATTTCATTGGCTGTCTAAATCAATCATTTTTTGAGCATGAATAAGTCATGCTTAAATGGATGACTTCAGCCAACATTAGGAAGCACTTGCATGAGGAGAAGGTTGAAAAATAGAATAAATTCAGGTTTGAAGAAGCCACATTGAATTCTCCTTTAGCCAGTCTCATTTTTCCTCCTCTAGCAAGTAATAGATACACAATCATTTTAATACAAATTCTGCTTAACTCTCCTGAAACCGATTTAATGGAACAGCTTGTGATATTCTAGCAGAGAACTCATTCAGGAAATTCAAGATTCTGGAATCAGAATAGCGTTGCTGCCTTTCAGAACATGAGATGATAGATGGAAATGCTTTGCTATGCATGTTTACCAGCAGGCAGGTATATTTTATACCCTTGATCCCTAAAGAAGAACAGAAGGATTTTTTGTAACCATTAGCTTATTTCTTTGCAATTCCATCATCAATCTGTAATTCACTTCAGGAAGTGTTTTACCTGGACATCTGTCTGAGTATTTCACTGGTATCTTTTGAAGGTCACATCTTCCTATTTTTCTTACAACAGAATAATATTTTACCAAGAGCAATGGGTTATATGCTGAGGGATCTATCTACATATCTCAGTTTCATATGTTCCATGGCATCTGATACATGCCTGCTCATACCCACCCCACATACAAAAAAAAAAAAGAAAAGAAAACCTTAACAGTTAGGAGTATAGCTGGAGATCAAGAATGAAGAAAACAAGGCATCCATGCTGCATACAGACCCCAAACTAACACCGGTAATGCTTCGGGGCATTTCCAAAATCCTGATTCAGTGTTATCTTCCTCCTAGTTTAAAATCAGTGTTGACAAGCTTGGTTGAGACTTTTCCCACTTGCTATGTTTTGGATCTGAAATGTCCCTCAAAGCCTCATCTGTTGGAGATTCGATCCCCAATGCACCAATGTTCAAAGGTGGGGTTTTGGAGAAGTGACAGAATCATGAGGGCTCCTCCCCAGCGGATTAATAATCCATCGATAGCTGAGAGGACTCCCCCCAGGAGGTAATGGAAACTACAGGCAGTGAAGCTAGCCAAAGAAAGAAGCCACTGGGGGTGTGCCATGGAAGAGGATTTCTGGACCAAGGCCCCTTTTTCTTTCTTAGGTTTTCTTTCTCTCTTTCCTCTCTCTCTTTTTCTCTTTCTCCTTCTCAGTTGCCATGAGTTAAGGAGCTTTCTTCTGCTACATCCATCTTCCATGATGTTCTGTCTTGTCTCATATTTGAAGCAATGGATCCAGCCAAACACGGGATGAAACCTCTCACTCTGTGAGCCAAGATACCCCTTTCCTCCTTCAAGTTGTTTCCTTTGGGTGTTTGTCTTAGCAACAAAAAGGGAATGGACACACCATTATATATCAGATTAGAAGCCTCAAACAGCAGAAGAAAACCAGGAACTGCAGTGGAAGAAAGTCTGGACTCTATTAAAGTAGACAAATTACCTAGCAGTAGGAGGAAAACTAAATGAAGTTCACAGATTATATTATATTCATAAAATATCAGGCTATCACAGCAAATGAACTGAATGATACAGAGCAGGACCCAGGGAACTTTAATACCAGTAAAAGACCAGATAGTAAATGTTCAGCATTGTGAGCTGTATGGTTACTACCCCCACTCCTCAAGTCAGCTCAGATGTCACACAGGCAGCCACAGCAGACCAGGCCATGCTTCATGATAAAGATTCCAATAAAAATTATGCACAAAATCAGGCAGCACATAGTAATAAAAATAGCATACTATTGCAAAAAACAGACATGAAGACCAATGGTACAGAATAGAGGACACAGAGACAGAATGAGGACACAGAGACAAACCCACATAAATACAGTTATCTAATATTAGACAAAGGCATCAAAAACATTCATTGGAGAAAAGATTGCCCCTTCAGCAAATGATGCTGGGAAACTGGAAATCCATATGCAACAAAATAAAAATCAAACCCCTATCTCTCACCCTGCATAAAACTCAATTCAAAGTGGATCAAAGACTTAGGCATTATCACAGAGACTCTGCCCCTAATAGAAGAAAAATAGCCCCAAATTTTTACCATGTTGGCCTAGGATCTGACTTTCTTAACAGGACCTCTAAAGCACAAGAAATAAAATCAAGAATTAATAATTGGGATGGATTCAAGCTAAAAACCTTCTTTTCAGGAAAGGAAAAAATCAATAGCATGACGTGAGAGCCTACAGGATGGGAGAAAAATCTTTACCACATGCACCTTAGAGCATTAATCTCCAGGATATATAAAAAACTCAACATCAAACAACAAATAGCCCAATCAATAAATGGGCTAAGGAACTGAACAGACACTTCACAGAAGAAATAAAATCGATCAGGAAACATATGAAAAAATGTCCAATATCTCTAGAATTAGAGAAATTCAAATCAAAACTACTCTAAGATTTCCTCTCAGTCCAGTCAGAATGACAATTATCAAGAATACAAGCAACAATAAATGTTGACAAAGATTTGGGGGAAAAGGTACACTCATACACTGCTGGTAGGACTGAAAATTGCTGCAACCATTATGGAAATCAGTCTGGAAATTCCTCAGAAAACTTGGAATGGAATTACCATTTGACCCAGCTATTCCACTCTTTGGTTAATACCATAAGGACTTAAAATCAGCATACTACTATGATGCAGCCACATCACAGCAGCTGAACTCACAATAGCCAAACTATTGAACCAACCTAGATGCCCTTCATTAGATGAAGTAGATAAAGAAAATGTGGTATATATACACAATAAAATTTTGTTCAGCCTTAAAGAAGAATGAAATTATGGCATTTGCCTGTGCATGAATGGAGCGGGAGAATATCATGCTAAATGAAATAAGCCAATCCCTAAAAACCAAAATCCAAATGTTTTCTCTGATAAGCAGATGCTAATTCACAATAAGGGGGCAAGAGCGCTAGGGAACTATAGAGGTACTTTAGGCAGAGGAGAGTGAAGGAAGGATAAGGGTATGAGGAAGGACAGTAGAAGGAGTCTGGCATTATTACCCTGTGTACCCTATGATTACATGACCAGTGTGATTCTACATCATGTACAACCAGAAGAGTGAGAAGTTATACTCCACTTATGATTGATGTGTCAAAATGCATTCTTTCGTCATGTATAACCAACAAGGACTAATAAAAACATAAGTACAAAAAAAGAAAAACTTTTAAAAAATCAGGTGGCAGTCCACATTGGGCCCACAAGCTTTAGTATTCTGACCTCTGATGTAGATTTAGGTGAAAAATATACAGAAGTCTCAATACAGAATTTGAAATAAAAAATGTTCCTGAATGAAATATATAGATTGACATCACATATTTATTAAATTACAAAAAGTTACAATGCTTCAGTATATATAGTTTACAGATCCACAACACATTCTAAAAATATCAGAACATGCTTGAAACTAATAAACATACTATTCAAAATTGATTTTAAATCTGGAGGGATAGCTTATGGGATGGAGGGGTCAAGAACATCTGTAATGATTTTTCTTACACTCTTTATTGGCTACAGAGATATTCATTTTTACTTTCTATGCATTTTTGTACCTCAAATATGTGCATTCAGGATCCAACATGGCGGCCGGCGAGGAAGCTGCACTTTCAATATCTCCACATTAACGGGATCAGAAACACCAATTAAAACAGCTACATTCTACCTACTGAGGATCTTCTAGCAAAATTCCGTTGAAAGGAGACCTGCCGAGAATTAGTAAGTTTATTAGACGTGACAGTTTGCCCCAGACAAGTGAAACTTGACCGGCAGCGCGGGCTCAGAGTCCAATCCCGCGGCCACCCGCCGCTTCTGCAAGCGGCAGGCAGCCCAGAGCAGCGCGGCAGAAGGGTCCCCGCCCGGCCAGCAGACAGCTCCCGCCATCCCGGCTACCCTGGCGGCCCTGCTCTCGCTCGGCGAACAGCCACCCCACCCGGCTGGTTCTTAGCCACGCGGCTGCAGTCACCCAGCTTTACAAGCGGCCCCCGGCGGCCCTGCTCGGCGAGAAGGGTCCCCGCCCGGCCGGCAGACAGCTCCCGCCATTCCACTTTGTTCTGCAAACAGCCACCCCGCCCGCCTGGTTCTTAGCCACGCGGCTGCAGCCACCCGGCTTTACAAGCACCCCCGGCGGCCCTGCTCGGCGAGAAGGGTCCCCGCCCTGCAGGCAGACAGCTCCCGCCATTCCGCTCTTGTTCTGCAAACAGCCACCCCGCCTGCCTGGTTCTTAGCCATGAGGCTGCAGCCGCCCGGCTTTACAAGCGCCCCCGGCGACCCTGCTCGGCGAGAAGGGTCCCTGCCCGGCCGACAGAGAGCTTCCGCCATCCCGGCTACCCTGGCGGTCCCGCTCTTGCCCTGCAAACAGCCACCCCGCCCGCCTGGGTCTTAGCCACGCGGCTGCAGCCACCCGGCTTTACAAGCGCCCCCGGCGGCCCTGCTCGGCGAGAAGGGTCCCCGCCAGGCCGGCAGACAGCTCCAGCCATCCCGCTCTTGCTCTGCAAACAGCCACCCCGCCCGCCTGGTTCTTAGCCACGAGGCTGCAGCCGCCCGGCTTTACAAGCGCCCCCGGCGGCCCTGCTCGTCGAGAAGGGTCCCTGCCTGGCCGACAGACAGTTTCCACCATCCCGGCTACCTTGGCGGCCCCGCTCTTGCCCTGCAAACAGCCACCCCGCCCGCCTGGGTCTTAGCCACGAGGCTGCAGCCGCCCGGCTTTACAAGCGCCCCCGGCGGCCCTGCTCAGTGAGAAGGGTCCCTGCCCGGCCAACAGACAGTTTCCGCCATCCCGGCTACCCTGGCGGTCCCGCTCTTGCCCTGCAAACAGCCACCCCGCCCGCCTGGGTCTTAGCCACGCGGCTGCAGCCACCCGGCTTTACAAGCGCCCCCGGCGGCCCTGCTCGGCGAGAAGGGTCCCCGCCCTGCCGCCAGACAGCTCCCGCCATTCCGCTATTGCTCTGCAAACAGCCACCCCCCCGCCTGGTTCTTAGCCACGAGGCTGCAGCCGCCCGGCTTTACAAGCGCCCCCAGCGGCCCTGCTCGTCGAGAAGGGTCCCTGCTCGGCCGGCAGACAGCTCCCACCATCCCGGCACTCCTGGCGGCCCGCCCGCTCTGCGAAGAATCACCCCGCCTGGCTCTTAGCCACGCAGGCGCCATCTGCCTGGCTCTGTGGGGGCCCCCGGCGGCCCAGCGCAGCCAGAAGGGTCCCCGCCTGGCCCGACAGAAGGCACGTGCCCTTCCGGCTCTGCTAACGGCCCTGCCCACCCGGGAAAGGGCTCCCCCCCTTGAGAGGATGGGAAGGAAATCTAACCAAGCCTCTATGAATTAGCGAACTGGGATCTAAAACCAGAGATTGTGTCAGACCAGAGACAAGCCAGTTCCACCTCTCCCTTCGGTCACTCCTGCAAGGAGCCAGGGGCCCGCCATAGCTGAGAGGGGAAGTCACCAAAGATCGGCCAAAGAGATTCTTTCCCAGCGGATTCTAAATTAGCAGGAGCGGCGAGGGAGCCGGCCGGAGCTGGCGGGAACCGCGGCAGCGGCACGGGAACCGGCGGGAGCTGAGGCGGCACTGACGCAGGAGCCTGCGGGAGCCGCGCGGTGCGGGTCTCCCAGCTACAGCTCCCACCAGTGCTGACAACTGAGGTCTCTTGCACCAGATACGGGGGCGTGGCTACCAGAAGGTAAGCAAATTTGCTGGGGGTTCTCAGCCCCAAGCTCTACAAACTTAGGGCCTGAGGGAGGCAAACAAGGAGAGTGTACCCAGGCACTAATGAAACAGCTGCTCCACGCGTGTGCAAGGTAGGCGGAACCGTGACCACCGACAAAACAGGCCCAGTGGCCCGCCAGATACATCGCCCCGGTTGGGGGAGGGGCAGAGCCGCCACCAGCGCCTTTTAGGTAGACAGATCTGCAACCGACAGACAGAACAGGCCTAGTGGCCAGCGGAGGGGCAAAGCCGCTGCTCACGCCTGCAAGGTAGGCGGACCTGTGACCACCGAAAGAACAGGCCCATCGAAAGTACAGGTACAGCGGCCTCCTGGCGTGGAAGGCACATTGCCTCAATTGGAGGAGGGGCAGAGCCACCGCCAAAGCCTGCGAGGGAGACTTTGCAGCTATACAAGAGCAATATAAATATATAGGGGGAAAAATCAATAACACAACAGTTTCACCAAGCAGAAAGAAACGCGATCAGTATGAAAAGACAAGGAAAGAAAGGACCACAAGCAATGCAGGTCAACTCAACTTTAGAAGAGGTAATATCTGCAGCAGATGGAATGTCAGATAAAGAATTCAGGATATACATGCTTCAGATGATCTGGAGTCTCAAGGAAGACATTAGACAGCAAAATCAGACAATGAAAGACCACTTCGACCACTTCGACAATAAATTACATAAACAAATCCAAGAAGCAAAAGATCAATTATACAGGGAGATAGAGGTTATAAAAAACAAACAAACAGAAATCCTGGAAATGCAGGAAACAATAAACCAACTTAAAAACTCAATTGAGAATACTACCAGCAGAGTAGAACACTTAGAAGATAGAACATCAGACAATGAAGACAAAGTATTTCAACTGGAGAAGAACATAGACAGCTCAGCAAAGCTGTTAAGAAACCATGAGCAGAACATTCAAGAAATATGGGATAACATAAAGAGACCCAACATAAGGGTCATGGGGATACAGGAAGGTATTGAGGTCCAAACCAAAGGAATGAGCAATCTATTCAACGAAATAATACGAGAAAACTTCCCAGACTTGAAGAATAAGACAGAATCCCAAATCCTAGAAGCCTACAGGACGCCGAATGTGCAAAATCATAAGAGATCCACACCTAGACACATTATAATGAAGATGCCCAACATACAGAATAAGGAGAGAATTTTAAAAGCTACAAGAGAAAGGAAGCAGATTACATTTAGGGGTAAACCAATCAGGATAACAGCTGATCTTTCAACACAGACTCTGAAAGCTAGAAGATCCTGGAATAACATATTTCAAACACTGAAAGAAAAGGGGTTCCAACCAAGAATTGTGTATCCCGCGAAATTAAGCTTCAGGATGGAAGATGAAATTAAAACCTTCCATGATAAACACAAGTTAAAATAATTTGCAGCTAGAAAACCATCTCTTCGAAACATCCTCGGCAAAATATTACAGGAAGAGGAAATGGAAAATATCAATGAAAACCAACAGCGGGAGGTAGTACAGTAAAGGTGGGGGGGAATAATCAAAGAGGAAAACAAACCATGTTTAGTAACATAAATAAACAAATATGGCTGGAAGAACAACCCATATCTCAATAATAACTCTAAATGTTAATGGCTTAAACTCACCAATTAAGAGACACAGGCTAGCAGAATGGATCACTAAACAAGACCCAACAATATGCTGCCTTCAGGAGACGCATTTGATAGGAAAAGACATACATAGACTGAAGGTGAAAGGTTGGGAAAAATCATATCACTCATATGGACTTCGGAAACAAGAAGGAGTGTCCATACTCATTTCAAATAAAATAGATTTCAAGCCAAAGTTAATCAAAAGGGATGAAGAGGGACACTACATACTTCTCAAGGGAACCATACACCAACAAGACATAACAATCATAAATATATATGCCCCAAACAATGGTGCAGCTATGTTCATCAAACAAACTCTTCTCAAGTTCAAGAGTCTAATAGACCACCATACAATAATCATGGGAGACTTCAACACACCTCTCTCACCACTGGACAGATCTTCCAAACAAAAGTTGAATAAGGAAACTATAGAGCTCAATAACACAATTAATAACCTAGACTTAATTGACATATATAGAATATACCACCCAACATCAAGCAGTTACACTTTTTTCTCAGCAGCACATGGATCCTTCTCAAAAATAGATCATATATTATGTCACAGGGCAACTCTTAGACAATATAAAGGAGTAGAGATAATACCGTGCATATTATCTGATCATAATGGAATGAAATTGAAAATCAACGATAAAAGAAGTAAGGAAAAATCATGCATCACTTGGAGAATGAACAATAGGTTACTGAATGATCAATGGGTTATAGAAGACATCAAGGAGGAAATTAAAAAATTCTTAGAGATAAATGAAAACACAGACACAACATATCGGAATCTATGGGACACATTGAAAGCAGTTCTAAGAGGAAAATTTATTGCTTGGAGTTCATTCCTTAAAAAAAGAAAAAACCAACAAATAAATGATCTAATACTTCAACTCAAAATCCTAGAAAAAGAAGAGCAAAACAACAGCAAAAGAAGTAGAAGACAAGAAATAATTAAAATCAGAGCTGAAATTAATGAAATCGAAACGAAAGAAACAATTGAAAAAATTGACAAAACTAAAAGTTGGTTCTTTGAAAAAATAAATAAAATCGACAGACCCTTAGCCACGCTAACAAAGAGAAGAAGAGAGAGAACTCAAATTACCAGCATACGGATGAAAAAGGCAATATCACAACAGACACTTCAGAAATACAGAAGATTATCAGAAATTATTTTGAATCCTTATACTCCAATAAAATAGAAGATAGTGAAGGCATCGATAAATTTCTTAAGTCATATGATTTGCCCAGATTGAGTCAGGAGGATATTGACAACCTAAACAGACCAATATCAATTGAGGAAATAGAAGATACCATCAAAAGACTACCAACTAAGAAAAGCCCAGGACCGGATGGGTATACAGCAGAGTTTTTCAAAACCTTTAAAGAGGAATTAACACCAATACTTTTCAAGCTATTTCAGGAAATAGAAAAAGAGGGAGAACTTCCAAATTCATTCTATGAGGCCAACATCACCCTGATTCCTAAACCAGACAAAGACACTTCAAAGAAAGAAAACTACAGACCAATATCTCTAATGAACCTAGATGCAAAAATCCTCAATAAACTTCTGGCGAACCGGATACAAAAACATATCAAAAAAATTGTGCACCATGATCAGGTAGGATTTATCCCTGGGATGCAAGGTTGGTTCAATATACGGAAATCAATAAATGTTATTCACCACATCAACAGGCTTAAAAATAAGAACCATATGGTCATCTCGATAGATGTGGAAAAAGCATTCGACAAAGTACAGCATCCCTTTATGTTCAAAACTCTAGAAAAACTAGGGATAACAGGAACATACCTCAACATTGTAAAAGCAATCTATGCTAAGCCTCAGGCTAGCATCATTCTGAATGGAGAAAAACTGAAGGCATTCCCTCTAAAATCTGGAACAAGACAGGGATGCCCTCTCTCACCACTTCTGTTCAACATAGTTCTCGAATCACTGGCCAGAGCAATTAGACAGACGAAAGAAATTAAAGGCATAAAAATAGGAAAAGAAGAACTCAAATTATCACTATTTGCAGATGACATGATTCTATACCTAGCAGACCCAAAAGGGTCTACAAAGAAACTATTAGAGCTAATAAATGAATTCAGCAAAGTGGCAGGCTATAAAATCAACACGCATAAATCAAAGGCATTCCTGTATATCAGCAAAAAATCTTCTGAAATGGAAATGAGGACAACCACCCCATTCACAATATCCTCAAAGAAAATAAAATACTTGGGAATCAACCTAACAAAAGAGGTGAAAGACTTATACAATGAAAACTACAGAACCCTAAAGAGAGAAATAGAAGAAGATCTTAGAAGATGGAAAAATATACCCTGTTCATGGATAGGTAGAAGTAACATCATCAAAATGGCGATATTACCAAAAGTTCTCTATAGGTTTAATGCAATGTCAATCAAAATCCCAACGGCATTTCTTGTAGAAATAGAGAAAGCAATCATGAAATTCATATGGAAAAATAAAAGACCCAGAATACCAAAAACAATTCTAAGCAGGAAATGTGAATCAGGCGGTATAGCTATACCAGACTTCAAACTATACTACAGAGCAATAGTAACAAAAACAGCATGGTACTGGTACCAAAACAGGCAGGTGGACCAATGGTACAGAATAGAGGACACAGAAACCAATCCACAAAACTACAACTATCTTATATTTGATAAAGGGGCTAAAAGCATGAAATGGAAGAAGGATAGCGTCTTCAACAAATGGTGTTGGGAAAACTGGAAATCTATATGCAACAAAATGAAACTGAATCCCTTTCTCTCGCCATGCACAAAAGTTAACTCAAAGTGGATCAAGGAACTTGATATCAAATCAGAGACATGGCGTCTGATAGAAGAAAAAGTTGGCTATGATCTACATACTGTGGGGTCGGGCTCCAAATTCCTCAATAGGACACCCATAGCACAACAGTTAATAACTAGAATCAACAAATGGGATTTACTCAAACTAAAAAGTTTTTTCTCAGCAAAAGAAACAATAAGAGAGGTAAATAGGGAGCCTACGTCCTGGGAACAAATCTTTACTCCTCACACTTCAGACAGAGCCCTAATATCCAGAATATACAAAGAACTAAAAAAATTAGACAATGAGATAACGAATAACCCAATCAACAAATGGGCCAAGGACCTGAACAGAAATTTCTCAGAGGAGGACATACAATCAATCAACAAGTATATGAAAAAATGCTCACCATCTCTAGCAGTCAGAGAAATGCAAATCAAAACCACCCTAAGATACCATCTCACTCCAGTAAGATTGGCAGCCATTAGGAAGTCAAACAGCAACAAGTGCTGGCGAGGATGTGGGGAAAAGGGTACTCTTGTACATTGCTGGTGGGACTGCAAATTGGTGCGGCCAATTTGGAAAGCAGTATGGAGATTTCTTGGAAAGCTCGGAATGGAACCACCATTTGATCCAGCTATTCCACTACTCGGTCTATTCCCTAAAGACCTAAAAAGAGCACACTATAGGGACACTGCTACATCCATATTCATAGCAGCACAATTCACAATAGCAAGACTGTGGAACCAACCTAGATGCCCTTCAATAGACGAATGGATAAAAAAAATGTGGCATTTATACACAATGGAGTATTACTCTGCATTAAGAAATGACAAAATCATAGAATTTGGAGGGAAATGGATGGCATTAGAGCAGATTATGCTAAGTGAAGCTAGCCAATCCCTTAAAAACAAATGCCAAATATCTTCTTTGATATAAGGAGAGTAACTAAGAACAGAGTAGGGAAGAAGAGCATGAGAAGAAGATTAACATTAAACAGGGATGAGAGGTGGGAGGGAAAGGGAGAGAGAAGGGAAATTGCATGTAAATGGAAGGAGACCCTCAGGGGTATACAAAATTACATACAAGAGGAAGTGAGGGGAAAGGAGGGAAAATATAAGGGGGAGAAATGAATCACAGTAGAGGGGGTAGAGAGAGAAGAGGGGAGGGGAGGGGGAGGGGGGATAGTAGAGGATAGGAAAGGCAGCAGAATACAACAGACTCCAGAATGGCAATATGTAAATCAATGGTTGTGCAACTGAAGTGATTCTGCAATCTGTATATGGGGTAAAAATGGGAGTTCATATCCCACTTGAATCAAAGTGTGAAATATGATATATCAAGAACTATGTAATGTTTTGAACAACCTACAATAAAAATTAATTAAAAAAAATATGTGCATTTATTAAAGATGGGCATTTTTACTCATGTCACATGATATGCTCAGTCATTTTAATAAGAATAAAAATAAATTATGCAACTTAGTATCTGATTTTATCAATATTTTGCATGCATCAAAAAACTCATGCACATTACAATAATCATAAACTTTAAGTGAAAAATGGAAAAATTAAGTTAACTAAATACTTACTGAAAAATCCAAAAATACTTTAAATACATTCCCAGAAGGGAAAAATTAATACTTTGAGCCAAAATGCATTGATGCTTACAGTATCTTCTGTTGTAGATAATTACATGTGTGGAATATCACATCTGACTTAGGTAATAAAGTTTCTATTACATTGCAGTTTTTTAATGTAGTCAACATTATTTACAAAATGTGTGTGTGTGTGTATGTGTGTGTGTGTGTGTGTGTGTGTGTGTGTGTGTTCACCTCAACTTTTCCAGAGATCCTTCCTTGACTACTCTGAATAAAGTAACTCTATAGACAATGGAATGTTCCAGGCTGACTTACCTTTGGTAAGTGCAACTATCTTCCTTAGCAGACATTTTTAGGAGTTAATCTAAAAGGCATGTGGTTTCTTAAATCATGGAATTTGCACAAGTTGTTCCAGTATTAGTTGTCCCAAGAGCCTCTTAAATACCATTACTAAGAAATACAATCAGCAGCCAAGCACTTTTAAAGATATGGGGAAGAGTTCTTTTTTCCTAAATATTCAGTTCTAAGGATCATTTCTTAAAGGTATAAAATTTTATTCCCATTACTAGGAATCAGGATAACAAACTGACAGGAGTTATATCCTTGTAGGAAAAGAATAAATAAACACTTTTCATATAAGCATACTTTAAAGCAATCAATAGTAGATATTTTAATTCTGAAAAAGGCTATTATGTTCACACACATATTCCTTTAGTCTTCAACTAATAGATTCTACAAGCAAACAGCACCCTATTAACAATAAGCACAACAAGTAACTAAAACTTGTTTGCAATATCTTTCCCCTGTAAAAGGAAACAGGAGTTTTCTCCTTAGAGAAACATCTGCAGAACTAGAATCAGGGCAGGAACTATACCAGCTTATCTCAGAATATCTTCCAGTGCCACAAAGGAAGAAAGTATCACACACAGAGTAATAAGCCAGATAAATGACAAGAATTACAGAATATAAATGAAAGAGCTCCCAATAGCCAAAGTAGAACAATTTGAGCAAGAAAATTAAAAAAAAATAGTATTGAATTATGACCTAAAACATAAAATAAATATTCATGAGCTCATATTAATATAAAGATTGAATGAATTCATTGGGAAAACATAATAAATCACTCATAGAAAAATTCCAGATAGTTTATGAAGATACTCTGCCCTCCTTGAGATGGAACATCACTTCTCACTCCTTAATTCTGGACAGCTCTTAGTAACTCCATTACAAAAATATGATACAAACAGGAGATAAAAAGAGTACTTTACAGTAGAAAAACCTGACAAACACTACCTCAACTGGGTGATGGAGGTCAACATCAACTGTGAAAAGACATGTTGGTAGTCTGCACTGTTGAACTGATGTACTTAATGCTACTTGAGCTGTTTTTTTCCCCCAGGAATACATAACCCCAGTGCCTTTAAGAGAAAGATGTCAGACATCATGAAAATTGAGTGCAAAATAGTAGAGCAGCTCTCTTCAAAGCCAGGAGAGCCATTAACATCCAGGAAAGCTGAGGAACCGTTAGAACAAAGAAGATGCCAGGGAAATAGGAGAACTAAGTCTAATGAGATATCTGGGATGAGATTCTAGAAACTAAGGAATCTGAGTGAAGTGTGGACCAAACAATGTTTGATTAATAACAATTTATTTTTCTTTTGTGTGGAGGGTACTGGGGATTGAACTAAGGGGCACACGACCACTGAGCCACTTCCCCAGCCAATTTCATATTTTATTTAGAGACAGGGTCTCACTGAGTTGCTTAGTGCCTCACTTTTTTGCTGAGGCTGGCTTTGAACTCACAATCTTCCTGACTCAGCCTCCTGAACTGCTGGGATTACAGGTGTGTACCACTGGACCTGGCACAACTTCTTAATTTTAACAAATGTACCATACTAACATAAAATATTAATAATAGAAGAAACTGGGTGTGGAATACATGAGAATTTTTTGTGATATCTTTTCAATTTTTCTACTTAAGCTGTGATCAATATCAACTTTGCTGAAGATGTATTTATACAACAGTTTTAAATAAAGAGGCAGTTGAAGCCCTCAGCCTACAACCATGGAAAACAATGCTGGCCCTTCCGTACACACTCAGTAAATGTTTGTTGAATAAAAGAATGAAACTCAACCTTCACATAAAAGCATAAATTATCAACTACATTCATAACAAGTCTATGTTTGGTGCTACAAAATTTCCTTTGTGAAATTTAGATTCCTACAACCCATATGCAAACATAAATTTAAATAAACCATGTTCATCAGCAGTTGTCTTTAATGCCAGTGTTTGTGAATGTGTGCATGCACATGTGTGAATGTGGGCTGATTTCACTCCAATAGTCAGTTTGTCTGTCTTTATGTAATTCCCACATATTTTGATCACCACAGCTTTACAACAGAGCTCAGTACCTTGTGGTTCAAGGTTGCCAACTTCATCTTCTGCAGTTACCTTGATTGTACTTTGCTGTTTGCCTTTCCAGACACATTTCAGAATTAGTTTATCCTCCCCAGAAAGTGGTTTGATTGATGTTGTATTGATCCTATTGATTTGGGTTGGGGGGGAACCAATGAATTTACAATGACCATCTATGACCATTAAATATCACTTCCTTATCTAATTCCTTTTCAGCAAATTTGGTTTTTATTTTTCTGTGTAGAGGCTTTGTACAACTTTCATTTGGTTATTTTCTCAGCATGTGGTATTTGTTTTCACTTTTATTAATTTAATCCTTCTTAAATTTTACTTCCTGTAGCTGCTAGCTGGCATATGTTCTTAAACTATTTCTTACATATTGACTTTTATATCCAGCACACTGGCTAAATTCACTCTTTAATTCTGGTTGTTTGCTTATAGATTCTTTTGAAATTTTGGGTACATAGCTATGTCATCTGTGAATAATGATATTTTTTCCTTTGAGATATATATATATATATATATATATATATATATATATATATATATATATATAAACATAAAACAGAGATTCAATTTTGTCTTTTTTTCCTTCTCCCAATGGTAGTAATAGCTGCCTTGAAATCTTTCATTCTCATCCTTTTTCAATTCCTAATTAGACAGCAATTCCCCCCTGTTACTGTGTCTTTTGTGTTTTTTCCTTTCCCTTTCCATGGTCAATGTTGCCATGTTCTCCATCCACTTCTGTGCGGACTAGTTTGAAAGTTCTTTAATCATTCCTCCTATATCATATCTTTCTCCTACATTCATAATTGATTCTCTCATTAAGTTCTTTTTTGATGTCACATCAACTGCTTCTTCTCTGCCCCAGTATTTCACAGATTTTTACTTAGTGGAAAATCTAATTCCTCAACCCGTATCTAAAGCTCAAAAAAAAACCAAAAACCTAATCCTAAATTTGCAGCTCTTTCACCTCTGAGTTGCATCACTCCAACTGGTACTTATTTCATTTCGTCAAACTCTTTCATTTCCCTCCTATAAAACTGGGCTGTCTCCTTAACTGCATATCTGTATTTTCTTTTCCCTTAAAAATATTTTATACTTTTCAAAAATGCTTATAGAGCTTCCTGTGGATCCATTGGCATTATTCCACTTGATGTTTCTCTTGTGCTAATACTGACATTTCTATGCATCATGGTTCCAAAAATCAATTGTAAGTTCCTATGACTCAGGATGAACAATATTCCATGCGTACAATGTTCCAGGCATCATAGAGACAAAGGATCTGCCTATCCTGATCGTAAATACTAACAAGTCAAATAATAACTATTTAAATATGATGGTTTTAAATCCTGAAAAATACTTTAAGGTAAATAAACAATGTAATATGATAGAAAGGAGAAGTAACTCTGTGATTATTAGAAAGAAAATTTCTTAGAAGGTATTTGTACCAATAACAAATGATAAGACTCACCCATGACATGAGCTTAGAGCAGAGCATTCCAAGTGAGAAGGTTCTGAGAGATGAAATGGGTTCATGTACTGAAGGACCAGAAAGTAGAGCAGAAAATGATATTCTAGGAAGTTCATTTCCATATTGCTATGGACACATATAGTGAGTGAGATGAAGTTGGAGAGGCATGCAGATCACTAAAGGGCTTGAAAGACAATGAAAGTGCTTGGATTTTTCCATAAAAGAAATGGAAGGACAATGGATGAGTAAATAACAAGGCAGTAACATGGTGTGTGAAACCACTATGGCTGATGTGTGAAGAAGTAACTATTCAAGAGCAAAAGTAGAGGCAGGAAGGCAAGATTTCACGTGAAATTCAGTTTTTCTGGGTGAGAGAGAATGATAGCTGGATTGGAGTGGAGGCAATGAAGATGGAGACAAGGAGATACATTTGACAGATGTTATGGAAGTGCAATATCTGGACTTGCTGATGAAATGAGTACAGGTGGATGCAGGAGCTATTTTACTGAAATGACAGGAGACTTGGAGAGGAAAGTTTGTGATGGTTATGGTTTATTTATTACAAGACTAGAAAAAAATATATATATATATACACATACATATATATTCCAAATTTGCAACTGAATATAAACTAGAGTAAAAGAATTTGAATTATCCATAATAGAGGCTATTTATAATCATAAGGTGATGTATCCAAATGAGAAGAGGGGCTAAAACCAGCCCCTGAAGCATTTCAAATTTTTACACCCTGATAGGAGAGCCGTCAAGAAAAGATACCAACCAGGCGCAGCCAAAGCTGCATTAGGGAAACCAAGAGTGTGGCACACAGACAGCAATGGACGAGTGTTTGAAGTAAGAAGGAAGGGCAGACAGGTCAAAAACTACTGATAAGTTAGACCAAACAAGGAGGCATTCCCACAGATTTGGGCAACATAGAGACAAATAACTTTTTTAAAGTATTTGAGATGGATGAGGTGGTACCTGTAATCTCAGTGACTCAGGAGGCCCAGGCAGGAGGATTATAACTTCAAAGCCCGCCTCAGCAACTTAGTGAGGCCCTAAGCAACTTAGCAAGACGCTGTCTCAAAATAAAAAGTAAAGAAAAATAAAGGATTGAGTGTGTGGCTCAGAGATTCATCACCCCTGACTTCTATTCCCCAGTACCAAAAATTACACGTATAAAAAAGGAGTTTTGAATACTTGATATGGAAGTCAGTTTGGAATAGACTTAAAAAGTAAAGAGGTGACAAATTGGACAAGTCACAATTTTAAATTTTTTTATAAAAGGGGGAAAATATGTGGGATTAGCTGGAGCATTATGTGGAGTTAAAGGACTTTTGAGGTTTTGTGTTTTTTGGGGGGGTAGGTTACATTTCATTCATTTTAAGATGGATGTTTCTAGAATATGTCTGCATGCAGATGGGAATGACATGGTTGAATAAGAAAGACCCATGGTCTATGAGAGAAAAATATGTAAGTGGGAAAAAGATGTTTTAAAATACTGCTGAACTGATTTGACCCCAGCCCTTCAGGGTGATAAATAGAGCACATTCCTTATTGTCCATATTAGCAAAGAACTGGGTCAGCATGAGAGATAAAACTTGGCACAGCACCAATCCCCAGGCCAATCATGACACTCAATCTTCTCTTTTCCTTTGCCTACTAATTTATTTTACATTCATAGCTGCTAACAAGTTATGAAATATGTGTAATGTCATCCTTCTTACAGTTCCCTTATGAAATGAAACCAGTGTCTTCAAAGAGAAAATGTCCAAAATTATATAATGAAAAGAATGGAGAAACAATAAATAGTGTTAATCCACAGACTTGCAAAACAGTTTTCAAAAATATTGAAAAACATATTACACACAAAAAAATTGAAAATAAGGGCTGTTTACTGAAGAATGGACTAATTACCACTCATAGAAATTTTACAACAGACATTACTAAGGGATTGGAGAGGAAGGGAGCCTCAACCAGAAAGGTAGGACCAAGCTAGTGAAAAGATTTGATCTGGAATATCTCCCAAAGGATCATGTACAGAAGACGCAGTCCCCAGCTGGTGGCAATAATGGGAAGTGACAGAAACTTGTAAGTGGGATTAATCAGAGGAAGTAGGCATTTGGAGTTGTCCCCTATGAGCCTGTATCTTGTCCCTGGCTCCTTCCTGCACACACCTGAATGCTGTCTCTCCACCCACCCACACACGCCAAGCTCTGTCTCTCTGCTTCCCAATCACCTTGAGGGGAGCAGTTTTGCCTCCCAACACACTCCCTACTGTGATGCCCTGTATCCCCATAAGCCCACAGTGTTGAAGCTAAGAGATAATGGACTGAAACCTCTGAAAATCATGAGCCAAAATAAATCTTTCCTGCTTTAAGTTGTTTTCTTGAGTATTTTGTCACAATGATGGAAAGGTGACTCACACAGGTGGGGAACAATGGATAAGAAGGGGACACGTGGTATAGAAAGGAAGTCGAGGGGTAGCTCATTCGGGCAGGGCATGCACGTTTCTGCCAAAAGTCCCGCTACACAATTTTCAAAGCAGGACTGGGCCAGGTGAGATCAGATGGCCAGAGGGAGGCAGAGCAGCCCCAGTCTAAGCAAGGGAAGCTCCTACCAGACCATGCCGCAAACCCGGACCAAGTGTTTGAGGACAAAGAAGGCCAGGCTAGCATTCTTTCACACTTCAGGTTTCTCAGCGGTGGTCAGGGTGAACTTGAGAGCCTGTTAGAATTGGGGGCTGGCCTTGGTTTTGATGCTGACAAGGTGTATGAGCCCAAATGCCTCATGTCACCTCTTTGAAATTCAGTAACATAGAGAACTGGTTTCTGAGATTCTGAGTACAGTATTCCACTCCACCTTCACCTCCCCTTAAAGAATAAAGACTTCTGCAACAAATTCTCATCATTCAATCACTCCTCTGATCAATAAATCTAACTGTTAACATTTCCTATTAACTTAACCAAAAAAAGTATTCTTTTAAATACACTGAACATTACAAATTTGGTCCTTATATACTAGAAATTATTAAATAATCACACGTTTTGCACAACAGAAGCTGAGTAGCCTTTTAGATGACTTCCTTAAAAAAAAAACATTTATTTTTATTTGTAGGTAGACACAATATCTTTATTTCATTCTTATGTGGTGCTGAGGTTTGAACCCAATGCCTAATGTGTACATTCTTGACATAAACAATTTTTTAATAAAAGACATATCGTTACAATTAATATTTACTTTTTACACATTTAACTCTATTGAAGGAAGTTTTATATTACATTTTCTAAGCACACAGATATGTGAGATCACCCTAAATTTAAAAGTAGCTTTGTATAATTAATTTAAACCCTATTTTCAACCCAAACTAAATTAAATGAATTGCATAATTATTAATTACAAGCCTTTTATTTCTGTAAAGTTTTCCTTCAAAAATTCACTTTCTGCTCTGAAATTCAATGAATTAATTACATGCATTATTGTTTTAATTTTTAAAATAGACCAAAAATGACCATGTCCTGGGTCACAATGTTAAGTCTTAGTAAATTCAAAAAAAATCCATATGATCCCATACTTCCTATCAGATCAAATGGAATGAAACCAGAAATCAACAGAAACAGAAATAGTAGAAACTACATAAACACATGGAGATTGGACAATACTCTTTTAAATGAAGAATGAATCAAAGAAGAAATGAGAGAAGAAATTCTTAGAAATAAATTATAACAGAGATACAACATCAAAATATCTGGGTCAACATGAAAGCAGTTCAAAGATGAAAAGTTGAGGCATAAGGACCTGCATTTAAAAAAAAGAGAGATCCCAAATAAATAAGCTTATGTTCCACCTCAAGGCACGATACAAAGAAGAACAAACTAATCCCCAAATCAGGAGAAGACAGGAAATAATTAAGATCAGAGCTACAATGAATAAAATTAGAATAAAAACAATATTCAGGATGAATTCAATGAAGAATTGGTTATTTTTAAAGATAAATAAAATTTACCAACCCTTATCCCAACTACCCCAAAGAAAGAGAAGACCCAAATAAACTAAGTTAGAGATGAAAAAGGACACATACCACAGATACTTCTGATATCCAGAGGATCATTAGAAACTCTTTTGAAAATTGTACTTCAACTAACTAGAAAATCTAGAAGACATTGACAAATTTCCTGACACATATGACCTGCCCAAATAGAATCAGGAAGATATAGAAAATTTAAACAAACAAATATCAAATAATGAAATTGAGACAGCAATTGAAAACCTTTCAAAAAAGAAAAGCCCAGGACCAGATGGGTTGTCAGCTGAGTTCTATGAGAACTTTAAAGAAGAACTAATATTAGTCTTTTCAAATTATTCCATGAAATTAAAATGGAAGGAACACTGTGAAATATATTCTATGATGCCAGTATAACCCTGATACCAAAACCATACAAAGATACATGAATCAAAGAAAACTAGATGCCCTTGACAAACATAGATGCAAAATTTCTCAATAAAATATTAGAAAACTATATTCAAAAACATATCAAGAAGATAATACACTATCATCAAGTGAGTTTCATCCCAGGGATGCAGGGTTGATTCAACACATGCAAATCAATAAATATAATTCATTACATTATTAGAATTAAGGACAAGAATTACATGATCATCTTCATAGATGCAAAAAAAGCTTTTTAATAGAATCTAGCATCCATTCATGTTAAAAATTCTGGAGAAGCTAGAGATAAAAGAAACTTACCTCAACATTATAAAAACTATAAATGACAAACCCAAATCCAACATCAGTGTCAATGGAGAATAGTTGAGAGCATTTCCTCTAAAATTGGGAACAAGTCATGTTCCACTCCACTCTCACCACTTCTATTCAATATGATTCTCAAAACACTAACTAGAGAAATCAAAAAAGAGAAGGGAATTAGAAGGATACTTCAAATAGGAAAAGAAGTCAAACTATCTTTGTTGACTGATGAATGATCCTGTGTCTAGAAGACCTAAAAAACTTCACCAGCAGACTTCTAGAGCTGATAAATAAATTCAGAAATGTTGCTACTTCTAGAAGAAAATTTAGGGTCAACACTCCATCATGTAGGTGTAGGCATTGACTTCCTCAAGAGCCTTGAAGCTCAAGGGGAGGGATGGAAAAGGAGAGAAAATGTGGAATGAAATTTTAGTATTTTGCTATGTGCATAACAAATGCACCACAAGGAATTTCATCTTTATTTATATGTAGAAAGAATGAACCAAAAATTTTAAAAAATAGAAAGGATGATCAGTAGAGTAGAGGAAGGTTAATGAGGGCAGGGCGGAGGAAGAGAGGGCTGGGATGAACATAAACTGAAATTGAACTCCAGGCATTATTAATTTGTTGAGATGAACCCAACTACTGCATTATAATTATAATGATCTAATAAAATATATATATAAATTAAAAATAAATAAATAATAAAAAGTCTATAACATTTGCTTATATTATATGTATTTTTAGGCTATAGTTGTATATTGTGTGTATGTGTGTATTTACCTAAATACTTCTATACTTTTGTGTTTTCTTATTTTGGAAATATAAATTATTAAACTGAAAAATAGTTGAAGAAAATTAATAATAATTAAACTATGTAAGTACTGTGAAAGTAGTTCTAAGAAATTTTTTAAAACCCTAAAGTTTGAAAAATGTCAACATAATTAAGGAAAATGAAAAGTTGACCATCTTTTATCAAAAACATGTTTCTTTTCATGCATCAGTGATTAAAAAGGACCAAATTCATTTTTAAAACTTATTCTGGAGTTAAGATACATTTTTATAAATGTGTTACTACTATTTAAATACCCGGAAAAAAATTATAAAGCTAAGTAAAAAGATAATGTTGTTTTATTATGATTAATTCTTAATATATCAGGGTGACTTAAAATTATTCATCACGCTGCCACATAACACTTCAGCAGTAGACATACCTATTTACAAAAAAAAAACTTCATATTACTGCTGTCCAATACTAAGGCTTGGGCAAAATGCTCATAAAAGCTTTCTCCAGAGAGATCAGTCAGCTGAGGTTGTGGATTGCAGTTATAGACATTCTAATATTGTCCCAACGGTTAGCCTGAAACAAAGTCAGAGTGAAAATTCAAAGGACTTTGAATTTTATTTTGAAAATATAGCTTTTGCCTTCCCCCAAAAAATTGCTTATTTTTACACAGAGGATTGTATTCTCAAAGAGTTGAAGGCTGAGAATTACAAATTCTCTTATTTATTTTTGGTACTGACTCAGTGGCAAGTTCAAGGACAGATGATTAACACGGGTGATAGTAACTTAGAAAATGTTATCAATAGTTCAGCCCAAACTATTTATTTTCCTGTGTCTGGTGGCTATTTATCACAAAAGATGAGGGAATCAGAATTAGACAAGATATACATCATTTAAAATTTTAGAAATTTGAGGCTGAAGAGGACCTATAGCAAAGATTATATAACACATCCATTGTTTATAGAAACAAACAAATTAAAGCCCCAAAGTTGAAGTGCCTTACATACCCACGCACTCACACTCCTGAGGAAAATTCCAATACCTGCCTTGAAAGATAATATTTTTTCCAAATGATTCAAAGGTTCCCAAAATCTAAATTTATGTCAAATCCTTTCTTTTAAAAGAAAGTAACATTGTTCCCTATGTTTTTTTAATCCAGGTCTTCTGCTTTTCATCTGCATTTCTTTCCTAAAATGTATCCAAGAAATACAGTTTTTCTGCAAACCACTGAGGAAGAGCAGCAGGACTAAGGGGGACACTTCACAATGGTATTGGAGACTCTCAGGCTGCTCTCTTAATAGCCTTCTGCTGGACACCTTTGTGGCTGCAGTGTTTTGGTCTTCATTACACCTGAGAGAAAAGTGCTCCTATTTCTGCAGAGGTTCTTTCAGCCATCTCATAAGCTGTAGAGTTTATTTTTAAAAAATAATACATACCTATAGAATATATTTCTGATCATAAAAGCAATAATTCATGATTATTATAGAAAACCTAGAAAGAAAAACAGGAAAGATAATAAAAATCAATTACAATCTCATTTCTCCAAGAAATGACTGATTACATTGTCATAATCCATTCCCACTCCCTCTAACCTTTAGCTGTAGTTTTGAATCCACATGTTTCTGGGATATCAGATAATCCTTCAGTTCCTAAAGTGGTGGCCATTCAGTGCATATCCCATGCCCATGGCTAGAGTGATTGTTTGGAGTAAAACTGCACCTTCCAGATCCACTGAACAAATACTTTCCACATAAAGGGTGTAGCTTATTATCATGTTTATTCCTAATATTTCCCAATCAAGTTTTTTTATTTGTTTTTGGTATTTTAACAAAGAACTTTCCATACATATAAATGTTCTCTTTAGAATTTTGATATTTCTTTTATGCTTAAGAGGCCATTGCCTTTTAGAAAGGACCGTATCACTTTTTTTGTTTGTTTTCCTAGGTTTTATGCCATCATTGTTTGTATGTAAAAAAAATTAATATTAATTCTGAAAGTAGGTAAGAGACTGACTGTAAGAAGTACTCTTACGTCTATAGTTACTAAGGTCATTCTTCTTCTCTTTGTTAATTCCTAATTTATTTAACATTCACCCTAAACGTGTTCATTGTGTTCATTCTGTGTGATGAACACCACAGTGGATACAAAGAGTGTCCTGTGAGAATGAAATCAGGGCTTTAGTAAGACTTCTCAAAAATATCTTGTGGAGAATACTGGGAGAAAATTTTTTCCCCTGTGGATGGAGATATTAGGAAAGACAGAAGGAGCCAGTGTCTATGCAGAAGGGCAGTAAGGTGTTGAAAGAAGACATTGAAGAGAGTGACTCAGAGGTTCAAGGAGGGAGCAATGCAAACAAAATGATGTGCCTTTCCTGGGACTTCAGACACAGGAGAAGGAGCAGATCAGACTAGAGAGATGGAAGTCACCCAATACAAAGACCTTGAAATATGCATACAGAGGATGCTCACAATTTGTGCCAGAATGAGCCCCTCCAATGTGGTTAAGGAATTATGCCATCAAGTTCTTTTGTTTGGTTTTTGCTTTTTTAAGACTGAGAATTGACAATATTTTTAAGTTTAGTGGAAGAAAATAAGGTATTCTGGCCTCTATTAGCTGTCAAAGAAACTTCCTATGATAGATAAATGGGACCACACCTACAATTTTCTAATCTCAAAAATAACAAAAAATCTAAACATCACTCTAGAGACAATCACTACATTGTCCATCCTTCCAATTTGACAGAATACAAAAGAGCCAAAAATTCTGGACCTTCCTACTCAGAGACAAAAAAAGTTCTTCTAAGTGTAAGGAGGGATTAGTCAACTATAAGCAGGAAGCAAGAAGAGTGATGGGCAGGGTTTGCTCCTCCTCCATCTAGGTCCCAAAAGAGTCCCAAATGCTATATTTAAATTTTAGCTCAAAGACTAGTCTTCCTTTATATTTTTAACTGGTTCTTAGGCTTTTAGTTTTATCTTTGGACGTCTACTTTGTATTCTCAAATTGGGCTTTTGGCTGCTGTGAAACTAAATTTGAGCTTAAAGTGAACTATTTTCTCTGCTGCATTAATTTTCTCTACCCATTCCTTCCATAGTTTAAATCATGTTGTTCTTTGTGGCTCCTCCTGGGGACAAAGTAAACTTCATACAGTCAGTTTACAGCCCCCGATAATAATTTCTGAAAGTATGGATCCATCCCCTTGTGATTTTCATATATGTAGGAAAATCAGATCCAGACATAATAATAATGATCTCTGTATTATTTTTACATGAAGTGTTGATATTCTGCTGTCATACTGACTCGAAATGCCTGGAAATAATTCATTTTATAATATCAAATATTGGGCTGGGGATATAGCTCAGTGGTAGAGTGCTTGCCTCTCATGCACAAGGCCCTGGTTTCAATCCCCAGCACCACAAATTTTATATATATATATAAAATATTGGAAATAAGAGAGTATTACATTAACTATGGCAGGTGGAGCAAGATGTCCAGATATAACTAAAGTCTTTATTTGAACTAAATCCAAATATAGAATCCCATTGAATATGTGACCCCTAGCTTTTTATGGTCAGCCTATTATTTGAATGAAAAATTACCTCATTTAAACATAGTTCCAGGTAATGTTTTTCTTGACTTTTATACAATGAAGTGTTTTACTGCTGCTGCTGGTGGATCAGGTACAAATTTTCAAATCAATGTGCTCAGCATTTTTGGAGGAACTAATTCACTTTTCATAGAGCTACAATCATATAAATTTATACTCAAGCATTAAATACCTAGAAATATCTATTCTGTGATACTTATCTAATATGGTAAATTAATATTTTTATCTAGCTCAATCATTTGAACACTCTTGTTATAACAAAAACAAACTGTTCAAAAATATTAATTGTTAGAAGTATTTCAATAAGTAGATATAGTTCATACTGAACATTATGATAGATTAATAAATAAGTATAGACAGAATTTGATTAGACATTAGTTTATAATCAAACTTAAGTAATTTTCTGATAAAATAAGGAAACATTTATTAAACTGCATAAAAAAGTAAATCTAGGGTAAACTTCAGAAGAACAAGATGCATATCTTGAAACAAACATCCACATAAATAATATTTGAGCAAGTAAATTTGAAAATGATTTCACTGTTTAAAAAATAATAATGCCTTGTGGGTATTTCAAAATATTTAAGTCAAATATCTGAAAACAATAGTAAAATAGATGAGATGAGAAATGGAAGCTATATTTTGTGCAAATTTCTTACCCTACTGTGGAGTTGTGCAACACTGTTTGGAAACAGACTTATAAGTTAAGATGTATACTAACGTGTTTACAAAACCATTGTAACAAATGAAAAATAACAAGGTATAGCTAGTTACGACAGGAAGCAGAAATAAATCATAAGAAAATAAATACAGAAGAAGACAAGAAAAGTTGGAACAAAAAATATGGGACATATACAAAACCAGTAAAAACTATAGGATTAAATCAAATCATATTAATGATTACATTAAATATAAATGGTCTAAGCCCTGAATAAAAATATGAAAATGTCAATTTGAATTAAAAAGCTAACAACACCTATATGTTACCTAATAGAAACAGCAATTAAATATAAGGACAGAACTAGGATGTGAGTATAAAGATGTGGCAAAATTAATATAAGGGTAGTAATTTTAAAGAGGAACCATGACCAGGGACAGAGGGCATTTCATAGACATAAAGCAATGAATTACCAAAAGAACATGCAAATCGCATGTTTAAGTGCATTTAGAAAAAGAGCTTTAGCTGGGAATGGTGGCCCACATCTATCACCCCAGTGACTCAGGAGGCTGAGGCAGGGGGAACATGTGTTTGAGGTCAGCCTGAACAACTTAGCTACACCCTATCTCAAAATAATTTTTTAAAGGACCCTCAGTGGGAGGGTGCTTGTCTACCAGGTGTAAGATACTTGAAATTAAATTTTTAATAAAGTAACACATCATTACTGATTTAAGTACATAAGAATGCAGTTAGTTTAATGTTTGAAAATTAAACAATATAATTCACCAAATAAAGATTTTTAAGTTTTTAAATTGCTTTCTAAAAATAATAGAAAATAGAAACCATTGGAAAAAAATTCTAAAATTATCACAGTAAAAATATTGTAGTAAACCAGAATTAGAAATAACTTCCTGAAACTGAAAAATGAGATCAACAGAAAGCCCACAGCTATTATTATATGCAATAATGAAAGAACACATGATTTTTGCTTAGAAACAGGAGCAAACCACAGGTACCAGCTCCCACTACTCTTGGGCAACATAGTATGGGAGAGTCCAGTTATTGTCATAAAGTAAGAAAAACTAAATCAAGTTAATTGTCTTCATTCACAGATGAATTATTATGTAGAAAATCCTTAAGATTCTAGTCCAAAAAGGACAAACTAATCAATAAATTAAAAGGTTATATAGATCTACATATTAATCATGAGCAAATAGGAAATGCTTTTTCTTTAAAGTATCATTATAATAACATCAATAAATCGAAAACATTTTGTTTAATAAAACACCTCAAGTCTAGACACTGAAAACTACAATAATTTGCAAAACTGATGCCATTCAAAAATTAGATCTCCATAGAAAAGTAAGTGAAGCTAGATTCTCACTTGCCACATACACAAATCTATTCTAGAACTAAATATAAAACCTATGACCAGAAAATTTACAGATGAAAATGGGACAAACAACTATGGAATCTTTGATTATACAAAACTTTATTAAATGGATCACTAAGCATAAATCATAAAAAGTGATAATTGACAGTGAAATGAAAAATTCTCACTCCTCAAAATACTTTTAAGAAAATGACCTGCAAACCACACATCAGAAGAATAAGTTTGTAAATCACATCTGATAAAAGACTTATATCCAAAATATAGAAACTCTTACAACTCAATAATCAAAAGGCAATTTCAATTTTTTTTAACTTTTAAAGAGTTTCAATTATCATTTTTACCAAGAAAATATATGAAATACCTATTAGAGAATAAAAAGATGATCTACTTCATTTGTCATTAGGAATTGCAAATTCAAAGCTCAATAAAGTAAGTGGTGGAGAAGATGTGAAGAAGAGACATCCATTCATTGAAACTAAGATGTCATTACTGCAAGATGAATAGTAAATTCTGACATAAACAAGAAAATAAGTAGAGAAGCATGATAGAGTAGTAATAGGGATGTAAGCCACACATTCCGAGAACCCTGGGAGTGAAGACAGACATCCAGGGTCCTGGATCTTTAAACCATACCAATCAATACTGTGACTTAGCTACCAGTATGCTCACCTTGGCATCCCCTGGAAGCTTGTGGATTCCTGTTAGGTACTCTTGGATTTAAGTGTGGCTTACCTTGTATGCCAATCTTTTAATTGCACACTTGATGCTTTGAGTGAAGACTGACCTAATTTGGAATCTTTCTTCATATTTATTCCTCATTTTGCTATCACTGTTCTCATTTGTAGGATACAAGTAATTTTTAATAACTGCATCACTTATTCCCCCTACTCAAAACATCTGGTTAAAAGTAGCAATTGCCAATGAGAAATGAAGTAAAACTTTATCAGTAATGTTTGAAGTTTTCCAGGTCTGGACAGCACCTGACCTAACTCTTTGGATATGGTGAACTTGTTGGTAATATAGTCTTAATTCTGGGAAAGTTTTGATTAATTGCACTTCATTCTCTACTCTTTCCCATCATGAAAAAAACAAATACACATTAGCTGTTTCTTTTATCATTTCTTTGCCTTATGAGAGATTAAAGTTTTACTTGGGCCACCAAATAATGAAGAAGGTTTTACTGAGTGAGAATAATTCTTTAAGTGCCAAGAGGGTTCTAACATCTATGCTTTCAAACCTCAACTAGTATCTCTTACTGGTTCCTCTTTCCCTAATCTGATTTGCTACTGAATTACTCAGAGTTTTCCAAAGAAGCAGAACCAATAGAAAATGCATGTATAGACTTATGAGATTTATCATGAGAATTGGCCCTCACACAGTGATGGAGGCTGAGAAGTCCCAGGATTTGCCTTCAGCAACCCTTAGTACAAAAGTTGGTTGTGAAGCTCCACCTAAGTTCCCCAGCTCAACACCCTGACACAACTCAGTTCACAGCTGCAGACCTGAAAACAGGGAGTGTGAGGAGGGCACTGGTTATGTCCTGGAGTCTGAAGGCCCGAGGACCAGGAGTTCTGATATCCCAGCACATATGAAGAAGGTAACCTAGCTCAAGAGAGAGAATAAACTGCCCTGTAATATCTAACCAAAGTGCCAGTGAACAGTATGATGTCACCCATATTGGTGAGGGGGTAATCTTCTCTACTGAGTCTACTGAATAAACTACTAATCTCTTCCAGGAATATCCTCACAGACACACCCTGACATAATGCTCTAACAGTGACGTGGGTGAGCATTCCTGAGCCCAGTCAAATTGACACAAAATTACCCATGGTAGGCAGCGTTTGAGACATTCAGAACGACCTTTAACAAATGAGTTAATAAGTGATCTAATTTTCCATTCCATGACATTTTTCACTCCTGTTGTAGGATCTGCCTTGCTTTTCAAAACCTGTGTTCAGTTGTGTTCATCATGTGTCTTCTTGAAGTCACACTCAGAAATAGCACCGAGAAATCCCGATATGGAAGTGGTACCCTAAAGCATACATATGGCCTGATGAGGGTGTATTCCTATGCATTCCTTCTCAGTACACACAGTACATAAGCATAGACATGATCATATGTCACTGAAGATTTCTCATTTCTCAAATACATAATTCAATTCCTTGTATCTAAAATCCTAGTTATTAAAGCTATATATTCTTATGTAATGAGTTTCTCACATTTGGATGAAAATTTCTTGTTATTTCTAAAATTACACATGGGAAGTATGTTTCTATCTTTATTGTCACCTTGCTCTACATAAGTATATGTCCAAGATGATGCATTAAGGGATTATGCTAATTAAAAATTAAATGAAGACTTTAAGTTCACATAGAAATTGCCCAGATTGGTGGCGACATACCTGAATCTGCAGGCAGCGTCAATTCCTGTTGTTAGGAGTCCCTGTTTTGGTAACCATTGAAATTATAACTAGGCATCTTTGGATTTCATGATAATTCTGTGTAGGGGAGACCCTTGTTGCCCACAGTTCTGTCATTCTCAATAAAAGAAATTCTCAAATCCTTTGAAGTAAGAAACCCAAACAGGTGGGGTAATTGGCATGGGAGTCAAGAAGGAGCCTGGGAAAAGAGCAAAAGGGAAAAGAAGGTCTTGCCTGCCTCCATCCCCAGACTTCGCTAAGGTCCTGCTCATGTGGTGCTTCTGACATGGGTTAGAGGTGGAAAGCAGAGGAGTTTGGGGAGCTTTGGGAGTCATTCCATCTGGCTCAGGGAAGACAGAGTGGGAGTGAGACGGGATTCCACCTGAACATCCCCCTCCCGCTCCTCCTGTTCTCCTCCTTCTGTCACCTGTCCATCACTGGCCTGTCCTGAGCGCCTCTCTCCTTATTCTGGTATACATTTGTGTCGATAAGGTATACAGCAGAATGCTGGGGAGACTGTGTCTCAGAAGTCATCATGGAGCAGAGCTTTAAAAGGGAAAATGGCAGATAATTCACTTAACTAGGATATGTGATTTCAACCAGAAAATGAGTGCAATTAACTGATCAAAAGAGGAAGGCCAAATGGGAGCAAGTCAGAGGGAAAGAAAGGATGCAGATGTCATTTCTCTCTCTCCTAAGGCATGCTTCCTAAGTGCACCCGGGAGCCTTGCTCAGGGAAGTTCTCATTACTATAAGAAACTCCACCTACGTAAACTGAGTTCGTGCATACCTACACACACATACATCTTTCCAAGATTTCTAATGTGCTTATGAATATCAGATGCCACAGGAAGGTAGTGAAGTGATATCTGAAGACATTTCCAATTCCATTTGAAAAGGATATACATTGTGAGAATCATAAAAATAAAACACAAAGGAAACTATGCTTATCAGAATCTCTCTATTTGCTCACTTGAGTCCTGAATACACATGCAGTCCTTCCACAGGGCAAGCTGGGGAAATCAATACTGTAAATGAAATCCCATTGGCATCCTTTTTCTCATCTCAGCTGCCGTGTGAGCGAAGACTGGTAATACCTCGAGAAATAATGCCAAGCTTCAGTCTCTTTTACCCTCGTCCCAAACAGATGAGCAATTTCTGAAAAGCAACTGTAGAAGATGCACTTTTACCTCTTCATCAAAAACGTATAAAAATGAAATATACTGTGATATTTATTACCATGTGGATTATAAACCACCATGTTGATCCAGTACAAATGGCTTTTTTCTCGGTGGTGCCAACATTCAAAAGTGATGATGTGAAAAGCCCTAGACTTTATGACAGCTTAACTAGAAATACATTACAGCTGCTATATTAATATGTAGTTGTGGCTTTGCTATAAAGTTTGAATATGAAAAGAAACTCTGAACCTGTGCTCTGCTATAAACTTTAAATATGCACAAAGATATGTTCACAAAGCAGCAGGAGGAGGCTGAGATAATGTTTATATGAAATGATGCTGCTCCTTCTTCTCAGCCTTAAACCTTCAAGGTAGTTTTTACATTACATAAATTCAATATTAGCAATTGAATGACTTGTATCATTTTTCACACAGCAAATTAAAAAAGCTGGCCAGGAGTATGCAATTGTACATAGGTGCATCATGCATGGTAAGGATACCTTTACATTCCTGTATTTGTCAACTCATGAATCCCTAAGCATAGATATATTGAGGATCTGTAATAAATCAATCAGTGAGCAAATGCTGAGTAGCAAAAAACTGATGGGTATTGACATATTATTTTGAAAGTAGAAAATTTATTTCCCCTATGCTCCTTCATATGCATAAATATTGTGGTGCTACATTTTTAATAACTGATTTAATACCTAAAAGTCAGTTTGGTCAATGTTTTGGCTTTAAGTGGACACAATTTTTCCCTGTCATGTAACTGCTGCTGTGGTACATACCAAAATAATATTGTACTGGCTCTTAAATTAATTTTTTTGCAAATATTCTAAGACAGAAATATAACCTATTCTTTTCTGAGGGTGAAGGTGGGCATGCATTCTGTGTGGAGCATGCACTCCAGAGCACAGCACACATTTAAGGACCCAATATCTTTATCCATTCTAGCAGCTTCATTAGTTTTGTAAATCATCTAAATAACAGAAACTAGAAGGGAACAAATTAGGTTAATTGTTGTATCATTGCATATTTTTAATGTTTTTTTTAACACAGTCTGCAATTGGTGGTTAGGAGTGCTAATTAAAAATTAAAAAAAGATAATATCAATGACTTTTCCTTAAAGGAAGATCAGCAACCAAAAGGGCAAGGAATATCCAGGTTGTTCATTTGGTTGGGGAAGGTGGTCTACAACAGCATGAAACAAAATTAGCATGCCATGAATTCCGGGTGAAGGGAAGAAAGCAATTGGATGAGCATTTGGAAGTTACCTACCATGTCATATAATTAATGCTGGGTTTTTTTAATATATTATTTCAATTAATTCCCCCAAAATTTTCAAATAAAGATAAAAGTAATAGTCACCTGGTTTTAGATGAAAATAACTTGCCCAAAGGTAACACAGCTGGTACTTTTGCAGATTTCAACCCTGTCCATCTGAAGAGCTTCAAAGAGAAGGAGGCCAGTTGCTTCTCCTGGCTCTAGATAGGCTCAGACAGGAAGAGAGAGGGAACCTCATTTTTTAATGCATGTGCTATGTATGACAGAACAAATTAAGAAAGGAAAATTATAGTAACCCAATGATGATGTTTGAGAAGAAAGAGGCTAAGATAATAATTCTTCCAAATTTAAATTATTTTATTCTGATTTGTCTTTAATACTCTATGCTTTATAATTATTTTTTTCTTTGAAGTCATTCGTTAAACAGGGTTTCAGCTGAATCTTTGCTAATCTATTCTGTGATGACTAGAACTACTTAATATGCCAAGATCTATAACGAATCTGTCCTGTTTTTAGCCCCTAGGTAGATGTGGCTATTTAAATTGATACATAAATTAATTAATGGAAGGCCAAATTGAAAATTCAGTTCCTAGTTCACAAAAGCCACATTCGGGGGTCCCATAGTCACCTGTGGCTAATAGGTACAATGGCAGCATTGCAAATATAGAACATTTCCATCAATTCTGAAGATTCTACCAGACAATGCTGCTATGGAGCAAGGATCATGGGCCATGGCCAGCAACCAGCACCAAACTGCCATGTGCTTTTGTATGTAAACCTTGCCTGGAACATAGGCACGACCCTATCTTATGTGTTGTCCTTGGCTAAGTCTCTGCCCTGCCATATGGAATCCTTTACAGAAACCATTTTGCCAACCCCTGGTCTAGCAGATGGATATCATGGAGGCATGATAGTTTAAATCCTGACAGAAATTAGATTTAATGTGTCTAAGCATTCTTCTTGTTTGCCAAACTGAAACTATAATAATACTAGTCCTACATATAATTATCCATAATACTGATTTTACATGGTTTTGTTAGGATGATGTGAGAGAATGTATACAAACCACTCAGCACAAAGATTGGTATATTGTAAGTTCTCAAAAAAAAAGTTTCACTAATATTTTCATTATCATTCTTGCAACTAGTAAAAGATACACAAAGTTTCCCTCCCTTTCCAATCCAAAATCAGATTCAAAGCTTAAAAGCCAACACATCTACCAAAGGCATCAAGGCTCTGTACTTTTTAGGCATTATGGTACCGATGGTATATTATTTGTTTGAGATGATTTTTTAATTATGTATTTTTAGAAATTTTATACATATTTTTCTACCTCAGACGTCAGATGCATGAGAACATCTGAAATCTATCTATAAGCCTGGAAGTCAAACATTATCTAATATTCCTTTGGTTCCTTCATTCTGTGAAAAGATGTGGATAAGCTACATCTGTCTTCCAAGGTTGATAAGATCCTAGTTCCCAATTATTTCACACTTAGGGAAAGTAGACTCAACTTCTGAGTTTGATCACAAGCAACATGTGCAGTTACTAAGATTTTTCTTTATGGAAAAGTTTCTGCTATCTGAAATAGCTCATTCTTTTAAAAGGCTAGGGGTAGTCCACTAAGTATGTACCTGATTAACAGGTCATTTACAGATGGTGGGAAGCACCCTCTGACCACTGCGAAGAGTTGTTGTACTATTCCACCTTTTCCTGTCACCTCTAGAAGTGGCCACTTCTCGCACTCTGACCTGCCCACTTCCAGCCCACTTAGACCAATGAACCTCCTGTGCCCCCCTAGTAAAGCCCTCCCTCCCAGACACTAATCTGCCAGCCCAGCACCCAGATGTAGGCGGGAAAATGAGGTTGGCTGAAATAGGGTATACAAAGATTAGATCCCATGCAAACCTGCACAAGAAACAGGCTTTTCTCAGTTTTCCCTCATGCCCTTCTCTCCATCCATAGACACGTGTGACTTTAGCAATATTTATCATTACTTGCATGAATTAAAACTCTACCTCAAATATTAAACAGCAAAATTATTTCCAACTGAGGCTTGGAATAAAAAGTAAGGGTACAGGGTTCAGTGTTGTAGTAGATGGGTACAAAATAAGGACAGAAGGAAAAGGAGATGGAGACAAACCTACCTTGAGAATTGGCTGTCTTTGGCATTATGTTAAGCCTTAGCCAATGGTGATTTGGTAACTAATTCTGTCACCATACTTCCAAGGTGGTTGTTAAAATTCCCTTTCATTTCTGGAAAAGCTCCTATTCAAAGAAGTTAGTAATTTGCTACAGAGCAGAGTTAATAAGTGATATATCTGGGATTCATGTTGAATCCATCTTATTGCAGCATTCATTCCCTTTCCCCCAGGCTGCATTATGTTATTATTTTAAAATAATCTGTGGTGCTTGCTGTATCATGAGGCAAATTTTTTAATTGCTCTCTTTTTAAATGTGGATTATAGCACAGATTTGATACATGTGTGACTAGTCAAAATCCTGGCCCTGGATTTGAGTTATGAAAGACACATGAGAAACTTAACTGGCTCTTTCACTCACGTTTCCATTTCAAAGCCACATCTGACAGCAGCTGGTACAGCTTCTGAGCTTACTCACTAGCCAGGTACTGTAACTGTGCACTACAATCTGCATGATCTCTCTAGACAACACACTTCCTGGCACCCCAGAGCATTCTTCTCAATCTGGAACACCTGGACATAATGAGGACCTATGCTCTCCACTAGCTGAAACCTGGCCTTGTTCATTATTTCAGATGACTTCAGAGATTGCATTTCATCCAGTTAATCATCTTGGCCGATGACTCCAGACTTCTGCCATTCATACCCAGGAGAAAAGCACTATGGCATTTTGAATTTTTTGTTTGTTTGTGAAGAGACCCAACTTTAAAATTCTGCTTTTTCAGAGTTTAATGAAGCTTGAAATTGGTGACCTACAGAATGTTTTACATCCTAGTGTGTTTTCTGGGTAATAATAATGGTTGGACATTTTGTCTAACTTGCAAAGACTAACTCTTCGTCTCAAATGCTGTCTCAGAGGAACACAAAGTCGAGTGTGGCTGGTAAATATCACTGCTGCCATTGCTGTTTCTAATACATAGTGGCAACTCCCACCCAGGCATTTTCTGACTAAGCATGTTACTAAGGATTTCAAACACAAACCTCATTTATTTGAACAGCAAAAAGAATCCCGAGATATAGGTTTCATTGGTTTCATTTTGCCAACTAGCAAATAGATTCAGCTAGGTTAGTTAATTTACCCAAAGTTACCTCTAGAAAATGTTGTCAGTACATTTAGGCTGCCATATTCAAAACACCATAAACTTGTAGCTTATAAACAATAGAAATTTGTTTCTCGCTGTACTGGAGGCTGAGAAATCCAAGATAAAGGTGCTAGCAGGTTTGGCGTCGGATGAGGGCTTTTCCTCACAGGTGGTGCCTTTGTGCTTTGGTGTCCTCATATGCAAGGGGCAGCAAACAGGTTCCCTGGGGCTTATTTTATAATGGCACAATTCCCATGCATCCCTCTTGACCTCATTACTTCCTAAAGGCCACAACTCTTAGTACTCTGCCTTCAGAATTAGGTTTCAGTATATGAAATAAAGAGGGACACAAATATTCAGATCATAGATGACATTCACAGAAGATGATAGATATAGAATTTGAACTGTGATTGAAGGTCCTAAAGATGCTCCAAACAGTGGGTGACAAAAAATGAACATGCAAAGATGAGAATTCAGGTCTGAGTCCATCACATTTCACAAAACACAGACCAAGTGAATATCGAAAAGTGAGTCATTGCTTCCTAGGAATCTTCTCAGGATCCGCTGGAGCATAGCAACCATCTTTTGGGATTCCTGGTTTTCAACCCCATGCTCACTTTACAATCTCCTGGGGAGTTTTAAGAAAGAATCTAATATCTGAGCCCCATCAACTAGATCAGAATAAGTACTGGGTCATGGTCTTATAGTGACTATTTCTAATAGGTCAGCCAGAGCCCAAAGATAGTACAATGGTGACTGGAGTAGAAGCAATGCTGATATTTGACTGAGAATGAAGATATGGAAGAACCAGTAGATAGAGAAAAATCCTAAATAAATTCTCCCAGAGAATTTATTGATGTACCATAAGCTACATCAACACTTGTTGGTAGCTCATAGACCTGTCTGAGGAGCTAAAGTCCCTATAGACTCCCTGTACTGACCACTAAAGTAGCCAAGAAGGTCAGCAAGTTTATTAGAGTTAAAAAATATTTGATCAAGTTTATTAGAGTTAAAAATATTTGATAGGAGAATAAATGGATGAAATTATTTCAGTGTTCACTGGTTTTGCATGGGCTCATCAGAGGATTTCAAAAAAGCACTTGCACTTCATAAAAGCAGATTTCATTACCAAAACTCTTCATCCAATATATGATTCTTCTCCATGGGGGTTAATTGAATAAAACAACAAGAAGCAAAGTACAATAAACAGAACAAATCTGGGTCTTATCTCATTGGGTCAAGGCAGCAACAATGCTACCATTAGAAATTTCTGCTGTTTTGCAAAGCGAATCAGATATATATGGTTAAGCTGAAATAAAAACAGTAGAAAATCACTTAAAGTTGAATGGAACTAACTTAATAGGTCCATAGTAAATACTAAAATAGATAACATATTGAAGACCACAGAACAGCAGCAAATCAAAAGGATAATGTTTTACCACTTACACACCACTGTGCATATCTTCTGGAAGATTCCTTCACAAGGCTTGAGAAGGAAAATATGCTTAAGGAAGTCAGTGGTTCCCTGCATGAATGTGTGCTTTGTCAACTTCATCTCAGAGGTGGAGGAGGACTATCAGATAAATCCCCATTATGGGAAAAGCATCAAAATGTCCCCAAAATAGATGACCACAAAACAGTTAGGGAAAACCACAAACCCCTCATGTGAAACCACTAGAAGCTATCCATGGAGCCGCATTACACCGAAAGCACAAAATTCTGTATGTGAGCCAGAAACATCCACTTTTCTGCCCATTTCTATAGCACCCTCAAGCCAGACTGAAATGTTTTAGAAATCTAGGTTAAAAAAGAAAAGAAAGAAACCTACAAGTCCTTTCCCAGACTTTAAGTGGGAACAAATGTGCAGGAGCTATTGATGTCTGATTAAAGGTACAGAAATATTTTTAAGGTCTCGGTGCTCCAAATTCTTTGTGTGAAATATGAATGCCCCTGATGGACAATGAGTTTGCACAATAGATCTCTTGTAGACTTGCCCCTGGGACTTCTAATTTCAGTTCAGGCAGTAAATAAAAGTTCCTCCAAATTGTATTTGGACCTGGGTTAGAACTCTATGCACAAATGTATTAACGCTGTCAATACATTTGTGCATAGAGCGTTTTTTCCTTAAATGAAACACTAAGTACCTTGCTCATATCACCAGATATTCTGATGTAATTGGTTTGGGGTGTGACATGGCATCTGTAGTTTTCAAAGCTTCCAGGTGTTTCTAATATGTAGCAAAGAATGGGAACCACTGTGATAGACTGATTGCTTTCCAATCCCTGCATGTTTGTGTCCTTAAAATGTCACATGCCTGGTTTTCATAAAACAGTACAATCATGTCAACACATATCTAACCATCTTTTTTTTTACCGTAAGAATCTTTAAATTAGACAATCTGTACTCACTTCAGCCTCAACTCTCAATTCCCTCCTTCCTACTTAATATCCACCACACTTCACCAACCTCTTAGTCCTTGAACTTCACAAGCCCCTAAACAATGTAAGAAAGACGAAGATTAATTTGGCCCACAATAACTTAGAGGATTCTATTTATCACACATTAGCAAGTCCAATTCTGAGAAGTAGATGTTGGCAAAGGTTTTTTAGTTGAGCACATGAAATATTATTTCCTACTTGTCTATAGAACTCCCCTAACCCTAGCCACATTCCATAATAAATGCATTATTATCAAGAATGGCACATGAAAAGCTTGGATTTCCTTTAAAGGGCAGCTCACAATCCCAGGATCATCACGGGGTGCCCTTTACACCTTAGGATCCACAGCCCATCAATCAGGTTGCACACTCCCTGGTGGCCCATGCCACCCCTCCATGCAGGCATCCATACACTTACTTTAAGTCCCTGCATGTCCTCACTCCATATTCTGGCTTCTTGCAACACAGATTCAGAGTTGCATAAATTATATACAGTACATAGGAAAAGAGAATTGTCTCCCATAAATCATCAAAATGATTTGCAAATAAACTTCCTCAACATCAGAAAGAAAAAAAAATGCAGATGTGCAGAGTTTCATTCCATCATGAAAGATCCTTACCAGAAAAACAAGCTGAAATTCTACGGCTACTTAGTCTTTGGGGGAAGTTTTTAATCCTTCACATTTTTTAGTCATGACACAAGGATTCAAAAGAAGAAGAAGAAGAAAAAGGAGAAGGAGAAAGAGAAGGAGAAGAAGTAGGAGAAGGAGGAAGAGGAGGTAGAAGAAGAAGTGAAAGTCCTTCAGTTGCCATCTAGATTTACCTGGTTGAAACAGGGACTTAAATTCTTTCAAATATTAAATTTTCCTTCTTTCTTTCACTCTTCCACATTTTTCCTGTTCCCTCAGTGTGCTCAAATCACCCAGGGCAGAATGCTGCACTCACCATGCGCATGGTTTTCAGGGATTTTCAAGCTTATGCTTAGATATAGTCTCTCCTACGAAGCCTGGCACCTCCTGAATGCAAGGCTCTCCATGTGCATCCTGCACACCCTGTCTAGGTGTCTAGAACAATCCCTCTTACTGCATGGAAGGGTCTATTCACTTCTCTGCTCTGAGATCTTTCACAACAGGGATGCTGTGCTATTTGTCTTTGCAACAATAGTACTTAATATGATTCTCACTCCATCAATGCATGAAGTTTAGTGACTTATTGAATGCATGAAAGATTGAACCTTTGACATCAAGCTCTCTCAGGCTGTTCTCCCACTCTAAAACATAATTGCCTATCACAAGGGTGATATGAATATTAAGAAATATTTCGTATAAAATATCAGGAATAATCAGACCTTGGTAAAAGTTTATTCTCTTTTCCTCTCCATCTGCATCTCTTTTTTTTTTAAAAGGAATTGTCTTCATGTGAGTGGTCCTAGTTACAGAGCAATAAAGCAATAAAGATCAGAAAGTTAATATCATTCACCAACTGAAGCATGAGTAAAAATGCAATGCTTACTTCACACTTTGAAAAGATATAGATTTTACATAATAACACTATGTTCCCCATTTATGATAAAAATATTGAAGGCAGAGGAATGATTATGAGAGTACACAGAAGGTCAATTCTGAAATCTTGTAGAAGCAGTGTGGTATGATAATTAAGATCATGGGTGCAGAGAAACTTGCAGATAAGGGACTTGGGTCTCAAACTTCAGCTACTTAATAGGCAGAAATTTGTCCTTGGATGAGTTACTTAGTCTCAGTAAACTTCAGATTTCTCATCTTCAAAATGGTAAGGATACCTCATGACCTATGTTGTATTCAATGAAAACGTGTATATAAAGTACATAGTCAATGGTTAACAAAGTTGCTATTAATAACTATAGCAAACTGGGTTTTAAAAATAATCTGTGGGACTGGAATGCACACCTAAGAGTATGAAATTTCTCCTTTTCCTAGGAAATGCATGTCCGCTTCTTTGGAGAAATTTTTGGTGTTATTCTAGCATTATAAGAGGACATATTGAGAAGTTTTTTAGACTTTTTCCTCCAGCACGGGGTAGACAAATATTGAGTCAAATGGAGCTCTCCCACAGAATCTCACACATTGGTCCTAGGAGAAGAATGGGTTCATCACTAGGGTGACCTGGATGACCTACACTTGCGGAACCAGTGTCCAAGAGGGAATTAGTGTGAAGTCATTAAACCATGCTGCCCAAGAAACAGGAGAATTGGGGAAAATCTGAAGGGTTTGAGTCTATTTATGCTTCTCCCTGCGATATAACCCCTCCCTTCACAAGAGAAAAATGTCCCTTCCTAAGTCATATCATTAGATTGAGGTTCAATCACCTAGAACTGATATGGTTGTTTAGCCTGGTATATATACAGGAGGACCTCAGAGTTCTCGAGTTCAGGAATAGGCTCAGTGCATGATTAAATTGTCCAGCACATCAGAAGGAAATGGATTTCAAATTTCATGGGCAACACCAAAGGGATGACAATATTGGAAAGGTACAAAAATAAATAAATAAAGGAAACCAAATCATCTAGTAAGATGGGGAAGATTAGAATATTTCTGGAGTAAGAGGCCAGTGAAATTTCTTCCAATTATCAGAGTTTCCCCAAAATTCATCAGAAATAAAAATGTGTGATTTTTTCAATGTTCCACAAATATTAGTGTATAAAACTAACAAATGCTGTATAGGTTTAAGAAAGAGAGAGAGAGAGAGAGAGAGAGAGAGAGAGAGAGAGAGAGAACACACACATAACCTATAGGACAATTAGAATTGCTTGTCACAGTTATATTCAAATAAAACAGAGAAAGTGAGGAGTATGGAGAAGTAAGAGACTAGAGCCAGAGATGATTTGAAAATGCATCTAACTCCCACAATCCTCGGACATAGTGATTGAGGGCTTGTTATGGTTAAATATAAGGTGTTCCCCAAAAGTTCATGTGTGAGACAATGCAAAAATATTCAGAGGTGAAATCGTTAGATGTGAGAGGTATAAACTAATCAGTAGATTAATTCACTGATATGGATTGAACTGGGTAGTAACTGCAGACATGAGGGATATGCTACAGGAAGTAAGTCACTGACATGTCCTTGGGCTTTATATTTTGTCCCTGGTGAGTGGAGTTCTCTCAGCATCCCTCTGCCACACCCTTCCACCTTGAAGTTCTGCCTTACCTCAGGCTCAGAGCTATGGAGTTGGCCAATCATGGACTGAACTTCCAAAAGTGTGAGCCGAAATAAACTTTTCCTCCTCTAAATTGTTCTTGGCAGGTGATCCCAACAACCAAAAGCTAACAAAAACAGGGTTATTTGAAATTCTTTGTCCCCAGTATAGGATCTCAGCTTATTTTCTTCTAGATCACTGAGAGACTGGAAGATACAACTTAATATCTGATAATGTTTAAAAATAGCAAGCAACTGTAATAAAAAAAAGGGGGAGGAAAAAAAACTTTGTAACCTGGAAGAAATGTCAGAGACATTGCTTGAATAAGATTGAGGTGATGCGTTTTCTAGCTATGATTCAGTAGCAGGGATGAGATTTATCCATTCTGCTAAAGTAACTGAAAAACTGAACAATATCTATAACACAATGGTTTTCAGACACTGGAAGAATAGCATCTCTTGTCAGTGACACCAGAGAGAAGAAAAACACATTTCATGGGTCTATGAAAGCCCCAATGTACTGTGCACTGCCTGGACTGCTTCCAGACCACAGTGCAGGGAGAGCAGTCAGCACAATCTGAAGGTCACCCTGAGTGGAGGGGACAGAGTGTGATGATTAGAAAGACCAAAATGACCAGACTTTACAGGGTACAATGGTGGAAAGGAGAGGGAGAGAAAGCCCCAGAGACATGTATACACCCCCCTCCAACCTTCAGCAGAGCCCTGATCAACACAAACAGATGAGGAGTCTTATGAGGAAGCATGAAGCCAGGAAGAATGCTTGGGGGTCCAAAAGGCCAGGGAGTGGGGAAGGGAAGTCACTGCTAAGAAGTTTTTATACTAAATGTACAGTGATCACAATACCACTTGAAGATATCTTTCTCTCTCTCTCTCTCTCTCTCTCTCTCTCTCTCTCTCTCTCTCACACACACACACACACACACACACACACACACACACACACTAAACCTCTGGAATAACACTATGAATACTAAATGAATACATCTAATGAGCCACTAGAATAACAAATACAGAATTATAAAAATTACTCAATCTAAAAAAGTCAAAGATAGAGATGAAAGAATGAATAAAACAAAAACAATAAGATGGTAGATTTAAATTCAAATATGCCAGTAAAACATGTAAACAGCGGTTCTCAACACAGAGGTGATTTGGGTCATCCCAGTGAGCATGTGGCAATGGCTAGAGGTGCTTTTCACTGTTGTGACAAGAGATGGGCAAGTTTTGGCAACCAGCTAGCCTAAGCCACAAATGCAGCTAAACATCCAAAAATGCAGAGGACTGTACCCCAAAACCAAGAGTTATCTCACCCAAACTGTCAATAAAGGTAGGTTGGGGAAACTACTCTAAGCAAACACAAAACAAAGGCAAAGCCACAATGTCTGCCATCCAATAAAAATTTGCCAGGAATGTACAATTATTCCCATTGTCAAACAAAAATCCACTTCATTGTAAAGATATGAACAAGTTATAATTAAAAGACAGAAAAATATGTTATGATAATACAAATTAAAATAAAGTTAAAATGCCTATATTAATAACATACAAAGTGGATACAGAATGAGGAATGTTTCTAGGACAAACAAGATGTTTTATAATAGTAAGTATGTCAACCCATCAAGGGATCAATAAAACCCTAAGTGTGTTTACAGTTACCAAAGAACTTCAAAATACCTAAAACAAAGATGACAGAAGCAAGGCAGAAATTGACAAGGCCTAAATTATGATTTTGGGAGATTACAATACTCCTTTCTTACTATTTGAAAGAATAAGTAGGCAAAAGATCAAAAAAGATATAAAGTACTTGAGAAACACTATTAAGTATCTTCATCTATCTGATTTTTACAGAAAAAGTACCTAAATAAGCAAAACAAAAATTCTTCTCAATATACACAGGATATTTATCCCCAAAATTATTTTTTGGACTATAAAACAAGCCTCAGTAGACTTTAAAATGAATAAAGCTTTACAAAATATGTCCTCCCATCACAATGGAATTGCATTAGAATTACAGAAAGACACCTGAACAATCTGCAAATACAACACACCTCCATGTGAACTACAAGTAAAAGATCAAAATTGAAAAGTCAAAATGTATGGGATACACCTAAAATAGTCCTTAAAATATATAACACTGAAAACCTATGTTAGCAGAGAAGAAAGGCCTCCAGTTAGTGACCTTGGCTTCTACTTTCAAAAACCAGAAAAATAGAAAAGCAAACCAAACCCAAAATAAGCTAAACAAAGGATAAAAAGAAATCAGGGCTAACGTTGTGGCTCAGTGGCAGAGCGCTTGCCTCACCTGTGTGAGGCACTGTGTTTGATCCTCAGCACGACATAAAAATAAATAAATAAAATAAAAAAAGAAATCAGTAACACTTGAAACAAAACCAAGATGAATATGTGGGGGTGATGAGAAGGGTATATGGGAATTTCTTGTATTTGGTGCTTCATTTTTCTTTAAATCTAAAACTGTTCTCAAAACAGTTTAATAACTAGCAGGGGTGGGTGGGTGGTAGACAAAGACATTGAATCAGCTTTAGGGCAAATCATATTAGTAGGAACTAGATCTATCTTCCCCTCTAAAAAGAAATAAGAAAAAAGAAAGAACATATTAAAGGGCAGCGTTCAAGACCCTGAACACAGGACAATGAAGGAGAGTGATCAGTGAGAGCTGAGGAGAAGAATAAATGAACTCAAAGACAGCACAAGCCCTTGGCCAGAGGTGCAAGACAGAACACAGTGGGGGCTGTGCAGACAGAGCTGGTGGTTGGGGAGGCCAAGGAGCTGAAGTTCTTCAGACAGGGGAAGGGAAAAAGTCCCCAGGGTTTACACAGACCAAGAATAGTTCTGCTCAAAACAGACTAAATGGGAAAAAAAATCTCCTAATTCAGGGGACAACGAGAGGACTCAGAATAGCTCAGCCTCAGAAGAACAAAAACTTACCTTCAACAAACAAGCATTGCCCTGACATTATCTAGCAACTCTTATGAGCAAGCCTAAAAGCAGCAGCCTGTTTTGAACTACCTTAACTACAATCAAGACAAGAATATTTAAAGAAACAAAAAGAAAAAAATTGTCAAATCCACAATGTCTGCCATCCAATAAAAATTTGCCAGGAATGTTAAAATGTAGAAAAATACAAATGACATTAAGATAAAAATATATTGATCAAAGCCAATTCTGGAGCCAGGTATGGTAGTGCGTGTCTGTAATCCCAGTGGCTGGGAGGCTGAGGATGGAGGATCGCAAGTTCAAAACCATCCTCAGGAAAAGCAAGATGCTAAGCAACTCAGGAATACTCTGTCTCTAAATAAAATACAGAATAGGGCTGGGGATGTGACTCAGTGATCGAGAGCCCCTAAATTCAATCCCCAGTACCAAAACAGAAGAAAAAATCTAATTCTGGAAAAGATCATAGAATTAGTAGACAAATTAATAAAACATACTCTATGTGTTGAAGGAACTGAAAGAAATACTAAGCAATATAAGTAGAAACAAAGATCTAAAAACCATCAAAATCAAGCATTTTGTTATTAAAACAGTAACTGGAAAATACATGGGTGGGAGAGTCCACAGGTGAGTCATTGTGGAAGAGTCCACCAGTGAACCTGAATAAAGAGCCAAAGAATTACTCAAAATGAAGCAGAGAGATAAAACTTAGATACTGAGTCTTCAAAGGAGAGGAAAGGTGGAGGGACAGAAAAATATTTGAGGGAATAATAAACATACAAAGAATGCAATGAATACATTTAGAGACTCTAAAAGTGCAATGAACTTCAAGAAAAACAAGTAGAAGATGAAAAGTACACCAAGACACCACATAACCAATTGCTTAAAACCAGTGAGAAGGAGAAAATCCTATCTACATTCAAAGAAAAAAAAAGGATAAAAATAGTCCACACATAAGGCAGAAGACAGTAGGGGACCAAGAGGACAGAAAGAAAAAAAAAGGAGAAAAAAAATAGCAATTTCATTACCAGAAAAAAAAATAGTTTTCAAGGATGAAGTCAAAATAAAAATGTATTTAAATATAGAAGTTCCAAAAGGACTTAGGAGCAGCAGATTTGTATTATAAGAAAGAGTAAAGCAAATCCTTAGACAGTGGGAAAATAACACCAGATGTAAATATTTATCCACACATTAATGAAGGGCACGGGAAATGGTCACTGGAGATTTTAAAAAAAAAATCTCTTAATAAAGATTTTTTAAAGATATTTTCAAAATAGAGATCTTTTCAGTTGAACATGTAGGATCTAAGTGCAAGACAATAGGACCATGGAGATGACTGCATGCAGAGTGGCACACTTGAAAGTAGACTCTGATAGCTTTAAGGTGTGTTCTACACACTTTCAAGCACTCACTGACGTAACAAAGAGTTTGTCTAAAAAGATGCCAAAGGAGATAAACTTTTTAAAGTTGATTTATTCCAAAGGAGGCAGAAAAGAAGAACAAAGTTAAAAACACGTAGGACAAATAGAGAACAAATACGTTAGATTTGAAACTACAATATTAATATTTACATGAGAGGTCAGTCACCTAAATACACAGAAAAAAAAACACAAACATATCTGGGAAAATGGGGCAAAAAAGCAAAAATAAATCATATGCTGCTTAAAAGAATTACACACAAATTATAAAAACAAAGTAATATTATAGAAAAGAATGTATAATGCTTACAATAACAAAATAAGCTTGAGTGGCTATGTATTTGTTGTATATCAATACAACAAATATATTTAAGGAAAAAAGAATGTTGACAGGAATAAAGAGAGTAGTTTTACAACAAACTTATCTTTATTTCATTTGTATTTTTCTATCCTCGTGGATAGGTGACAGACAGGCTCTGGAGTCAGACAGTCTGGCATAAGAAAAATAAAAAACCTGGTATGTATTCATAATTAGACATATTCATTTTTATACACAGACATACATAGAGTGAGAAATATTGGATTTACAAATTGTGAAATATTGTGAGTGTATAAATGGAAAATATTGAGAAGACTATGCATAGATAAATTGCATTATGAGGCTTCAAAGTACTAAAGGAGGATTTCATTGGAAAATTAAAAACTAAACTTCTATAGGAAGGCTAGGAACTAATAAAGAAGTGGAATGACAAACAATAGGAGCTGTGCTGAGTAATAACAGTGGTGAGATATTCAAGAGCAAAGCTTCAGGATCCATGGTTTGCAGTTTATTTATTTATTTTACTTTCTCTTTAGATAAAATAGAAATTTCTTAAACATGAAGGACACAGAATACCATTACAAGAATTTCAGACATTGTTTTATGCTTTTGGGAATAAAATATTTTTTTAAAAAAATAAGGAAATGTGTTTTAGAAAGCGTACCGCTCAAAAATACATAGAAATAGAATCTCAAGGAAAATACCAGCCACCTAAATCCAACTACTGCACAGATCCTCTGGAATCTACACAGAAGAGCAAAATGATCTGTTCTGACAATGCAGAAACAATGTGAGTTTAAAAATTGGAGGAAGGTCAGCCTGGACCTTGTGCTGCAGAGTCTTCTGGTCCTCTAGACCTCATTCGAAACTGGAAACTCAATAGCAATTCCTGGTAAGTGGGTCCACAGCAGCAGACCCCAGCGCAGTAGGTGGTGCCTCAGGAGGAATTAGCAGCTGTTAGAGCTGAGTCAACATTCACAGAATCAAAAGACCACATTGGTTCATCCAAGTGGGGAATTTGGGAGGCAGATATATCTGGAGTCTTGCAAGTAGTCCACCTGACAGTGTGCCCAGTGTACCTGAAGGACCATTTTGAGCTTCTATTATTTAGAAAAGCACAGCATGCTACTGTGAAAATCGCTGTACTATGTATGGTAGAAATAGCCAAGTGCAACTTCTTCTCCCAGAATAAAAAGAAAAAATACATTTGTGAAGGAATCCCAAATATTAATAATAAAAATTAAAAACAGGATAATTCCTATCATATCACTGTATAACTCAATTTTGACTGATACAGGGCCTTAGTGAATCTTGCAGAGTGACAGTAGAATATTATAAATTTTCTTCAAGAGTGATGTCAATCATAGCCCCCGTTGCAAGTATGGTATCTTGACTGGTATAATCTATTAGAGCCCCTTGAGTCCCTTTTGCACTTATCCATCTATTGAGCTGTGGATGCTTTTTTCTAAATCCCAATTAATAAATACAATCACAAGAAGATGACTGATGACCTTCATCTGGCAGGAACAGTAGTACTCGCTTTGTCTGATCTCAGGGTTATTTATATTCTCCTCATTTCTATCAAAATGCAATCTGCAGAGATGTTTTGTATCCTGGAAAATACATCATGATAGCATTTAACATCATTGCATTATGTTAATTAGACCTGGTGAAGTAGTATTGTGTTAGTAAGTTTAATAAGATGTGCATGTCAATGGGTGATAGACAAATTCTATGAAAAGGGAAATTAAATTAAATTAAATTAAAACTTCCCTATTTAAATAATGAATAAGAGAAGCATACCAAATACCTTAACACAAAGAGTAAAGAGCATTTCAGTCTTTGGATAAATCAAGTCTACCCTGAACCTATTTTCTATTTGATCAAGCATCATCAAAAGAAAAAAGTAATGTTCTGAGAAACCTTTTACCAAGAATATTTTAATTGGTTTCCCAACACCTTCTCCTTGCCAACTATTCAGTAAATGAATCATGGTTGTCATGCCACAGCCTTCCACCTACTCTGCCAATGGTACACTGGAAATGGTGATGGCCAAAATAACTCAGGACACTGAGATACAACAAGAGGTTTTCTGGGGTATTTTAGAAAAGAAACTTGTGAATCTAAAGAGAGAGCCATAAAAAGCCATATATAAAAGCCATAAAAAGCCCTACAGACATAAACAGGAGAGGAGACTTCCAACATCTACTGATGGTCATCTTATAGTCACAAGAATCTAAGCCTTCTGTGGGTGGAAGAGCTAGGAATTAGAACCTGGATCACTCCCGACCTATTGGGTTTCCTCTTATATGAACTTTCAAGTTTCTTTAGTATTCAAACCAGTTTTATGTTGGTAGCCCAAAGCATCCAAATTCACACATTTTGTTTTCCACTTCAACCGCCATGTAAAAATTTCACCCATGCTTGTCTACATGTTAGCAAAAAAAAAAAAAGTATTCCACTTCAAATAAGTTAGTATACATTTCAGAGTCATATTTTTTTAGAGAGAGTGAGGGAAGAGAGAGAAAGGGAGAGGGGGAGAGAGAGAGAGAGAGAGAGAGAGAGAGAGAGAGAATTTTTCAATATTTATTTTCTAGTTTTCGGCGGACACAACATCTTTGTTTGTACGTGGTGCTGAGAATCGAACCAGGGCTGCACGCATGCCAGGCGAGCGCACAACCACTTAAGCCCTCAGAGTCATATTTAAAAGAGTTTATGGACAGTTAAATAGTCCAATAATTTAAAAAATAATTTCAATACATTTTCCCTTCTTATTTATCAATAAAGGAAAAAATTGATAAACTATTATAGAACATCAAACTTTCAACTTGACATAAAATTTAACTTTTATAGCCCTCTTAGTTAGAGATATCATTACATTATAGGGCACAAAATTTATAACTTTTTAGACCCTACGATATTCATTTTGTTCATACTATTTAGATCAAAATCATAAAAGAAAGACTAATGCTTTTTACAATTAGTTTAGCTTTTTAAAAAAAATCTTCAGAATTTTTTGCTCCAAACAGCCATATAAAATGCATTAACCTACAGAAAAAAACAAATTGTTTACTTTATCCATCATAACATTTCAATTTCACCAAATTGGATAGACTATTCAAATACATATGAAGGTATTTTTAGGAAGTAGTGATTTAGATAACAACAACAGCAAAAAAAGAAAAAAAGAAGAAGGCAACGATGACGACAAAGGCAGCGTCGGCAATTTAAAAAGGTTGGAAGTACAAAATACATATTGGAATAACTAGCTCGCGCTAAGTGACAAAGAGCAAAGTGAAGAAGGAGGGAGCAAACCACTCAAAATCTTTACAGCAGGTCACAATCTCTGTGACACATGAATAGATCAGTTGTAATATAAGGCAGATTCATCCTTTCATCAAGACCACTTTAGAATTTTTAAATAATGCATTCAAAATCACAGACATTCCATGTTTTCCAAATGAATTTAGGCTATTTTACAAACACTTCAGGTAAGCATTACTTCATAAACTGAGGTAATATTATGGTAGGTATTTGCAAGATTAACTAATACCATAAATACAGTATAAATTTAAATCACAGCTGAAAAAAATATTTATCTATTCCACATAACATGTCTATTCTGTAAAGAGGATTTGGTTGGGCCTGAAAGATGCAAACCGACAAACTACAATATGCAGGATAAAAAAAAGATAACCTTTTTAATCAAAAAAAGGCTCTTTGAAACCTTAGAATCACTCCTTACCAGTAGACACACCTGATCACAGCTGTAATTCAAACAGGCCAGAAGAACAGCAGGCAGAGCTGGTAGAGTCAGGAATGTGTGTGACTTACTACCTAAAATTAGCCATGCCCATTTCACCACAATTGGGTTGGGCTCCTCTATTTTAAGGTGTGCAGTTCCAAATTACTTAAAAGTATGTAATTTCTGGCTAGTCTCTAAAACTAAGAATGTCAGCAGACTTTACACCAAGGCTTTAGATGGCCAACTAGTCTCCACAAAACCCCAGAGCATGCTATCTAGGGTCTAAGAACAAAGCAAATAAAGTTAAATGCTGAATATATCCATGAAGATGTACCATGTATGGACAGACTAGAAAGAATTAAATGAGAAAAGATACTTCTTATCCTTTTCTGCTTCTCTTTCCCCCACAAACACATACATTATAACAAAAGTGGTGGAAAAACTGACAAAAGTCATAGTACTAAAATATCCTGTATTTTCAGGAAACTGTACAGACTGTTAGCTGAAACCCTTCCAAATAATGTTACACGATTGTTACCTCCCTCTGAAAATGCCATGTTACTGGAGTAAATCAATAGTAGGGGCTACTCAGTCTGTATTTCACATTCTAGAAACATTACCAGGAAACTGGTAAAGGTCCCATCAGTACTAGCAAGAGAATATGCACTAAACATTTTTTAAATGGAGCTACATTTTCAAACAAAAGAAAATGAAAAGACATCCTCTTTTACCATTATGAAAAATTATTTTTATCAACAAAGGATAAAAATACATTGTAAGTTATACAGGCTTAACACATGCTTGAAATTCAAGCTGCATGGATAAAACTCCTGATTTCTTCGAACCCACCATAAAGACCTAGTATCTATTTTATTACTAGCAACTTGAGACATTTGATGCAGAACCCACATGTAGTATTATTTACTTTCCTGATACTATCATGCTCCAGCAGTCTATGATGTTAACCTTTGTTTTGACAAATGTAATCAAATATTTTAAGAATTAGAACACACATACCTTCATTTTCTGAGGCAGCATTTCACCTTCAATACCAAGTCAAAGGTTCTTTCTGGATTTTCCCTAAAAGAAAAAGAACTTTGTTATATTTATTTCCTAAAACAAACATCTGTATAAAGGTGTATGTGTGTGTGTGTGTGTGTGTGTGTGTGTGTGTGTTGCTTTTTATCTTTTTAGGGGTTAGGCATGAAGTGCTGTGGTTCAAATCCAGGGCCTTATGCATGCAATGCATGCACTTACCACTGAGATATACCCACATCCCCTATATTTTCTTAATTCTAAAACTAATCTTGTTCTTGTCTCAATATACTTTTTCTAAGTACATAACTATAACTAGCACAGCAAAAATAACACTATCAGTTAGCAACTTAAGAGAGACTTGAGGCAAAGAGTTTAACCTCAAAGACTGTTTTCTTACCTATAAAGAGTCTTGTCCACATCACAGAATTGTGAGAACTATAAATCAGATAATATATGTGCAAGTACCTTATAAAGGTATACTGCTGTATAAATGCAAAGCATTGCTTTTATCCTACTGAATCAAAATTGGAAAGCCACTGCATTCCTCAGTGCCTTTAAACCCTGCCACACCTTAACATAGGTTCTCAGGCCTTTTTCAAAGGACTTGCAACGACTACCTGGTTCCACTTGCCATTGCCATGTAATATTTATAATGATCTATAAATGTGGTACTTTGCATATGCTCTTCTTGAGATGTACTTACTGTACTTAAACATGTTTATGGTAGCAAACTATTCACACACTCCAAGGCTAAGAAAAAAGATCTGCTTTGTATGTATTTTCTTTGGGGAAAATGGATATCTACCTCCAAATTAGATTTTTCCCTACAGGAACAGTAAGGTTGCTTTGATGCATTCAGAATTTACTGACATTTTTACTAACTTCTCACACATTTAACCTATTGGTTAAATTTCAAAAACAGTGGAGTGAAATTTATTAAGCCACTTTTTTCTCCCAAAAGACTGGTTTTAATCTCTCTTTCCATCACAATCACAAGATTGTGACACCACAATGCCAAAATGCTAATACACATAATTCAGGTACCCCTGCCAAGACCTTAGTGTCTTTGTATATTTGCAATTTTTAATATGTATTTCCTTCAAGAAATTAATGCCAGCTCTCACTTTTAAATAAATGTTCATTTAAAAAATCTTTACATGTATCTAGAATCATAGGAAGTGACAAACTCTATAAATCAATTTGCAAATATGAATTTTCTTGGCTTCCCCACTATTAGCTTGTTTCAATGAAAATAATGCACACTCAGGTAATTTCCTTCTTATAATAGGTCAAAAAGTATCCTCCTTTTTTTTACTCACCCTACTCACTATGGTGTCAAACACTGAAGAAAATAATTTTAAGTTACATAGTTTCCCTATTTTTCTAGTATTATTTAGAATCTCTCGTAGGTGTAAAAGTTAAATATTGATTCAGTTACACTCTGTGACATTTAAAAGGCCTTCTGCAATTATACAAATATATGTGATATTTATTATTGTAATTTGAGGGAAGAGTTTGAAGGGAGGGAAGTAAAAGGCGGAATGCTTTCCAAAGTTAGTTTCAGGAGAAAAATAAAGAACTCATGCCTCTAAGATACCTAAAAGAAAAATCACCATCGTTATTCAAATTGCTTTTTTACTTAACCTGCTGAAGTAAGACAGGCACTGATGAATACTTTGACACAGGCATACCCTTTGCCAGCACCACACACCACACAATGCCTCCAATAAACAAGCCTCAGGGACCCGTTTAATTTTCTAAGAAACAGCAAAAGGAAACATCCAAGTCAGAACCGAAAAAATAAAAACAGCTTACAAAAATGGTTATCTTAATGCTAGGAGAGCACTTTAAATAATAACCGCTTAACCTCAACGCTGCTCCCTCCCGGCCACCTCGCACCACCCAGACGCGTTGAGTCTGACACCCGCGGGAGGAGAAGCCCACAGCGGGGGTGTCGGCGCGCCCGGGATGTCT